>NC_081824.1:374372494-374691661 GCF_030867095.1 Alligator mississippiensis | reverse complement strand
ACTTTTTTTAATCCAAAAATTGGGGACTTTTTTATCATAGAAAACCAGGATCCCTGCTAATTAGACAGCTCAAAGTTATGCCACTCCAGGGCAGGATTACCTCTTATTCATGTTACCCATATCATATTACACTGAGGTACAGCCACTCTAGGCTACATCTTACTTTAAGAACGCCTCCCCTCTCTCACTGGACCAGATTAAGCCCACTTACCTTCTTCTTCCACCCTCTCCAACACCCCAAGTCCCCACCAAGTCCCCCAAGTCCTCCCCTGCTTACCTGTCCTGAGGGAGCAGGCAGGGGAGGGTTAACCTGCCTGCCCAGTCACCACTGCTGATGCTCTCTAGGTGGGCTCAGCCCAGAGAGTAGCAGCATCCCAGCAGTAGCATTGGGAGGGGGAGCAGCAGGCAATCCTAAGGGGTGGGGGAGGGAGCCCTGGGGTGGGGGAGGATTGGGGGAACCCCTGGAAGGCTGGGAGAAGCCTCAAATGGGAGGGGAGGGGAATCTTACCTTTCATGCCTCCAGGCCCCTGATGTCCTGAAGTGTGACAGCTCCACACTCAAATAAGCACTAATACCAATTAACATTTGTGTGGCTCACAGTGTAAGGTATAACAGGGCCCTTAAATTGTTAGAATCTTCAATAGCTTTTGGCAATTAGTTCCACAAGTTAACAACAAACTATGTGAAAAATAACATACTTTGTTTTAAACCTATTTCCAAGTAATTTTATTGTGTGTTCCTAGTTTTAATATTGTGTGAGAAAGAAAACTAATAAATCTTTATATACTTTCTCCACTCCATTCACAATTTTTATAGACCTCTATCTTATGTCATCTGGCTCCAGTGTGGTGCTGGGACTGGGATCAATTATCAGCTGATTGTTGGTCCCAGCCCTATTACTGAAAAGGAGCAAAAAGGCAAAAGTATCAGAATTTTCAGGCAACAAGGATTAGACACAGAAGTACTAATGTCTTGGCCCTAAGGAAAAGTTGAGAGGGAGACCTCATGTGCTATATGCTATCTAGAAAAGGACTTGTAACTGTGTGTGAAGGAAGAAGAGCAAGGCAAGGAGTAAGCCCCAGGGCTCAAAACATCTGGGTACTTACATCAGGTGCATGGAGGAACCTAGCTGGAGCAGGGAGCACACTGCAACATTTCTTCAGAGTGTGCTTCCTTCAGATTGACGGAAGGATCATGAAGAAAGGTATTTCTGGCCCCAGAGAGGGGCAGCCAGAACAGGACCACACCAGACTGGGAAAGAGGAACCCATAGGACTCCCCAGGCAGCAGCATCCCATAGAAAACTGTGGGTGAAAAAAGTGGGACCCATGGCCAGAGTTCTTGTAGGACTACTAGCAGAGCCACAAACCCACAGCACCAGGGAACTGGACTGATTGAGCAGGAAGATTGAAGCAGGAAGACTAAGGCAAGGAGCTGATGCTGATGGGATGCTGCAAAAGCTTGGAGCAAGCAGTGCAGCTCTAGCTAGGAGGGCCCATCCTTGAAGTGGAGGAAACACCATACTGAGGGGAGAGAGGGAGCCAGAACAAGAAGTGAATCTATGAGGCTTTTTTTCCTCTTTTGCCTTGCTGTCTCTGCTGGAAGGGGTGAGACTGAGAGGACTCTTCTTGAAAAGCCCTGCTGGTCCTGCCCCTGTGGAGCTAAGTCAGGATGCAACTGGTGTTTGGGCAGGGCTGTTAGCTCTGCAAAATAATTTTGACCCAGGCACCTGGAATGAATTGATTTAAGTTGATTGTCTTATGGACCCAAAATGAGCAGATCAAATTGACCTATTAACTTGTAACCAATTTATCTAAGTTGATGGCCTTGTGGGGCCTGAATGAGCTGATTTAAATTTATAGACACATTCATCAATAAACCAGAAATTAACTACTGGCCACATGTCCAGTCACCACAAGATTAGGACCCAGATAAGTACCATCCAGGAAGTGGTAATGGTGGGGTATAAGGAGAGGTGGAGCCCCACAAAGAGAACCCTCCAAGAAGACTGGCCAAGACCTCTGTCAGTCCACACATCCAGCTCCCAATCTAAAAAAGAACATCAAGGTGTGGCAGGAAAGAGCAAAATATTGGAGATTGGTGTTGGTGGTTCTGTCTTCTCCCTCACAGTGCATTCTGGGAACATGTTGGGCAAGCATGAGCCATGACCTTATTACACCTACCTCTGACATTTTGAGCAAAGAAACCATGGTTTGATTCCCAGAAAACTGGACATTCTACATTCTTTGTAAATAACAACAGCTGAATCATCGATAACTGGGTCCATTATTAATTTTCCTTCTAATCAAAATAACTTGAAAAATCCTGAATTTTGGCTATTTACCCAGACTAAAGGGGTAAAAGTACACTGAATCAAATCATATCTATTTATACATAAGGCCGTGGGTGTCTTTCTCTATTTCCTTGTACATTTCATAGCATACTTTTATCTTGTGGTTAATGTTTGTTGTAGGTCTCCCTCTGTGCTCAACCTGCAAAGCATATAGGTTTTAAAATTCTGAGTTAGAGTTTTTTTTAAATAATAGCAGATTATGCTTTGAACCTTGAAGGTCCTCAGATCAAATTCTAATGTATTGACAAAGATGGGGTATGTCATATAAAATATGTATAAACACTACCAAATTAGAATGTTTTGGTCATTTCCATTAATAATAGTGATTTATACACATTAATGGGAAAGAATTGAAAATGAGGTCTAGTACATTGTATTCATTAGAGCAAAAGAGTAGGAATCAGGAATCCTGGGTTTATTTCCTAAATCTGATTTTGACTCACTGTATGACTGAACAACCCTCTATGCATCCATGTACTCATCCGTAAAATTTGATATAATAATAATGGTATTCACCTACCTAAAAATGTTGCTGTGTGTATGTGTGCCTGTGTGTTTGTGAAATGTATATATAATATACCTTGTGATACTCGGCTGTAAGGGACCATTTATATATTATATACAAAATATATGTAACCAAAAAAAAAAAATATATATATAGTGCAAAGTATTATTATGTATAATAGCCTACCTTTATTTTAGAACAGCTAGCTCTATGCCTTGAAGCATTCATTTTCACCTGTTATTTAAATAAGTCACATACTGTAATGCATTT
This sequence comes from Alligator mississippiensis, assembly GCF_030867095.1. Classification (NCBI taxonomy): domain Eukaryota; kingdom Metazoa; phylum Chordata; order Crocodylia; family Alligatoridae; genus Alligator; species Alligator mississippiensis. The sequence continues at coordinate 374,688,534 of NC_081824.1, read as the reverse complement.
GCTTTAAATTAGAGTTCCACTGAAGGGTGATGATTACATCTGAATAAAGCAACAGGGCAGGTTCAGAAGGTTCCTGCAGAGTAGGAATTAAAGACAGAAGGAAGAGAAACTCTGTGGGGCTTTAACCTTATCTAATTATACCTCTCCCTTAAAACTGCTTAATTTTGACCTTCATTCTTATTTCACCTAAAGTAATCAATCTCTGTTTTTTGAGTCAAGGAATTAGAAGGAACAAATGTAGTAGTTTTAGAATATTTTTTCTTCAAATTTCAGATGCATATACTATCAGATTCCCAACACAAGATGTTCTTGAATGTTTTTGAGAGTTTAATTGAATCAGTCACTGAAGTAATGTTACTATAGTGTCTTATGGGTAAAGATCACCATTTATTAAAAATACTAGTGAACTGGCCATCAAGAATTACAGGGGGTGGGGGAGGAGCAGGTGGAGGTGGAGCATCACCACCCACTACTCTGTGCAACCACTGTCTCCCAGGAATGGTGGGGGTGGGGGAAGCTTGCATGTGGTGTTTGCCACTGCCACCCACTGTCTGGCACTGCCATTGCTTCATGTCCAGCCATGTGCAAGCAGCCCCCTGCACTCGGTATCTGGCCCTGTGTGCCTCCGCCACTGGTCTGTGTCTGGCCCCACACCAACCCCCATAGATGCTTGCATGCATATGCACACACACACGCAGTTGGGTGCACACTCTACTCATTCACTCTGCACATGGACACACAGATCCAAACAGTCTTCCTGCTATAAACAGATGCACACATGCACATGCACAGACACACACAGACAGATGTGCACACATATACACACACATATAAGCAGATGCATACAGATAGCCTGGCATGCACACACAGACACACAGATGCATGCACATAGACACACAGATGCACGCATGCACAGAGATGAGCACAAATGCAGAGATGCACACACACACTCATGTGCAGACAAAGACACACACACACACACACAGCCATATATCTTCCCCTCCAAAAACCTCCCCCTTCTCCTGCGCTCCATCACCCTGAGGCATCCCTGTTCTCCTCCTCTTCCACTGCCCCCACAGCAGCACTGGTGGAGGGGCTCCCACTTTTCTTCAGCTGGCCCCCATGCTATTAAATTGATCTTCTCAATGTATTGATTGCCCACTTGTGGAAAAGGGGAGCAGGAAGCAGCTGCACTGAGGCTAGAGGAGGAGTCAGGGTTAATGCGGGGGGGGGGCTCCTGCTTTTCTTCAGCTGGCCCTGGTGCTATTAAATTGATCTGCCAAGCTATTGATTCACAAGTTGTAGTAAAGGGGCACAGGGAGAAGCTGCACTTAGGCTGGATGAGGAGGCAGAACCAGCAGGAGGGCTCCTGGTTTCCTCAGGTGGCCCCGGTGCTTGTAAAGTGTTTGTGGCAAATTATTTTCTTTTGCCTCTCTAGAGGTAGGGCACAGGAAGGCTGCAGGAGGCAGGGGTGTCAGGGGGGCTCCTGCTTTTGCTCAGTTGGCCCCAGTGCTATTAAATTGATCTTCCCAAGATTGATTTCCAAGTTGTGGTAAAGGGGCATGTCATGACCCAAAGGTCTGATTTTTTTGTGTGTGCTTCGGCACTCGAATTATCCCCGTGGGTTTACAGCTTCATCGCACGGAGGAGTTCTGCTGCGCAGAGAAACCGTGTGCAAAGGAGTGTTCCCGCCACTTTGCAGCTATCTTTGCAGGGTGCATTTCCCTTTGCAACACAGAAATGCACGGTGCAAAGAGTTCCCGCTCGTCGTATGCAAATTCATGCCCCGCGATTGGCTAGTGCTAAATTATTCACATGTGGCGGCTAGCGATTGGCCTGCTAGCTGTATAAGAGGCTTGAGAAGTTTCCGCCCAAGCCAAAGAGGACTCCGCATCCATCTCGTGGGGACTCTGGGTGTGCGCGGCAGGGTAATAGAAACCCTGTGTGTCGCTCAGAGGAGTTTGGCGGCCTGATCCACCGCCCACCTCTTCCCGTCTTCAAACGGAGCCTACTATAAGACGTAACGACGAGTTTTATGCGCGCTTGTCCTGGACATCCGGAGTTCTGTCTGCGTGGAGCCTAGCAAACTCCACGTGATTGTTCGTGTTCCATCTGCATGGAGCCTAGCAAACTCCACGTGTGTTCGTGTTTTCTGTTGTAACCGCAACTCAAGCAAGTTCTCAGCCTGCACCGCGACCATCTCGGTGTAAGTAAAACAATCTTAAAATCAACCGTTACATGTCTGTGCCTAATTCTAGCTCGGCGACCTCCCTCTCCAACCTGGCCTGCCCGGGCTGCTGGCCACAGCCCGCGTGCAGAGCGACAAAAAGGGCTGGGGTTCTGACCCGGCCCGCACAGGGCATAGGGAGCAGGTGCATGGGAGGCTGCAGGAGGAGGCAGGACTGGTAGGGGGGCTCCCACCTTTCCTCATCTGGCCCTAGTGCTTGTCAAGTGCCCATGGCAATTTTTTTTTTTTTTTTTTTGTCTCTGTGGGGCAGAGGGAGCCACTGCATGGGAGGCTGCAGGAAGAGGTGGCACCGGCAGAGGGGCTCCTATTTTAACTCACCTGGCCCCGCCTACCCAGCCCGTGCAGCCTAGCAGGGCATGCATAGTTGGGCAAAAGCATGGCAGACAGACAGACAAATGAAAGCTTCTACTATATTAGAATTATTTACAACAAGCACCCAAAAATAACACATTATTAAAAATTAAGCTGCCAAATACTTCTTAAATATTTTTTTTCCCCTGCAGCCACACTAAATAGGAATCATTACCTCACTGGGAACATCTTTAGACATGCTCCAGCATGGAGTGGAGGGGGGAGGGTGCTTCAATTAGAGTGGGTCTTGGAAGTTACTCTAATTAAAGTGCCTGCAACATCACATATATTCAGAAACTTGCTCTTCAAAAAGGTTTTGGGGGCACTTTAACTAAAGCTGTTTGATGAGCTTTAGTTAAAGTGCCCCCCATGTCATTTTGTAGTGTAGGGATACTGAATACATGTGACACTATGGCTGCCAGAGCATGCAAATTGGCACATTTAACCAGACTTGATTATTTGAGTCTGTTCTGATGCATGCTAATTAGCACATGTTGGAGCAGACGTCCAGCACATGCACAGGTGCCGTGGTTTCTTACAAGAATCTTAATTGAATGTTTGGCATTTTTTGGCACTCAGGTATCTTTTCTCCGCAGAAAGTCTTTTTGCTTTAAGGAAGTTGTGTTCATAGTTCCTAGCAAAAGCATGATGAGTAATGACTCAGCATTTTTACTATGTTGTCAAAATGAGTAGGAACATGTCTAGTGCTGCATCCCTTGCAGCAGTGTTTGCATACAGTACATACAATGTTTTCCAATTATGGGCCTAGCTAGCTCCACTGAGCAATGAATAATGACTTTGGGCATTTATATATGTGCTCCAGATGTGGGAGGATGGGAGGTACTTTAATTAGAGTATCTTTGAGAGCTGCTCTAATTAAAGCACCTGAAGCATTTTGTGTATTAACACCCCCACATTTCAAAATGGCACAGAGAGGCTTTATCTAAAGCTCATTCAATGATAAAGCCTTCTCCCCCTTGCCATTTTGAAGCATGGGGACACTGATAGACAAGACACTGGAGGCAGTAGTTACCATGCTTCAGAAGACTCGATTAATCAATCTGTTCCAACATGCTGTAATTACAGTGCATTGGAACAGCCTCCCTGCTTGTGTATAGGTGTCTTTTCATATTAAATAGTTATTTAATAAATCTCTTATTTAAATTGGGGAGTGTAAACAACCAACCTCTCTCATGATTGCCTTAATCAGTAGGCTGCAAAGATAAGTTTGTGATCAGTCTTAATTTTGACTTAGTACATCTTTAACTACCCCATAAAAGGTGGAAGAGCTTCAACAGAAGAGACTGAAAGCTGCCCTTCCCTTCCTAAATGCTTGTGGGTTTTTTTTTTTGTTTTTTGTTTTTTGTTTTTAATTTCTTGTACTTGTGGGTGGTCACTCAAAGCAAGGTTTTCCAGGTACTTTTTTTTTTTTTATATATATATACAAGGCTAGACTAAAAGGCTCAAAAAGCCTATTCCAGTTCTATAGAATAGGATGGTGTCACTGTGGACGTAGTCTTTCTAGACTTTAAGAAGGCCTTTGACACTGTCTCTCACCCCATCCTCATCAATAAATTAAGCAACTGCGGCATTGATGCCTGCACAGTTGGATGGGTGAAAAATTGGATGATGGGTCACACCCAGAGAGTAGTGGTGGACAGGTTGTACTCAACCTGGTGAGATGTGAGCAGTGGGGTACCCCAGGGCTCGGTCCTTGGGCCCACACTGTTTAACATCTTCATCAGTGACTTGGATGAGGGGGTGGAAAGCACGCTGTCCAAATTTGCTGATGACACTAAGATTTGGGGCGAGGTGGACACATTTGAAGGGAGAGAGAGGCTGCGACTAGATTTAGACTGACTACAAAAGTGGGCAGATGAGAATAGGATGGGGTTCAATGTAGATAAATGCAGGGTGCTGCACATTGGGAGAAGGAATCCACAGCATACATACAGGCTGGGGAGTTCCCTTCTTGAAAGCACAGATGTGGAAAGAGATCTTGGAGTCATTATTGACTCCAAGGTGAACATGAGCTGCCAATGCCAGACCGCAGCCAGCAAGGCCAGCCATACCCTGTCATACATTCAAAGGTGCAGAGAGGTGATATTCCCCCTCTATGTGACTTTGGTCAGGCCGCAGTCAGAGTACTGCATCCAGTACTGGGCGCCGCACTTCAAAAGGGATGTGGACATCCTGGAGAGCGTTCAGAGGAGGGCCACCCACTTGGTGAGAGGGCAGCAGGACAGGCCCTACGAGGAGAGACTGAAGGACCTGAACCTGTTCAGCCTCAGCAAGAGGAGGCTGAGAGGGGAGCTGGTGGCTGCCTAAAGCCTCATCAGGGGAGATCAACAGCAAATAGGCAGAGCCGTTTTCTCCCTATCACCACCTGGGATGGCAAGGAACAATGGTAATAAGCTGATGGAGAATAGGTTTAGGTTAGAGATCAGAAGGTAGTATTTTACAGTTAGAGTGGCCAAAATCTGGAACCAATTTCCAAGGGAAGTGGTCCTCGCCCCTACCTTGGGCAAATTCAAGAGGAGGTTGGACGATCACCTGTCTGGGGTCTTGTGAACCCAGCATTCATTCCTGCCTGTGGTAGAGGGTCAGGCTAGATGATCTGTTCAGGTCCCTCCTGACCCTAGCTACTATGAAACTATGAAACTATATTCCTATGGTTGTGTAGTTCCTGGAAGATGGATTTGAATCTCCACATGTAGAGAGGAAATTGAAACCAACTGCTGGGCAAGTAATAGCCTAAAAGTAGATGAGAACATATGGCCTCTATGCAAGTAAGGGAGACAATTTTTTGTTTGTGAACCTTGAAGGACATAGGCATGAGCTTGGTTCCCAGATTCCCAGAACTGTCAAGGCTGAAGCACTTTTTGCCATGCACAGAAGGTTACCTAAAGATTCCTGGTAAATGCCAGGGTGGAAGAAAAACATTATTAAAAAATGGAAGAGTTCTCATTACTTCAGTAAGCTCAGTCTTTTAAGTGAACTTGAAGTGATCCAGGAAACTGCTAGCCAGTTAGCCTGACCACAATAGTACACAAGACTTTAGAACACATTTTAAAGAAGAAAAATAATAAAAAAATAGAGTTAACAGAAACTAAGTGATAGAGAAATAGACTTGATAGTTAAATAATAAGAAAGTAACCTAATATCTTTCCTTGAGATCATATATTTACTAGAAAGAAGAAATTAATCCAGCTGAATAGTATGCAAAATGGGAATTTTTTAAGGTTAGATGGAAAAAGAGAGAGCAGTATAAGAGTGATGAAGTTATTAAAGAACTGGTTTAAGAATGGATGGAAAAGGGTAGTATTGACAGGTAAAGTGTCAGACTAAAAATACTAGTAGAATTATTTATGTTTTGCTCTTGTAACAAATTGTGCTTAATATTTTCATTAATACCTTTGCAAAAAAAAAAAAAAAAAGGAGGCACATATGTATAAGATATGCTGATAACCAGGAATCCTGTTTTTCTCTGATTAAAAAAAATAAAAATCTCCAATGTTCAGAGTAAAAAAAGTAACCCCAAATCCACATTTTTCTGTGATTAAAATGAAATGCAGGCAAGAAAAATAGGATTCCTGGTGATAACATAAGGTTTGAAGGCATCAATACAGGGACGAATTTGGATGGTCTTGAGCACAGGAATATTGGATATTTAACACCACAAAGTGGACAAACATTCACTTAGGGACTCCTAACAATAAATTTCTTCTATTAGATGGGAACCAAATGTGGCAGAAAAGACTGAAGATGAAAACAAAAAGAGGTGACTATAAGGTAACTATAACCCACCAGTTGGATGTGCCTATGAAAAAGGTAAAATATAATCAATAAATATATCAGGCAAGATATTTCCAATATAGAGAATTACAAATTCCATTATAAAAGGGACAAGTGAAACTTCCGGAATACAGTATAACATTATCATCACCCATGTTTAAAAAATAATTTAACCTGGAATAGATGCATAGAAGGGCTACATGGATGACATCAGATAGAAAGCCTGTCTTCTGAGGGAAGGTTACCCGGGCTTGACTTTATTAGTTTAGCAAAATGAAGTCTGAGAGGGGATACTGTTACATAAACCTAATTATTTTTAAAACAAATCTTGATAAATTGATGAAAGGGATTATAGGGCATGGTACCTGTTATAAAACAGACTTTATAATCCAAAGACGTCACTTTCAGTTGTATGTTTCTGTGTTCCAGCTGGGAGGCATTGCTAGTGTTTACTTCTGATCTCCTATGGAAGTAAATTCCAAATGAATACAGAATTTCCATTTAAACTTCACAGTAACTGAACAGTGCCTGAAATTGTTGGCCCCACTGTACTGGAATATGTGTCTTGTGCTTTTGATTTTAAACTATTAATAGGTTGGCTGAAAATCTCTTCTTCAAAGGAGATAAATGTTCTCCCATCAACATATTTTATTCATACATATATATTCATATATGTATATGTATTTATAGGCATGAATTAAATCAATCTCCAATATATCTAAAAGAGAGAGTGTGGTGGCTGCTGAGGAGAAAAGAGCAGTTGTGAGTGCAACTCGTCTACAGTATACTGGGGCACTGAGCACTGGGCAGGAAGAAGAGCAATCACATTCCTCCTAGCACAGGGGCTGGAAACTGTGGCACTCTTGGAAGGGTTGTCATGGAATCTTGGTTGAGAATCACTGGTTTACATGCATCAGCACTGAAAACCTCATTACTTTTGATATAAAATAGCTATTTTAAAAGCATGGCTGAATGTTTGGTCTAAAAAGAAGAGCTTACAACAAATATCAATTTGTGTCAATATCCCTAAATGTTGACTTCTGAATCTCAGGTTTAAGGAGCAGCTAAAAAACTAAGATTAAAATAGTAGTTGTTTTAAACTGAAAAACTCCATTTGTGGAATGAAATAGTTTGACTTGCTGAAGTTAGCTACAAAATGATGTAGACTGAGAACATGAGTAGAATGGAATTCACTAATGTAGAAAGTAACTTTGCAGAGACCAACTGCACCCTCCGTTCTGGCTGTGACATATGGGCATGGATCCTGTTTTTCTCTGATTAAAAAAAAAAAAATCCTAACATTTTGGTTAAAAAAGTAACCTCAAATCCACATTTTTCCATGATTAAAATGAAACACCACTCTATCTATCTATCTATCTATCTATCTATCTATCTATCTATCTATCTATCTATCTATCTATCTATCTATTAGTGGTGTTTCATTTAAATCATGGAAAAAATGTGGATTTGGGGGTTCCTTTTTTTAACCAAATATTGGAGATTTTTTTTTTAATCATAGAAAGCCAGGGTCCCTGCATATGGGGCATGTGTACACATGCATTTGCTCCAAGAGTAGTTTACTTTCAAGTAAAATACTTGAAAGTAAATACTGCTTGGCATGCGACTACACATGCAGAGAAGTGGAAGCAGATATGCTGCTCCTAGCAGCAAACTGCTCCAGCTTCCTAAGGCCTTGTAAAGGGCCCCTGCATCCAACAGGGGGAGCTGGAGGCTCTGGCTACAGCTGCATAGGCTGGCAGCTATCTTTAAAAGGCAGTCCCACTCCCTGGCCAACCGCTTTTCTAGCCAGGTGCAGCATGCACAGCATGGGGACAGAACACTGCAGATCTCTCACCACAGCCTCTGCCTCCCTGCACCATGGCTGCTCAAATCCCTGCCCCTGGCAGCTCCATTCAATGCCACAAGCTCCTGGTCACCATAATGCTGGCCCTGGAGGCCTGCTGCAGCAACTGCCACCTGGCCAGGGCAATCTGGACCCTTCCTGCTCCCCCATACACAGTGACCTCCCAGCCAGCCTCATTGCACCATCCCAGGCCCCCATCTACCATGTAGCTGCCACCCAGACCCCTCCTCATGGTGCGACACCAGCAGGGACACCGATGATTTGCTCCTGGATGCCACAGACATGGATATCCATGCCCTCCTGGGACTCCAGCCCTGTCACCTGTGGGCCCATCTGGTACTTCCAGATCATCCAGAACACCTGGGATGATGAGCAGTGCCTGTAGGAAATCTGAATGACCCGGGTCACCTTCCAGGACCTCCAGGAGCAGCTCTACCCACACCTGGAGATCAATACCAAACTCCTAATAAGGGCACCTATTACATGCATAAAGGTTTGTTAGGTCTTCAACCTCACCAGGGGTCCACATGATTCAGAACAACAAAGGGTTAATTCCCCTGGGCACTGGCCTGCAGCCTGGTATACCACTACCAATGGAAACTTAACACTAAGGCAAAGGTTAAAAAGAATATGTCATCAAGGTGAGTATAAAAAAGCCCCCAACAATAATAAATCCACAATACAACAATGAACCAGTCAGCAGAGAGTTAAGATAGTACTATATGCAGTAATAGATACAAGAAAGAATCAGTGCAAACCTGTCACCGGAGGTGGCAGGCAAGATCACTCTGAAGCAGAGTGCTTATTCTCTAGAGACCTTCTATCTTTTCCTCAGTATCAGTGCGTATTCAGTACCTCCAAAGGGTTGGGTGATACGTTACCATCCTAAGGTATGCAGGGGAATACAGGTGAGTAAAGGACGGATCTGTTTATGAGTGTAGACCTCTGTGAATGAATGGAATTCAGTTACCCACTCTACTCTACACACTCCTCTCAAGCATCTCTCATACTAATCAATATATGAGCAGGTTTCATGGCACACACTCATCAAGTGACTCAGTTTCTCACAAGCTTTCAGTCCCAATCAGACACAATGTGCACTGACACCAACTCAGTCACTCTCGCAGGTGAGCACCCAGCCACCACACAGATTCATGACACACACAGACTTAATCACTTCCTCCATAGCTCTCCAAGTGACAGTCCTGACAGGTTTTATAGTGTCCACCTTATGCCACCTGTCAGTCATATGCCAGAACCAATTATTAGTCAGACCCTTCCATCATTCATCTGTGCATCACATTACTGACCAATCTGGAGGGTTGTTACCTCAGGGAAGTATTTCATGCTACACTTTACATTGGAAACATGTTCCCTCCAAATTCAACTTATATAATACAGGCTGACTGTGCATGCTTGTCTGTCTTATGTAGGTCAACGGACCCACGAGTTCAAGAGTTCACTCTCCTCCATCTGGGGTACTGCAGCTGGGGTTAACAGAGTGTCAGGACACTGCCATGTGGCAGCCCTTTCCCATGGACACCTGACTGGCCACTGCCATACTCAAGCTGGCCACACCTGCCAGCCTACACTACATAGGTCACCTGTTTTGACATGGACAAGGCCACCCCCCCAGGAGGCCATCCTGGAAGAGTGTGGTTCCCTGTAGGATGTGCTGGGGTGCAGAGTGCTCCATGTGTATGACCCCCTGCAGTGGTTGCAGGAGTTCTATGCCCTGGGCTTCCCCCAGTGCATTTAGGCCTTGGATGGGACCCACATCCCTGTCACCTGCCCACCCCACAGTGACCACCCCTACTACAGCCAGTGGGACTTCTGCTCTGTTGTGCTCCAGGCCATCACTGACCACTGTGGTGTCTTCATTAACATGAGTGCCAGCTGGATAGGCAGTGTCCACAGTGCCCACATCTTCTACCCATAATGCCCCCATCTTCTGAAACTCTTCCAGGCAAGCCACAGTGCACAGTGGACTCTTCATGCCAGGAGCGACAGACCTTCCCCTGGGGACAGTAGTAGTCCCACTCCACCTCATTGTGGGGCCCATCAACGCACTCCTCCCCTGGCTCATGCAGCCCTGCACTGGTCAACTGGAGCCCTGCCAGGCCCACTTCAACCAGATCCTGGGCCAGACCTGCACCCTCATGGAATGCACCTTTGGCTGCCTGTAGAGATGCTGGCACTCCCTTATTGCCTATCTTGAGATTGCTGAGGCCAACATCCCCTGGCTTATCACTGCATGGGGTCATCATTGCAGCCTGCAGGCTGCATAACATCTGCAAGACCTGGGAGGAGCAGTTTTGCGAGGCCTGGGAGGAGGAGGTGCAGCAAGCAGAGGATGCCTGGCAGCGTAAGCACGAGCTGTGGTGACAGTAAAAGCAGCAGATCCCCACCCCCACCCCCACCAAGGCCCTGGGCAAGCTGCACACCTGCTAGCAGAGACCTGGACAGTGGGTGTGAGAGGCACTGGCTGACCACCTCCTCCCTCACTCCCAGCTGTAGCCTGCCTGGACATCTGCCCACAGACCCCCATCCCATCATCCACCACCAGCACCCCCTCACTGCAGAAAGTTCTCCGACAAACACCATTTCTTTCACAGAAACAGACTGCCCTGCCTGCTCCCTTCTTCACAACGTAGTCCATCCACCCCCCCTCCCCAACAACAGAGCCCATCTCTTCCTTTACACACTCTAACACCCACTGCATCCACCACCGATCTAACACCCTCTTTCCTGTACACACTATTTACATGGTTGTACATATGCAAGCCATGGGGGAGCCTGCTGATAGGTGGCAGGTGTCTGCCAGGGGACAGGCAGGGCTGCTGACTGCAGGGCAGTAAATGACATGAAGGTGACTGCCAGGGCCAGGGCTGTGTCCAACACCCAACTGTCCTCCTCGGTCACGTCCACTGCCCCAGCCATGAATATAACCTGCTGCTCTAGGGCCTTAGTGTGGTACTTCTCTAGGCCCAAGGGCCTTGCCTTGAATTCCTGGTCTGTCTGGTCCTGTGCCTTCTCGTTGGCCACATCCTCCCCTCAACACACCTCCTACCAAGAGACATCTTCCACCTGCCATCCCCTTAAGTCTGCCAGCTGCTCCTCCAATGCCATTACCAGCAGGGATCTTGATTTTCCCTGATTAAAAAAAAAATCTCCAATTTTTCATTTAAAAAAAAGTAACCTCAAATCCACATTGTTCCATGATGAAAATGAAATCATGGAAAAAATGTGGATTTGAGGTTACTTTTTCTTAAACCAAAAGTTGGGGATTTTTTTTTTTTTAATCTGAGAAAACCAGGATCCCTGATCACCAGCCAGTCCAGGAGGTCTTGTCCAGGGTCCTTCTGTGGCAGAGCCAATGCATCTGCAGCACCCCAGCCAAGGGCAGCAGTGACCCTGAGCCTACATCTTACCCACCAACTGCTGCTTCTCTCCCCCCAGGCAGCTGCAAGACCCGCAGAGAAGAAGCTGAGTGTGAGAATCTGCAACATTTCTGAGATAAGATGCTCTGTAACAGGAAGCCATGTGCTGCCTAGCCTCAGATCAGGGGTTGTGTGTGCATGGCTGCCCATGAACTATGGTAAGTCAGCTGGGCAGGCCCAAGCCCAGGAGGCCACTGGCTGCGTCCTGCTTCCCTGCTTTCTCCCCAGGGGCCAGTGGGACACTGGGTTCTGGCTGAGAGAAGCCTGCCTCCCCTGCCCTGGTTCTAGGCTCCTAGGAGCGCCTGATGCCACAACTTTAGACCCCTCCACCTGATTTTCCCTCTCAAGGCCAGCCTTTCTCCTGTACTGCCAGCAAGCCCATGACACCCAGTCTCAGGGAGTGTGGGGCTCCCCAATGACAGGGATAAAGTGTTACCAGTGCTCCCACCTTCCTCACGGGGGTTCTTTCCATGGAGGCACTCCAGAGTCAGCCCAACCCCCTGTTCTGGGGCTGTGCCCCAAGTATGTTCCTGCTGTGAGTGTCTTGGGCACAGTGCAAGGAGATGTTTGTGTGGACTGAGGGGTGCATGACCTACTATGCCCTGGGGCTAAGGTGAGGCTGGCCCTCTAGTGGCAAGGCTGACCAGGAGCAAATTTGCTCGCAGTCAATGTCTACATGTGTGGAACTGTTCAGTAATGACTCATGAGTAAATGTGCTACTTGCATTTCCAGTTAGCAAATTTGCTTACAAGTAGATGCACACATTTACTGAGCTAAACTGTTCTACTGCACAGTAAAGCGTCTCGTGTAGATGCACCCATTGATAGCTGGTCTCTCAGAAAATTCACATTTTTAAATAAAAAGCTCATGCTTTGGTTATCACAATTATGTGCTGATGATATACAATTCAATGTGATGCATCTCTAAAGACATATCATGAAAAGCAATGATTGTTTTAACAATATGTAAGAATGCAAAAACATTGCCATTAGCTCTTTATATTACAAATATACTGCTAATTCCTCCTGAAAGATGCTACTTAAAATACATGTATAATTCTCTATCCCCAGAAGCATGTTGTTTTGTGAACATTACAATCTTTTCAAATTCCCGCTTAGTTCCATTAGACTTTGTGATAATGCTCAAAATATATGTTTTTAAGAATTGTAGTTCCATAATTGATCTTGTACTAGAACCTGGTAATATGGAAAGTATTTATGTAAGGAAGTAGAAACAGACTACTTATTAAACTTGGTAAAATGATCCCTTGTTGTTGATCTTAAACTGTCTGCTTGATTGATGGATATAGGAAACAAACCTTTCAGTCCTATTACTGTTATTAGTCAAAAAACTAGCCTCTTCATTCATTTACAAACATTCTGACAATGTGGATTACCTTAAGGACTCTATCAAGGAAATACTACTATTTTACAACCATCCAGGAAATACTGTTGTTTTATTAACTATGTTTTTCCTGCACTGGTGAACAAAAATGAAGAGGTGGACAGGACAGATGGCAGTCATTTTATTTGGTAGTAGGCAGTGTTTTGGGGGTTCATCTTACACTGAGCATATAAGGTTGTATGATTTGGCCATAGTCATATTGTTCAATACAAGGTACTAATGTTATACTATGTTTACATTTAATTTAACCGGATTAATTTGCAGGTACTTAATCCAATTTTGTTTCTTATGATAAGCTTTTCTCCACAGTTGCTACATATAAGTACTAGCTCTGAAATTCCTTCATTTTTTTATTTTTTTTTTTTGGTGATTCTATGACTGTTTGGTGATGAAAGGTGTGGTCTGTACTATTAAGTGACATTTGTTCTTCTTCCTATAGCACAAACACTAAAATCTATAATCTCACAGTTTTTGCTAAGATTAATAAAGAGTTTTCTGTTCTCATCCAAATCCAAGCAGAGGGTTCTACAGCAGACCTTTACCACTATTCCAGTTTATAATACTTTTACAAGTGGATTTTTGCCCAATCAATTATTTTTTACCTATGTCCTCACATTTTATAAAATTATAGTCTCCTACAAACAGAAGCATCTAAAAACTACCTCATCACCAGGGATCCTGGTTTTCTCTGATTTTTTAAAAATCCCAATTTTTGGTTAAAAATGTAACCCCAAATCCACATTTTTCAATGATTAAAATAAAACACCACAGATAGATAGCTAGATAGATAGCTAGATAGATAGTTTTTCATTCTGATTACAGAAAAATGTGGATTTGGGGTTACTTTGTTTAATCCAAAAATTGGCGCTTTTTTATCAGAGAAAACCAGTACATCACTTACCCTTCAATAGTTTTATCAGGAATCCTGGTTTTCTCTAATTAAAAAAAAAAAAATCCCAATATTTGGTTTTAAAAGAAGTAACCCCAAATCCACATTTGTCCATGATTAAAATAAAACACCATTATGTATAGATCTATATATTAGTGATGCTTCATTTTAATCATGGACAAATGTGGATTTGGGGTTACTTTTTTAACTGAAAATTGGGATTTTTTTTTAAATCAGAGAAGCTATTCAACCATATTTCTGCAGCACTTATTTTAGTTCCTCCATGTTTTTTTTTCCCAGAATCCTTGATTTAGTGTTCATCTGTTGCTGTCTAGCCTAATTCAAATTCCCAGCCAGATAACGAATAGTTTTTTTTCAAGGAGTGTAATACCAATCTACTGCTATCATCAATAAGTATTACTTTCTTTCTCTTTGCTGTAAATACATCTGCCTTTTGATGTCCATGTAAATTCTTAAAATGAGAGCCACAAGAAAATACACATACATACACATACATAGAATCATAGAAAGCTACATTTGAAAGGCACCTTAGGAGATCATCTAGTTCAACCCCCTACAAATTGAGCTAGCAACTAGGAGAAAACCAAAAACCCTCCTGTCTTTTAGTCCAATAGCTTAGTAGTTAGGATCAGCAGAGGCAATCTTTCTATTCAAAGACGACCTCCACCATGACACATTGATGGGTCTTGAGTGACTTTAGAGTTAAATACTTGAGCCACATATCTGTCTTCAGAAATTGTAGGTCTTTCCACATGGGAAATAAGGCCATTGTTACCAGATTAGCCCATCATTTTGGGGGGGTGCTCATTTATTAGGGATATGTTTCTAGCATCTTTGTAGTTCTATCAATGTGCTGCTTACGTACTTATGTTTCTATATGAAGCTGTATATCTCCCTGTTGCAAATCCTCACCCCCATTGGAGCTATCTTGCAGGACTCAGTTTCAATGGGGCTGGGTTCCTCCTGTCACCAAATCAGTCATACACACAAACACACACAGATTAATGTGACACACCTGACCCAGTTGGGTTGATCAGCATGGACAGGCTGACACCCTCATATGCCAGGAATCAGTTCATTAAGGTAACAATAACATGCAGTCAGGCACAAGCACATAGGTGAACAGAATACCTCTGAATCCAGCTGGGTGTCCAGCTGACACCCTCATGGGCCAGCATTCAGTTCATTAGGGCACATCTGAGCCAAACTGGGTCAATCAACCTGTACAAACTGGTCCTCTTATGTGTTTCAAACTCAGCACGTTCCAAACTTTTGCACTAACTGTCCTAGTAGTGGTAGCCTCTTGATGAGCAGACCCCACAGTATTTCTGGGCTTCACAGGGATCTTTGGCATAGGTAAAAGAAGCATTGCTGCAGAGCAAGTGGGGAAGGAAAGTAGAGAAGGAAACATATACCTGGTTACTACCAGTTTGACTATAAAAGTTATTTATTGCTAAAGATATGAAATTGATAATGGTACTAGTAATAATAGACATTCAAAGGAAAACAATCAAGACAATTACAATACTACCCTGGTTTCACTAAGTATTTGGGGAAACTTAGCTCAAGCTTAACTAATACAATTCAGGTTCAGAAATCTATGCCTAGAGAGTTGAAAAGAAAAAGAGAGAGAGAGAGCGAGAGCTGGGGTCTCACCAGTCCAAGGCACTCAGGTTCCA
Source organism: Alligator mississippiensis (assembly GCF_030867095.1). Classification (NCBI taxonomy): domain Eukaryota; kingdom Metazoa; phylum Chordata; order Crocodylia; family Alligatoridae; genus Alligator; species Alligator mississippiensis. The sequence goes on along the minus strand of NC_081824.1, from coordinate 374,672,843 downwards.
ATGCTGACAGGTAAAGTTCTTAGCACAATCCTTGAAGGGAGATGATTTGTTTCTTCCAGCTTCTCAAGAACAGCAGTGGATGGTGTCAGAGAGATTTCTTCTCTTGATGTTTGCTGATTTTACAGATTTTTATACCCTCAGTCCAGTTTCTTCAAAGTATTATTTTAATTGTGTAAATAATTATATTTTCTACTGACAAGGGGTTATCTGGTTTGGAACATCTCAAGAAACTGATTAACAACCAGGAAAAACATAAGTTTTAAAGGAGTAACCAGACATTTAGGAGCCAGCTTGAAATTCTTATGGATAGCAGATATACTGGATGGGATACCTCATTGTTTCTTCAGAAACAATAGCTTGCAGCATCAGAGTTTTGTGTTTTTACCTGTTGTGAATAAGTATCAGCATAGCATTACTTTTCCAGATCTTACTGTAGTCTTTTAACAGACTTAAGGGGATTATTGGAGTGTTCATAAACTTCATGGGGAGGACTTCCACCAGTCATCCTGGGAAAAGTATGACAGCATTTGTGGTCAAGGCTACAATGGGCTGGATGCTGTGATGAACCCTTAACCATTGTTCAGATGTTGCCCATACCCACTTTGACTTGGTCTCTTTGCCTCAGCATTCCCTAACCCAGCAACCAAGTTTTAGTCAATCAAGTTTAAATAGGCCTCCCATAGTGGGACCGGGGAATGTATGGCCCGAGATGCCTATTAAACTTTACTTCTGCTTAATTCTGGTTAGATGAGGTGTGGGGGGGGAGAGGGGCAGGGGGAAGTCATTTGTAAATCCAGATTAGAATTGGTCTGATAAATGCTGAGCTGGGTGTGTGTAAATGTGGGCTGATTGGCATTTGAAGCACAGATTCCCCATCATGCAGTGCTCCCCTGCTTTTCTGATCCCAGAATTCAGTGCAGTCCTTGCCTTGGAATCTATGTTCTCCATCCTGAATATTAATGAAGGTGCATTTCTGTCTCATCTCTCATTTAAATGAGTTGTCATCTGGTTCCATCTTGGATGCAAATGAGACCAGGGGATTTGCTCCCTTATCTGGAGGACTTTAGGTGCGTCTCCCACGGCATCTTTATTGTCTTTTGTAATCAGTTCTTGTTCAGGTAGAGGAGGGGGAGAATTATTTGTGAGTCAGGCAGGCTGCATCCTGTGTCAGGGTTCCCCAAGAACATGGAGCTGAGAGGTAACACCATAGGCTGAGATTTATCTCCTTTTCCTTCTTCCATTCTCTCTTCTCTGCTTTGAGGGAAACATGCTTTACCTTGAAGAGAAACATGCTTTACCTTGAAGATAGTAGGCCACTCATGTTTCACATCCATGGCAGAGAGTAGGGATGATGACTGCATTGTAGACCTGGATCTTGGTGTCTTTGTAGATCACGATAAATAAAAACACATTGAAGCAATTTCCCAAAACAGTCACTTGGAGATCAGTTTCTATGCTGGAGCTTCTCATCAATGTTATTTTTTTCAGAGTCAGGTACCAAAGTAAGGGAAGTTCTTGACTACATGCTGAGTTTTTCCATTGATAGTAATTTGAGGAGGTGGATCACGTTCATGGCCCAGAGCAGGCTGATAGAGCACTTTAGTCTTCTCAATATGAAAAGAGAGGAGCAAAGTTTGGTAGGATTCTGCAAAGAAATCCAGTGCTGCCTGGAGGTTAGGATACTTGCCCAGCAAATGGATTAGGATCTAGCCTCTACCTCTGTCACCACCCTTTTCCCCCTCAAAGATCTAAACTTACATTTTCCATTTCCTAGGAAGCTTATAAGGGATAAGGCCAACCTCCTCTTCTCTGATGAAATTTACCCACTGGGCAGTCAAGAGGTAAATATATTTTGGGAAAAAAGAGAACAAGCCAGAGAAAGTCAGGCTCTGTGGCTAAGTGTAATTCTTCTCCTGGCTTCTTCTCCTAAATTGTGTTGTGCATTTAATACTCATTGGATAAAATGAATATACAACTTTAGAGTATGCACATGGCCCCAGGTCTCTAAATCCCCTTCTCTCTGGGTAGTATATAGCTCATTGAGCAAGTCTGCCTCTAGATCAGGGGTGAACAATTATTTTGGCTGGAGGGCTGCTTAACTAGTTTTGGTGAGCTATTGAGAGCCACAATGGTAGCCCTGTCCCTTAACAGGTGCCCTGCCCCTGGTTGCCATCTTGGGACTGGAAGACCCACCATCTAACCCCTGACATTTTCCATCAGAAGTCCCTCGCCTTGCCCACAGAACTACTCCCTTTGGCAAGTGGGTTTTCCACCTTGGAACGGGAAAAAAATATTGATATATACTAAAAAATAGATATCTACAGTAGCATATTTTAATTTAATTCAAAAAAAAAAACCTGTCCTGAGTTGTGTGTTTGTGTGGTGTACCTAGAGGTCATCACATAATAGCTCAATATGAAGTCTTACTTTTGTATGTGTGGGGGTTGTGTGGAGAGGTGTGGGGGTATGGGTGGGTGGGTATGGGTTTGAAATGGGTTGTGGAGGGCTGTGGGGGGCTGTGGGTGTGTGTATGTGGTGTGGAAATAAGTTTAACCAGGTCTCCCACTTGACTAAGAAGACAGACAAAGAGAGAGAGAAGAGAAAAAGAAGCTGATGCTATGTGTTTCAAACTGTTCTAAGATAAGGAAAACCTTCATGCCTTGCTTTGTCTTGATATATTAATCTCTGTGTGCAGATGTTAACCTCCTCCTTTCTGGGAACCAGAAACTGATAGCTGTTCCCAAAACACAATGTGTTTGCTGAAAAAGCTAACTGCCTTCATGTGACAAACAAATAATCAACTTCTTCCTGTTTCTTCAAGGTTGCTCTGTCTGAACCATGCATCTTTTTTCACTGTCTAAAGTATAAATACACTTGTAAACTTATAGAGTTCAGAGTTCCTTTGAGAACCCTCCTTGTGATCACTTGTATAGCTCTAAATAAACCAAGATGGCTCTGTCAATTCTGATACAACCACAACGCAAAGTTTGATTTCTTCCACAGTGGGTAGAAGGGACCTTGTGAGATTATCAGGTCCAACCCCCCTGCTCTGGGCAGGAAAGATAGCTAGGGTGAAATAACATCAGCAAGGTGTATGTCCAGCCTCCTTTTGAAGATCTCCAAGGTAGGTGTCTGCACCACCCCCACTGGGTGTCTATTCCAGAGTCTGGTCACACGAACTGTGAAGTTTTTCCTTATATCCAGTCTGAAACCTTCTTCTAGGAGTTTATAACTGTTGCTCCTGGTTTTCCCTTGGAGCGCTTTGGTGAATAGTTGTTTACCAAACAGTTGCCTAGCCCCTGATGCTGACCCCTAAGTTGCCATCAAATCCCCCCAAAGCCTTCTCTTTTCTAGGCTGAACAGTACCATATCTGTCAGCTTTTCCTTGTATGGCTTGTTCTTCAGGCCTCTAATCATATGAGTGGCTCTTCTCTGGACTCTCCAAAGTTTCTCCACATTTTTCTTGAAGTGTGGCGCCCAGAACGGGATGCAGTACTCCAGCTGCAGCCTCACCAATGCTGAATAGAGTGGGAAAATAACTTCCTTAGTTTTGCTTGTGATGCATTGGTTTATGCATGCCAGGATATTGTTTGCTTTGCTGACAGTAGCATCACACTGGTGGCTCATATTCATTTTATGGTCAGGTATGATGCTCGTGTCCCTTTTGGACATTGTGCTAGCTAGCATAGCACCACCAAGCCTGTAAGTTTGTTGCAGATATTACCTCCCCATTTGGAGCACTTTACACTTCTCAGTGTTGAACAGCACCTGGTTTTGGTCTGCCCATCTAACTAATATATCTAGGTTCACCTGGACTGTCAGCTTACCCTGATGTGTGGCCATACTTCCCCACAGTTTAGTGTCATAAACAAACCTTGTCAATGTGTGGGGGGTGGATAGGTGTGGAAGATGTGGGTGTGGGTGCGTGGGTATGGGATTTGTGTTGGGGGGGTATGTAGGTGTGTGTGTAGATATGTGAGGTTTGGTGGTGTACGTGTGCAGGTGGTTATAGGGTTTGTGGAGGGCTGTGGGTGTGTGGGGGCATGCAGAAGGGGAGGATGCTGGGAGGTGTGTGGATGTGAGATGTGCATGCGAGGTGTGGGTGTATGTATATGGTAGTGCATGGGGGAGTGTGAGTGTGTGGTGTGGTTTGCGTGTGGGACCCCCCACCCCCATACAAACACGCCTCTCTCATATATGGCCCACCACACAGCCCCTGACACCAGTGGCAGCAACATCCAGTGAGCCCTATAGGGGTGCTCATGGCCCATGACAGGTGCAACTGCCCTGGCAATGTGTGGTCCCAGCAATCCCCAGGACTGCATGTGGCCGGGCTGCTGGGTCCATCACATGGGGCTCACATACCCTGCAAACATTCTACTGACAAGCAAACTTTTTTTTTTTCTATGATCAATGTTAGACCCTTAAATTTGAACCAGGTCCAGGGTCTAGCAGAAGAGCTATATTTACGTTCTATAAAACATGTCAGTAAAAACATCTTTAATGAAAAGAAAATTGGTTGTCAGTAAAAAGTTTGCAGATTGTCAGCAAAAATAAATAAATAAATGAATAAATAAATAAAAATCTTAACCCTGATTTCTTCCCAGCTTCTCTGCATTTTTTAAAATTACAGTAGCCAAAACTGGACACTACACTCCAAGTGAGGATTCAATAATATTCAACAGAAGGGAAGAATCACATCCCTTAACTTGCAGGTGACATTTCTGTTAATATAATCCTGTATACTATTTGCTCAGTTTATAACAATAGCAAAAATGTTCATGAAATAATAGCAGCTGTATCATGAGAGACTACCTAAATGTTTAGCATACAATTTATGGAGATACTAGTCTTTAAAAGCCATTTTGTGTGCTGCTTTAGACATTTTTTACTGGTACTGAAACATTACTACTATTTTCACTACTCTCAGTCTGTGAGTTTAGTCATAATATACTTAATATACCTACTTTTATAAGGAAATCAGCCCTAGGTATGTCTTGTACCTAGGTGGGAGACCACCATCAAATCCCAGGTGCTGTAAATGCAAGCCAAGAAGCTCTGCTCACATACATAGAAACAGGATATGCAACAAGATCTGTGGCATTTCACCTAATTGACATTATAAGTTGACAGACAGGAAACACATAATTGTGTTCTTCTTAATAATGGGTAAGAGCTATTCCACACACACAATTCCTCCTTCCTACATCCTTCAACATAGTGGATGTTAAAGAATTGCTTCCACTTCAGCAACACATTTTTGTTAAAAGAGAGGTCCTTTCTTGTCCAAAATGGGAAAATTCAATGGGTTGTGTTTTTGCTTTAAAAAAGGGAAATCATAAGTAAGATTGAATTAATTTACATTAAGTAGGGCAGTAGCTGCACAAATAAAGTATTATCTTACCATGTCCAGTCTTATACCATTATGCAACCTCTAAGGTATCCTCTACTGCCTATCATGTATTCATGCGTGTCTCCCAATCTAATTTTTAATAAGCAGAAACAGCATGATTCTTTCAAAATGGCACCCTTGACTCTGCTCCAGCAGAGTAATAACAGCTATTCTGACAGTTATAAAAAGCCTATTAGGGGGACTTTCAGGGAAACAGTTAGTGACATTTTAGTGAAAGTGGGAGCAAATCTAGGTTATTTGCAATTAAATGAAATACTGTTACTAATATATATTAATAAAATACTAAATTATACGTATCTCTCAAGGGTGTTTTTACTGTCTGGACTGTATAAACACTGTAATTACAATTAATGGATCACCCACTATGGATGTTGTGATTAGTAGACTACCTGGGTTTATTGCTCTAGGTTCTAAAAAGAATGTGTGTTTCAATAATATCTTAATCTCTTTACATTGAGTATGATGAATCAATTTGCACACCAGAGCCAGAACATGTGTATTTTTGGAAAGGAAAAAAATTACAGGCCAATATTTCATGTCTAGATATACAAATCATAAATTGGATTCTACAGAATTTTGTTCCAAATTCTCCAAAAGTTGATAAGAGATGACAGAGGCCACATTTCTGTGAACATCAATTCTCTTAACTATTTTCTATCATAGATTTATAATCTATAAATTCCCCTCCTCCTATCCTACTTTTTTCAATTCAAAGTGCTGTTTCTTCTTACTTTTCCAGAACAATAGGATCAGCACTAGGTGATCATTGTTACTAGATTCTCAATACCAGACAATAAGGCTATGTGAAGCTTCGGTTTGTGATTTGATTCAGAGGAGATTCGGCCTGATTTGGAGGCCAAATCTCTGAATCCTAATTGAATTCCCAGAAGCTTAAAACTTTCTGAATTGATTCTGAGCCTCTGAATGGATTTGGAAAAGGTTCAGAAAAGTTTTGGAGTTTCGGAGGAGGTGTTTCAGGGGAAACAGAAACTTAGAAGAGGGAGAGGGAATGGGGGGAGAAGGACTGACATCTCTAGATGGCCAGTGAGTGTGATCTCTCCCTGAGTTCCCTCCCAATCACAGTGTCTGGGGGAGGGACATAGAAATAGCATAAAAGCCTTCTGTCTGCAGGCTTTCTGTCCCTTTTGTGAGCTGTTTCTACCTGAGTGAGCAACAATGTCTGAAAAGGTACTGGGCTGGCTTGGCTTCCTAGTCAGTCACCTGTTCCTTTTTCCCCTTAGAAAGGATTGGATAGGCTATAGCTTAGCTTATCTTAGAATCCCTCTACTTTACTTATCCAATCCATTTCTTTCAATTTATATTTGCCCAAAGCAGAGGCAGGCCACCCTGGAGCGATGGGGTAAAGCTGCAGACAGAGAGGGACATATTCCCAAGATAAGAGAGATCACTCAGACCATTGGGAAGATGCTTGCTTTAGATAGCCAGCCCTTCTTCATGGCTCATGGTGCTCATGGCCCCATTTACCCAAGTGCCCACATACACCACCTTTAGCAGGATGGTGGTGCCCTCTCTGTATGAGGCATGCAGGGATTACTTGAGGGAGGAGCTGCACAAGGCAGGGGTGCAGGTGGTGGACATCAGACATCTGGAGCAGCTGGGGTGGCGATCATGCCTACCTCTCCCTCACAGGGCACTGTCGGTCGGTGGGCTCCCCTCCATGCTGAGATGCTGGATGAGTCCCACACAGCAAAGAAGATCATGGTGGCCATGAACTTCAGTGGAAGGCTATCCATGAGATGGCCTTGCTTGGAGAGATCAGGATCAGCAGTCCCCTGAACAGAGCTGAATGGGGTACGATCTCCCAGATCTTGGCGGTCCTAAAGCCCTTCCTCCAGGCCACCGAAACCCTCAGTCCTGCTGATGCTTTCCTTATCCATAGTGAGCATCCTTTTCCATGTCCTCCCCATAGCGAGCAAACTGGAGAATCAAATGGAGAAGTTACAAGGGATCAATGTTCCTTGCTGGGGCAAGCATCTGTCACCAGACTGGTGAGGCGGCTGAAGGAGGGCAACAGGAGATAGCTGGATCCTTTGCAGTCCAGTACAGTTCACATGCTGGTGGACATGTTTAACACCAGCACCAGACAGTCTCCTCCATGCCAACCACTGCCAATGTGGCCCAAGGGCATGGCTTCAATGCTGGGATCTAAACACACTAGACCCCAGCATCAGGCAGGTAGCACTGAGGCTTTGGTGGGTACCTATCTTGCTGAGGATTTGGAGCTACTGAACTGTGACCCCTTGACCTACTGGACAAGCCACAGCCAGATGTGACAGAATCTAGCCACAGTTGCCCAGCAACAACTGTCCTATCCACCAACCAGTTTTCCACGTCAGAGGATGTTCACCATTGCTGGGGATGTTGTGACACCCCACCGCACCTGTTTGGATCCTGCCTTGGTGGAGCAGCTGGTGTTCTTAAAGGTGAACCTCCTGCTGCTGGAGTTCCCTAAGCCCCATCTGCAGGTGGACTGGGTGCCACCCTCCTCACTCTGCCTGCATCTATTTCCATGTATTTTTTTTTTACAGTGGTTAGTGTTACTTCCCCACTCTCAGAGCTGGAGGGGGCACTCACTGCATCACCAGCCAGCAGGGGAAGAACATGCTGAGCTCCCATGCCAGAATGAACTTGGAGGTATGGACTGGGGCTATGAGGAATGAGGAGGCCCCAGGCATGACCACTAAAACTGCACTTTGCCAGGGTAAGGAAGGCCTGGTAGGACTGTTGGTGTCACGGCAGCCCCATAAAAGCCAGGGCCAAGGATCTCCTGGTGAAAGGTGGGTAGGAGGCACCATAACCTCCAGCTACCACACACATGTACAGTCCTGGCTGGGGAAAGTCCAGACCTGTCACATCTTTGACAGGTCTGAGGCTTGCTGGTTGCTGTGGAGTTTTGAGGCTCCAAGTGAGCTCAGCTTAGCTGCCTGCGATGCCATATTTTGGGTTGAAAACTGCTTTGTCAGGCTGTGGAAGCACCTGCAGTTGGTATGTCTGCTGGTTCTGGATGGAAGGGATAGTAAAGAAGCCAGAGGCAAGCCTGGCATGCAATTCAGTCAAGAAATTCAGTCAGTGAAAATGAAAATGGACGCATCAGGGGGTGAGGGACTGGGTATGTGGGGAGAAGGGGGATGTAACAGTTCAGGTAAAAGTACCAAGGTACCTGCAGAGTCAGATGTCTGGCAGGTTGCAGTGTGTCAGAATTCCACTGTCTATATTGAGTCCATGAGTTTCTGTACCTAGAAGGCTGATGAAGTGAAATTCATAGGCCCGGCTGTGAAAAGTGGTTTGTGTATTGTTCCCTCTCAGGATCAGGCCCAAGAGACTGGAGGCAAAGTGTTATTTTGGTGAAGAATGCTCCCCAACAGGTTGTTGGGTATTGTTGTCTTTAATAGATTCTGGTGTGCAGTTTGTGGGGGTACTGGAGATAGTTGGCAGGTGTTGTGTTTTGAGCTGTAGGAAGTTGGCTTCAGTTCTGATGATGAGGTTAGTTGCTTGTTTGAATGTACAAACCACTTTTCAGAGCCAGGCCTATGAACTGCACTTTATCAGCCTCCTAGGTAGTAGGTATAGAAACTCATGGACTCAATATACACAGTGGAGTTCTGACACACTGTGACCTGCTGGACATCTTACTCCCCAGGTACTTCTGCACTTTTACCTGTGCTGCTACATCCCCTGTCCCCCCTGAACCCCAGCCTGTCCCTCACCCCTGATACCTCCAATTCCATTTTCACTGACTGGCTTTCTTGCCTGCATTGCTCAGAAAGAACAAAACAGGTCAGAATATTTTTTACACTATTTGATTCCTATTCCTATTTGAACTCTCTGGGCATGTCCAGGCATGCATGGACATTTGGTTCCCTGGGGAATGCCTATGCCATGCATACTTTGGTGTGTGGCAAGTTGCCTTGAGTGGAATAGGGGAGGGTGGGGCCAGCACTGTGGTGGCCCCAGAAGCCTTATCTTGGGTTCTGGGGGCCTCCTGAAGCTGCAGCCATGGAGATTCTGCGGCTCTGAGTGGCTCAGCTCTGCTTTTTAGTATATAATATTAGTATATATATTAGTGGTGGTTCATTTTAATCGTGGAAAATTGTGGATTTGGGTTACTTGTTTTACCTAAAATTTGAAAGGAAAGGATGGGGAAAGTCAACTCAAATGAATTCTTCTCCTGAGCAAGTATTTGGCAAGTGATCTTATGATCATAAACTCCTTTCTGCCAAAGCATGATGAAGATATCATGAATGTTGCTTCCATTCAGAACACTAGAACCTGATCTTACATCATAGTGTATGCCTGGGACCATTGTGACATGAGTATCACCAGAGCTGTGCCCAGTACAGATGACTGATGAATAAATCATCATATGGTATGGTCCACCATGTCCATTTGTATTGTCCCAGAATCATGTAACAAGAGAAGCAACTATGGAAGGTGTTCAATATTAAGTGCCTGAATGACCTGGCTAAAACTGATCATCTGCAGAAACAATCTGACATCCCTGATGATCTTAACACCTGATGATCTCTGGGAGATCATCAAAAAAGACATCCATGGGCATGTCCTCATGAGTAGCAGTGTGTGTTTCCCTGGAGATAACTACCAGAGGCACATATTTGTATCACTGCTAGTTGTCCCCGGGCATAGCCCTGCATGCGTGCTCTGTTATGCAGTAGATTGCCTCAGGTGAGGTAGAGGAGGCTGAGGCCTGCATCTGGACTGGCCCCAGCAGCGTTACCTGGGGGCCTTCTGGGGCTCAAGCAGTGGCAATCCAGGCATATGAAGCCTGAATGGAAGCCAAAGCATGGCTCAGGCTATCAAGGCTCTGGTTTGGGGTTGCATACACTGAAACTACGTGTGCCACACCACTTTTTTCTGCCACATTTATTTTTACATCAGGGTAAATGTCCCAGTCCCCAAAAAACATGTTGTGCTGCAAATTAGCAGCATAGTGAGCACATTCACATGTAGTGTGTGAAGTTTCAGTGCTGCACATGAGTTTGCAGTGCCGGAAACTGTACATACGCACTCGTGGGGACATGCCCCATAAGACATGTGAAGAATTCCTAGGCATCTTAAAGACAAAACAAAAGAAGATTCAGTATCACAATGTGTTATTTCTTACATCCAACCAAAACTATTTATAGGTGAAGCACATACACATCCATTCCTCTGAGGTCCAATGTTGGAATAACACTTTTAAAGACAGCTCCACCACCAATGCATAGTAGAAAAAGCACTTTCAAGAGCTCCTGAACAGAGATTCTACCTGCTAGCATCCAAGAAAACACCATCAAAACCATTCCACAACACCCATTAAGATCTATATTGCAGACCTACCAATTTATCCAGTGTCCTTGAAAAACATAGATGAAAACACAACAAAGTAAGTGGTCCTGATGGAATATCAGTTGAAATTTATAAGCAAGATAGAAAAAAACTCTCACAAACCACACATGATTATTCTGAAAAATGGGAACATGAACAGATCCTCAGTGACTTGAAGGAAAACGTAAGTTTTGCCATATACATGAAAAGAGATAGAACAGATTACAGTTATCATGATATTGCACCTCTGTCCATATCCAGGAAGATTCTCACCCACATTATCCTGAACAGCATCACCTTCCTCAATGAACAGATTCTACCTGAGACCCAGTATGGTTTCAGACCATTTAAAGGTACAACAGATATGATTTTTGTTGCTAGACTGCTGCAGGAGTAGTGCTGCAAGAAACACTAAGATCTAGGCATGGTCTTTATTGACATAATGCCTTTGATTCCATCAAAAGAAAATTCCGATGAGATTTGGATGCCCAGCAAAATTTGTTACCATCATCAGAGTTCTTTATAATGATATGACAACCATCCTAAGCAATGACTTGGAAACAGACCCCTTCATTATTAGAACTAGAGTCAATCAAGCATGTGCAATTGTACCAACACTTTTTCCATCTATATTACAGCTATTCTGTATCTCAATTCTGATAAACTTCCATCTGGAGTCATCATCCATGATGAGTCAGTTGTCATGCATGAATGGGAATCTCTTTGTAATCAACCTGTTATGTTCTAAATCTAAGACAACCTACACCCCCATTAAAAGTCTTCAATATGCTGACAATTACTTTGTGTCAACTCAACTGAAAGGCTCCAGATCACACTAGATTGTTTTTGTGAACTTATGAAATGCTTGGACTCACTGCTAATTTCATGAAAACCAGGATACTATACATATTACAATTAATTTAAACACAGCCCTGGGACAATAGAAAGATAGACAACAATATTCAGCATTGAATTCAATCTGCCAGTGCTGCCTTTGGGTAGGTATCTCTGAAATCATGTGTTTGATGATCACAACATCAGGACCTAATACAAACTTCTCATCTACCAGGTGTTTGTCATCCCTTGTTGTAAAGGTGTGAAGCCTGGATGACATGTCAAAAACATTGGAAAGCTTTGGGACATTGCCATTAGTAATGTCTCTGAAATATCCTCCACAGCAATTGGATGTTTAAAAGGATGGGTGCCAGCATTCTGGCTCAAGCTAACTCTAGCAGCACTGAAGCCATGTTTATATAGCATGAGTTCTGTTGGACAGGACACATCACAAGAATGCCAGACAACAAGCTCCTGAAACAAGGCCTATACTCCCAACTCACTGAGTCACCCACCTTTTGTATTAATGCTTTTTCAGAGACTCGGGCAGTTTAGAATAGGATTGCACTAAGACACCTAAATCCATTTAAACACGTAATAGGACACAACAAAATTCAGGTGAGCTAGTACTTACGTTTTTTTGGTTGGGAGCAGTAGTTTGGGAAAAGAGATGGAAGACTATCATCCACACAAACACAGTTGAAGCTGTAGTCTATTTTTTCTGGCAACTTGCCAAGGAGTGTTCAGGGCTATAATGCTTTCCTGGTTCTTCATTTAGAATGAGCAATGGATAAAAATGACCTAAAATTCATACCCCATCCTCCCTGCTTCTTCCCCCCCACACTAATTGCAGGACATCAACTTAGGATCAGCTATTCTACAAATGCTGTGATAGTGTGTAAGAGTTTGGGGGCTTTTGCTTTTTTACTTTTTAATGACAAGTAATCAGTGAAAATTAAGGAAAAATATAATTCAGTAAAAAAAATCTTACTCGTGTATGTAAATAGAAACTAAACAAAAAGCTACAACAAAATTTAAAGGACATCAAAATTAAGAGCATGTGAAATATCACATGATCTATTCACTTACTCTTAGAAATGTTACGACTATATTAGAATGCAGTCCTGAGAATAGAGTTACCATTGTTTCCATATTAGAGTGAACATTTTCTTTGTTCATATATTGTATGCACCTTGAGATGAAAAATAAAATAAACAAACCCTCACTTTAATTGTTCAAGGTATTGTTGTTTTTTTTTTTTTCCTTTTATACTATTTACAACTTCATAACAGTGTGTGTATAAAAACATTCTGTTGTGCAATTCATCATATAAAATAGCCTTTGGCCTATGTCTAAATCCAGCATCTTATTTAAAATAGACCTGTCCCCCTTGTGATCATATCCCTTTAGGACTCTAGTCTTGTGTTTTTTATCAACTTCGTAAACTATTTTTGGATATGGCTTCTCTGAAAGAGACCATAAAGTGTTACTCTGTCCATGATTACAAGTGTCTTTTCAACATTTGTGATTAAGTTATGCTAACTGCAGAGCAAGTTTAGAGCTTTTGGTGACAGAGACTAACTTATTTATATGAATCCAAATTAAGATGACCCCCCAATAATTAATTTCTCAAAAAAATTTATCAATTTGCTATAAAATTTATGTAAAGATTATAATTATGGGAGGGTCATCTTAAATTTGTCCTCCCTGCCAACAATGCATCTGGGAATGTAGTGGCAGGGGGACAGGCAGTCAAGAGACAGTAGTGGTGAAGTTGATGAGAACTGTTATGAGGGCCCAGGCAGTAGGGGAATGTGGTAGGGAGCAGGCAGTAGGGTAGCATGTAGTTTCATAGTTTCATAGTTTGTAGGGTCGGAAGGGACCTTGACAGATCATCAAGTCCGACCCCCAGCCATGGCAGGAAAGAGCACTGGGGTCAAACGACCCCAGCAAGGTGTTCATCTAGCCTCCTCTTTAAAAACTCCCAGGGTAGAAACAAACACCACTTCTCTTGGAAGTTGGTTCCAGATCCTACCTGCCCTGACTGTGAAGTAGTGCCTCCTGATGTTTAGTCTAAATCTACCCTCTGCCAGCTTGTGACCGTTATTTCTAGTCACTCCTGGTAGTGCTCAGGGGAACAGGGACTCCCCTATTGCCTGCTGGTCCCCCCTGACTAGGTTGTAACAGGCCACTAGATCCCCACTCAGCCTTCTCTTGTGGAGGCTGAACAGGTTCAGGTCCCTTAGCCTCTCCTCGTAAGGCCTGCCCTGCTGCTGCCTGATCATGCAGGTGGCCCTCCTCTGGACCCTCTCAATGCTGTCCACATCCCTCCTGAAGTGTGGCGCCCAGAATTGGATGCAGTACTCCAACTGTGGCCTGACCAGTGCCGCATAGAGGGGGAGGATTACCTCCTTGGACCTGCTTGAGATGCATCTGTGGATGCATGACAAGGTGTGGTTGGCCTTCCTGACCGTGTCCCCACACTGTCGGCCCATGTTCATTTTGGCATCAATAATGATTCCAAGATCCTTTTCTGCCTCTTCACTGACAAGAAGGGAGTTCCCCAGCCTGTAGGTATGCTTCTGGTTCTTCCTCCCCAGGTGCAGCACCTTGCACTTGTCAGTGTTGAAACCCATCCTGTTCTCAACTGTCCACCCCTGTAACCTGTCTAGGTAGTGGGGGAGGTGGTAGGACATCAGGGAGTGGTGGGCAGTGGAGGTAAAGACATTGTACATGGGGGTATAGATGGGCAGGTCAAGAATTCTAAGGTTTGCACCTTCTACCCTCACACCTTGCCTCCTGCCAGCTGTCCTCTCCACCACTTTCTCCCCCTGCAGCCTGTTCTCCCATGTCTTCCCCCTGCCTCCCTGCTACTGCCCCCCCATGCCTGCACATCCTGACACCTGCCCTCCCCAAAGTGCCTGCCCTTTGCATTCTTGCCATGCCATCTCCACCTTCTCCCCTGCTGCTACTTACCCTCACTTTGGCAGCCTCCAGCCCCACACTAGCCTGTTTGGAGCAGTGGTGGTTGCAATATTTCCATACTTTTGCCACCCCACCTTGTAATCAAATCCAAGAGCAGGGTTTTTTTTTTCCCCCCTGGTGTTAAATGGTGAATAAAAACATTGCCTTGAATTTAAGTAAATATGGTACTTACAAGACTGTGTCTGACATTTATAACTAGGTCCTGCTGATCAATTAAACAAAGGGGCTTTATGCTGTCATCGTAAAATGAGAGTAGATGTTGCTGTCATTAATGTTCCAGTAAGGTTTGAGCAGTGTCTTGAAATGATCCCAAAATGAACTTCTTGCTAGCAGATTATGTAACTGACTAGAACTCCAGAAGTATAAAAAATAAGTTTTACGATACCAAAGAGCATCCCAAACTTCAATAGGAAAGTGTTTACCTCTCCAGCTGTATCAAATGTACAAATACAGTGCTAATGATACTGTTTACAATAAAAAGATTAAGTAAATATATCAGTTTGAAATCAGTAACAGCCAACTATTGTAAAGTGAATACACTTCCTTTCAGCAAGATAACAAAAGAAGATGAAATCACACCTGAATAATACAACATATACTACCGGCAAGGGAAATAAGAACCAGCACTGAACAACCATGATAAATATTGCCATTGTCTTATGGGTAAAATTCATCCTATGGCAGAGAGCCCAAAATCCTCCTAAGATCTGGACCATTTATGTATGCACACCTCTACAGAAAGATGCACTGAGGCAAGATATTTTAAAGTCCTAGAGAAAACGGAATGGAAAAATATTGAAAGAAAATTAGATAAATTTAAGTTTAACAACTTATCACACATCGGGCATTTATACACATGCTCTGGGAGTGGGGGATGGGGGTGCATTAATTAGAGCAGCTTCAAGAACCACTGTAATTAAAACACCTGGAGTGTCTTATGTGTCTTCACCCCATGCTGAAAAGTGGTGGCAGGGGTGCTTTAACTAAAGCACATAGAACAAGCTTTAGTTAAAGTGCCCTTGCTGCCATTTTTCAGCTCGGGAACACTTATACACATGATGCTGGAGTCTGCTGGAGTGTGGTAATTACCACACTCCAGCAGACTCAGTTAATTGGGTCTACTCCAAAATGCTGTAATTACAGAGCTTTGGAGCAGCCTTGCTGCATGTGTATAGGCACCCATTGATCGTATTGGGTTACACCTTTTAGGCCTCTATTTCTTAGTTTTTCTTGCAATCTGCAAGTGCAATTTAGGACATGCATCTATCTATGAAATTGATTTAATTGCAAAAAGCAGGAGCTTGTTAAAATAAAGTTGAAACTAGCTACAGCTTAATTTTCAAATGTGCTGAGTGCACATTAGAACTGTTTGAAAAATTTCCAGTGGAACTGTTATCTAATGGAAAATGCTGATTTAGCAGAATCTAAAAGTTCTACGTGAATGTGTCAATTATGTTAAAACTTTCTATGGAAATCAGCCAGGCAGTTCAGCTGCCTGGCCACCTAGCAAGCCTACTGGCTGATCAGATCCCCTGCTGGTAGGCAGACTGCCCAGCCAGATGTCTGGCTCTTTAGCTGCCCAGATGGCTTTTTGGCTGCCTAGTTCCCCAGCTGCTCATCTCTGGTTATCTGTCCAGCTTGCAAGCTACCCAGTTTGACTACTTTCTGACTCTCAGTTGCCTAAATCCTTCAGTGCCCGGCCAATTTTCTAGCTGCGTGGTCAGCCTGTTGGCCAGCTCTATGGTTGCTTCAGGCCTCAAGCACTCTGCCAACTGCTTAGGTCCCTGGCTGTGAAGCCAACTTGATAACTGGTCAGTTTCCTGGATCTCTTACTGTCTGGATGTCTGCCCTCTCCTCCCTCCTCCCCCATGCCCAACTCTTCTTGCCCAGGTTGGTGGATCAACTTGATAGCTAGCCAATTTTTGAGGGCCCGGATGATGAACAGAGTCCTGATGGAAATTCTAAGATGTCAGCAGTATATTCTGACGTAAAATATAACATAGCCTAAACCACCAAAATTTTCTTACAGAACTGAAATCCCTTTTCTAGCCAGATCTTGTATATGTGCTCTCTCATTAAGTTTTAGAGAGATTAAAAATGTTTACCACCTTCTACAAGGAGGCTATTGCTCTATATCACCATCTTTTAATTCTCAAACTAAGAATTCTACTCTGTTGGATTTCTGCTTGCATCTTCAGACTCTAAGGACTATGTGAGTGATTGTGTGATCTTGGGCAAATCATTTAACCTTTCTATGACTTATTTTCAGTGCTAATTTAACTTATACATATGTTTTTACACTAATGTATATATACAAACACATCCAATCTCTCTCTCTCTCTCTCTTTCTCTCTCTTTATATATATATATATATATATATATATATATATAATTTCAATATTTTTAATGAAATAATCATTAAAATCTTAATTGAAATCCTTTTTTTAGGGTTATGTCTAGGATGTCATAATAACCAGGTGTCTCAAGACAACATACTGTAATTAGTTAATTTGAGTTGTGAGTTTGAGCCTTGCTAGTTTTCAGGGAATATACCTTGCATTCTACAGGAGCTTATTTTAGAAGTTTTGTCCTAAAACTAATGTTTTGTGATTTTCAAAGTGCTATAAAATTTATCTGCAGATTCCAATTTAGCCTTAACAGTATAGTAAATGAAGCAATAATTTATTACACAAAGTGAAGAAGGAGGAAGGTAGTAAGCAATTAGGGTACTGTAATTATATTTCCTGAACAATGGAACTGAGTGGAATAAAAAGAAAGCAAAAAGCTTTGCCATTTTGGGAATAAGGCCCTGACATGCTGCTCTTCCTCCTCCCATCATATGAATTTCTCAACACTTCAAATCTTATAACATTTAAGTCAAGATCTAGGGAAAATGGTGATAATTAGACATGGAGGAGAGACAGAGTAAAGAGATTTCAGGGTGGAAAAGAGGATATGAGAGACAGAATTTATGTAAATACAGAGAAGGGATAAATGGAAATAGAAAAGAAAATTAAGTCAAGGGGAGGGTCATTCAAGAAATAGGCTAGGAAAAGAAGTGCCAAGTTGGGATAAAATCAAATAAGGATGAATGACATGGATAATGGAGAAATTAGGGGCTGGAGAGTATCAATATATGTGCCCTCGATTCCTGTTTGAAAATGCTACTTTCAACTCTTTCCTATTATCCTGGCCAACTCAGGCAATCATGAACATGTGCCACAGGTAGTCCATTTGCTATGATAGTGTTTAATAGTACACCCAGCATGGCCACCAGCCACTGCCATATCCCCACTAAGCATGCTCAAAGGATCTCACTGACCTTTCCAAAAACTTTTTGAAAAAAATTCCTCCTGTAATACAAGGGGGTTAACAGGGAAAAAAGACAACAAGCCAGAGGGTGTACACCTCAATGAGATGAATGCTACTCTAGCTGGGAAGAAGCCCTAGCTTGTGCCATTTTCCTGAATGAGGTGGAGGCTTCTTCACTGTTCTCAGTGAATATTAAATGCAAGACTGATTGGATCAGCTCCAAGAAGTGGGATAGAGAAGCAGTTGGAAAATGTTGAAGCTGTGGATTGATGATTAGGAGGGATCCTGTGGATATATTACCAGTGTTTCATTTTAATTATGGAAAAATGTCGATTCAGGATTACTTTTTTAAAACAAAAATTAGGGATTTTTTTTAAATAAGAGAAAACCAGGATCCCTATGAATATCTAACCTAAACTTCCCTTGCTGGAGCTTGAGATTGCTGCTCTTTGTTCTGTCATCTGCCACCACTAAGAACAGTTTAGCTCCATCCTCTCTGGGTCTCTCTGCTGCAGAGGAAAGAGCTGCTAATGAGTGAAACTGCTAGAGATAGACCAACATATATGAGTACCCTAAAGAGCTAGGGGGGAGACAGCTAAGGGGGGTGCTGTGGGACAGTGACTCATGGTTGTGTTTTATTTAAAGTAGTTTGCTTATGGTCTTTGGTTCTGTGTCTAACTGGAAGTTTTGGTTGTGGCTGTAGAGGCAGCCAGGAAGCCACACAGCAGGGAGATGGAGTGCTTTGTTTGGTCTCAACTTGCTCTACAGTAGTCACTATAAATACTTGTTTTATTGACACTTACTGCTGCTTACTGTTTGGCAAGTAGTTCAACTCCCACTGGCCCAATGATAACAGATTTGCTCTGCAGACCTCACCCTCTCATAGATTCATAGATGTTAGGGTCGGAAGGGACCTCAATAGATCATCGAGTCCGACCTCCTGCATAAGCAGGAAACAGTGCTGGGTCTAGATGACCCTAGCTAGATACTCATCTAACCTCCTCTTGAAGACCCCCAGGGTAGGGGAGAGCACCACCTGCCTTGGGAGCCCGTTCCAGACCTTGGCCACTCGAACTGTGAAGAAGTTCTTCCTAATGTCCAATCTAAATCTGCTCTCTGCTAGCTTGTGGCCATTGTTTCTTGTAACCCCCGGGGGCGCCTTGGTGAATAAATCCTCACCAATTCCCTTCTGTGCCCCCGTGATGAACTTATAGGCAGCCACAAGGTCGCCTCTCAACCTTCTCTTGCGGAGGCTGAAAAGGTCCAGTTTCTCTAGTCTCTCCTCGTAGGGCTTGGTCTGCAGGCCCTTGACCATACGAGTTGACCTTCTCTGGACCCTCTCCAGGTTATCCGCATCCTTCTTGAAGTGTGGCGCCCAGAACTGCACACAGTACTCCAACTGTGGTCTGACCAGCACCCGATAGAGGGGAAGTATCACCTCCTTGGACCTATTTGTCATGCATCTGCTGATGCATGATAAAGTGTCATTGGCTTTTTTGATGGCTTCGTCACACTGCTGACTCATGTTCATCTTGGAGTCCACTAGGACTCCAAGATCCCTTTCCACTTCCGTGCCACCAAGCAGGTCATTTCCTAGGCAGTAGGTGTGCTGGGCATTTTTCCTCCCTATGTGCAGCACTTTGCATTTCTCCTTGTTGAACTGCATTCTGTTGTTTTCTGCCCACTTGTCCAACCTGTCCAGATCTGCTTGCAGCTATTCCCTGCCCTCCGGCGTGTCCACATCTCCCCATAGCTTTGTGTCATCTGCAAACTTGGACAGGGTACATTTCACTCCCTCGTCCAAGTCACTGATGAAGACATTAAAGAGTATCGGTCCAAGGACCGAGCCCTGTGGGACCCCACTGCCCACTGACCGACCCATCCACCACGACTCTCTGGGTGCGACCCTCTAGTCAATTCGCCACCCACCAGACTGTGTAGTCATCCAAGTCACAGCCTCTTAACTTGTTCACCAGTATGGGGTGGGATACCGTATCGAAGGCCTTCCTGAAGTCTAAGTATACGACATCCACCCCTCCTCCTGTGTCCAGGCATTTCATAACCTGGTCATAGAAAGAGACTAGATTGGTCAGGCACAATCTGCCCGCCACAAACCCGCGCTGGTTTCCCCTCAGCATAATTTGCCCTGCTGGGCTCTCACAAATGTGAGCCTTGATAATTTTTTCAAAGACTTTACCAAGGATGGAGGTGAGACTGACTGGCCTATAGTTGCCCGGGTCCTCCTTCCTCCCCTTTTTGAAAATGGGGACCACGTTAGCCCTTTTCCAGTCCTCCAGGACTTGGCCCGTGCGCCATGAGCATTCGAATATTCCTGCCAGTGGCTCTGCAATGATGTCGGCCAGTGCCTTCAGCACCCTCGGACGGAGCTCATCCGGGCCTGCCGACTTAAAGGCATCCAGTTCTTCCAAGTGACTCTGCACCATCTCAGGATCTACGCATAGAAGTCTGGCGCCTTGCTGCTGTCTCTCTCCAACCCCAGTGAGAGACTTGTTGTGTCCCTCACTTAGGAACACTGAGGCAAAGAACTCATTGAGGAGTTCAGCCTTGTCCCCCCTGTCTGTCACCAATTGTTTCTGCCCATTTAGCAGGGGTCCTATTCCTCCCTGGGCCTTCCTTTTACTCCCTATATATCCAAAAAGCAATTTCTTATTGTCTTTTACTTGGGTTGCCATCCTCAGCTCCATGGTAGCTTTGGCCCGCCTAACTGCCTCCCTACAAGCATGAGCAGAGGAGGTATATTCGTCTTTAGTGATCTCACCTTGTTTCCACTTTTTATGTGCTCCCCTTTTGGCCCTTAGGCTGCCCTGGATTTCTCTGGTCAGCCATGGAAGCCTCCTGGCCCCTTTCCCTCTTTTGCCTCACTTGGGGATCGTCTTGCTTTGTGCCCGAAGGATCGTTTCCTTAAGGCACAGCCACCCTCTCTTAATAGCAGGGGTTAGGTGACCCTGCTACAAGCACCCCTTGGAAACATTCTCAATGCCATCTGCTTGTTTTACTTCTCCAAAAAAAGTCCCAGTGCAAGACAGTTTGGGAGTGTCCAGTGCAGATGCTGCCAGAAAGCCACCACCAAGGGACATCCCTGCTCAAAAGGTTGCCTGTAGCCAAAATGCTGGCAAAACCATCAATTCCTAGAGAACTTCACAACATATTCCACATGTCAAGCAAACACTACTGAAAACTGGCTTTCCTTCTATGGGCACAGGCAGGAGGCATCCATGGAAAGGCTGACTGCTTATCAGCTGGGCTTTGTGACTGTGGATCAGCAGTTGATGTCCCTGGTGGCTGGTTCTGCAAACTGCTGGAGGTCCTTCTTTGTCAGGGTATCAGGAAATCTGGAAAGGCTGAAGAAAAAGGTATCTGCTGCAGCAGAAAGGGCATCTACCACTGTGGAGGAGTACAGCAGTTTCATGGCATCAAAGCAGCAGGCACCACTCTGCCCAACCACAGGTAATGGCCCCAAAGTGACAAAGGCTATCATGATGACTGGCCACCTCCCACTGGCCCCGACTACTGCTCCATACTCTACTTGCCCCAGGCACCTGGAACCTGCCCCCGCCAACATGGCTGGGTGCCAAGCAGGGGACATAGGTTGGAACAGAACATTTGCTGAATGCCCTGCAAGGCATCCTTACCAGCTGTAAGGATCCTGAAGACTCACCCATGGAGATTCAACAATAGGGCTCTTTGGAGTCATCCAGCTCTGACTGTGAGTATCATTCCCCATGCCATAGCACTCCCAGTCACTATGGGAAACAGCAGCCAGGGGTCTGAAAGGTCCAAAAAGACCCACAGTGGTTTGCATTTTTCAAGTAGGTTTGAGGTTTGCACACATGACAATTTATTGGAAGAAATAATTTGAATCAATATGTTGTGAGATGGGCTTGTTGTGTGCTTCCTGCCATTCCACCAAGCCTCAATTCCCCAGTTCCTGACAGACCATCACATCCTCATGTTTATGGCCATCAATAGAATGACTGAGTATGCCCTACTGAGTCTGCTCAATGGATATGCACACTTGCGAGCCCACAGGTGACCTATGCCTAAGTGCCCAAAATGGCAGTTACACAACTGTATATAGGTATTTAAAGAGACTTAGCCATAAGTCTCTTTGTGGATCTAGTTTCAAATCAGATCTATTTGGAAGCTGATATTCAGGCCAGGAAATATCATGATTATAAGCTTAACAGAAAAAAAAAAAAAAAAAGAGGCACATTGAAGGTTATAGGTATCATGCCAAAAATTATAAGACAGAATTAGACTGTGAATTAGACTTTGAATTAGAAATCATCTCCTGTGACACACAACTGATTTCTCTAAGAGATTCCCTTTGGAATGAAAGATGTTCATTCATATGCCACAGACAACTCCCTCTTCTCTTAAATCATTCATAGAATATATATATCTCCCTTAATTGAGTTCCACCAGAAATTCAACAGTCACCATCCCTCCATCCGACTTTCTTTAGAATACTCCAGCACCAACATCTCCTTTTTAGACACAATGATCAGTATCCAGAAGGGTAAAATACAGACCACAGTATACAAGAAACCCACAGACCAACACACATATCTGCACAGAACCAGCAATCACCCGAAACACACCAAAAAAGCTGTGATATACAGCCGAGCCCTCAGATACCACCGCATCTGTACTG
Organism: Alligator mississippiensis; assembly: GCF_030867095.1. NCBI lineage: Eukaryota > Metazoa > Chordata > Crocodylia > Alligatoridae > Alligator > Alligator mississippiensis. The sequence goes on along the minus strand of NC_081824.1, from coordinate 374,650,278 downwards.
AAGAGAACACCCGGGATTGCCACCTCACCAATCTTAAAAAGGCTTTCACCCAGCAAGGACACTCCTCCAGAGAGGTAGATGGCATGTTTGAAAGAGCCACCTGGATACCACGTGAAGAACTGCTGCAGTACAGAAGAAAAACACCCACAAATCGCACACCGCTGGTTATGACCTATCACCCATCCTTTGAACCTATACGGAAAATCCTCAAAAAATTGCAACCCATATTAGAAAAAGACCCTATTCTTACAAAAATCTTTCCAGAGCCACCCATCCTAGCCTTCAGTCAAGCACCAAACCTCGCCAACCTCATCACCAGAAGCAAACTTCCTCAAGCCCAGAACACACCAAAAGGATCCAGACCGTGCCATGACAAGAAATGCAAAACCTGCCCCCACATCTCCACAACCTCCACTATTACTACACCCCACAACAGAGCCATCAGCATCCCAAGATCTTACAGCTGCACCTCCAGGAATGTAGTATACCTCATCCAATGCACCAAATGCCCTGATGGAAGATATGTAGGAGAGACCAGACAACAACTGCGCACTAGAATGAACGCACACCGGAAATCCATCAAAGACAGAAACACCCAATTACCAGTGGGGGCATATTTCTCACAGGAGGGCCACTCTCTCTCCAATCTCTCAGTCCTGATCCTCAAGGGAAATTTACACAACACATCCCAGAGACGAGCCTATGAGCTCCATTTCATCAACCTGCTGGATACTAGAGATCAGGGACTAAACACAGACATTGGATTTTTGATACATTATAATCTGCCTGGCAACTGACTCCCCAGCCCAGCCCAGCCCAGCCCATGGCTTGTTTACTTTTCATTCCATCCAGGAAGAGCACGCAGCCACTGCTGCAGCGTCCTTAGCCTGATGAAGGGTTTTTGAACCCGAAAGCTTGCTTAATAAATATTCTCCAACCATTTGGGTTGGTCTAATAAAAGATATCAAATTCACCCAAGGAACCTTGTCTGCCTATATCTCCTTTAAGATTAAACAGGTTATTGTCAGGTCACTTGGGAGAACCTGTCAGGGATAAACCATCATCAGATCTTCTGACTGAAACTATAGTGAAAAAGGGTCCATCCACAGTTCCCTTATCACTCAAAAAATGTTAAATGGAGGAGGTGAATGAGCCACAAAGAGACCCTCAAACCCAAAGAAAAACTCATTAGAATAAAGAGCAAAGGGGACTGTAATCCCCTTTCATCACAAAGAAATTGCTAGCTTTTAAGGTGTCAGAAGAAATGGTAACAGAGATTTCTATTGGCAGTGATACATCAAACCACACACTCCAAGCTGCATTTTTAGATGTTTATTTATGAGCATTTGGAATTGGTATGTATCAGTACAGATGGTATACAGATATGAATCTCATAGCTTATTAAATAGAGCTTTTAAGCCAAAGAAGGTGAAACGCAACTATCTACAAATCAGATCTGAGTTAAGGAATTATAGACATTAATGCCGTTTTCTCTTCTATTTCTTTCCTGTTTTTATGAATGTATGTTATGTTCTATAGATTCTTATAGCATCAATTGTGGTATATTTTTGTTATTTGTTTTTGTTTTGTTTTGTTTTGTTTTTCTTTTAAGGTGTTAGCTTTGAAGTGACCTGATTTGGATTACAAACTTTTACAGCAACTATATAACTTACTTGAAACTTACTCAAAGCACTAAGAAATGTCTCATACTCTGGATAATACATTTGGGTATAAAATCTTTTTAGCTTATTGCTTTGTACACTTTTCCAGATTATATTATGCAGTGGAGATATTCATGAGTTTGTTTTTCTTTCTCAATAAAAATAAATGGATACTATTTCTATGTGCAATTTTGTTGCCAGTTGACATAAAAAATGCAACATATTTTCTGGTACTCTGCTTGTTGGATAGGTACCAATTAGGGATGGAATGCCTCAAAAAATGCAGTACTGCAGAGGTTGCAAGATACTCAGTACAAAGCTTTCCAATGCAAGATCTAATTGCTTTATATTAAACACTAAGCAGATCATCTAGGTTTTGAGCACAACAAGCTAATGGAGGCTATGAAGGAGAGGATCACTTTATTCTCTGAAAAAAACAACTCTGGTATATAAAGAAAGTGATGCAATAAAAGCCGCGTTACCTGGTACTTTATTAACCGGCATGCTCTATTAACTGGCATGTCAGCTGATATGGCAAAAGTGAAACCAGAAGTCCCACTTCCAGTTTCACTGAGTCCCCTTTGCTGACTTTGGGCCATGGCTTGCGGCAAAACAACCTGCGCGGGGCCACCCTCTCTCTCCCCTGGCACACTGATGCCAGGGTGTGAAAGCCTGCTGCACCAGGCCCAACCAGGCAAAGACACCTCTCAGGTAACTGGCATATTTGGTTATCCAGCACCCCCCATTCCCCATGGGTGCCAGATAACAGAGCTTTTGCTATAACACTTAAAAGATGTCTCACATAATGTTGAGTAATGCACACAGAAAAGGGTCTGATATTTCTCCCACTGGCCATAATTTTACACCATAGATTTGCAAATAATTTTCTGAGTTAATGATGCAAGTGAGAGGAGATTAGGGACTGTCAACAAGAGAAAATTAATACAAATAACCTAAACACTGAATTTACTAGTAGCCGATGTAAAGAGCACTTAATAACACTTTGATTACTCCTCACCCACTCCCAGTTGTGGAAATTTTGGGTTCACATCAAGTGTAGTATGAAAAGTTACCCTTAGTTATAATAGGCAGAGGAATAGCATGGAAAGAATTCATCTTGTGGGATGCATCTCTGTCACCCTTCCCCACAACCTCCCACCTTGTCAAAGGCTGGAACAGGAACCAAGCAGAAAGCTCATAGGGTACCAGGCATTCTGGGAGCTATAGTTGTTTAGACTAGCAGGGGAATTTTCAGCTACTGGCAGGGGAATTTTTAGGGGCGTGGGGAGTGACACCCTAATTTTGTTGCTGAAGATCATCTCCAGAAGAACATAACCCCCCAAAAACCTAACTTTGGCAGCAATTAGAAATTTGTCAATTCTCCCCTCAGGAGCAGTTGAACTACACTGTTAGGGTAGCTTGTCACATGTAGCTTTAGTTGCACCTGCTTGAGTGGTGAATTATAGTACTATTTGAACTTTATATATATATATACATATATATATATATTATATATATATATTCAGCCATATTTAACCATTGCTTAACTTTTTGTACAGCCTTATTATTATTTGAACTTTTCTTCAGCATTCAGAGCTTGCTTTGAGTAAATTTCACATTGTAAAAGTTCTTTTCTTATCACTGTAAGAAGCACTTTATGCTCTTCTAACCTTATCAACACTAATATGTTGACTAAATCAGAGGAATGACATGACTGGAGATGTTAATGAAAGATGATAAGCAGGGACCAATTGCACAGTGCTCAATTGCAGAGCACTTGGAATTTCTGGTTTTGATGGACAGATCAGATTAGGAGTCTGGGGCATGCCCAAATCAAGACACCAGTAAAAGACGAAATGAAGATGTGTGCATGCGATGGGTTTTTTGGAACAAAGGAATATGCTGACAGGATATATAAAACATGAAGAGTATGATGATCACAGGGAAACCAATAAACAGTACCCGGAAATGAAAAGTTATCAGAGGACTAAAGTTCAAGAAAAAGCATAAAAGGGGGGCAACAAGAAACTTGTGTGTATGTCATCAGTCATCCAACAACATCTGGACTGAAAACAGTCATTACGCACAGATGACCATGCTCTACTTTTAGGAATTGATTGGCCACCTTTTCCATGAAGTAGAGTAACATCTGGAATTGAGTGAGACCATTGAACTGTTTTTCCCTATATGTAGAAATTAATGCATTTAATGTGTGAGGCATATTCCATGTTAAACTCCATGTTAATTATGCTTTGATGATCCTTTAGCATCATGGGTGCATAACACCACTGCTGCTCTACAAAACTACAATTCCCAGAATACTTTGTGTTACATGATACCCATCGCCTGTGCTGGCTATTTTCTGAAGCTAAAAAGAGCAAAGCAAGTCAGCAGGTAGGCAGCAGTAGGGTTACTATACATCAAGGTTTCTCAGAAATATCCTCTTTTTGGGTCCTCTGATTTCCATCTGGGTGTTTTTTTGAAATATGTACAAATGTCCTGGATTTTTTCTCTTCCAGTCCTTTTTCAATATCGATGCTGGTAGAACTGTATTTCCCAGATTGCCCTAGTAGCATGCATGTTTACAAGGGATCTGGGTTTTCCATTTCCTGTGTGGAAAATTCCATTAATTTTCCACATTAAAGAGGAAAATGTGGATTTTCCTCTTTAAAGGAACAAACCACAGGTTTTGCCTTGTAGCTTGGCAGCCTTCCAGCTTGGAAGGAGCTGCTTGGGGTGATTGGAGGCAGGGTGAGCTATGTGTTCTGCTGTATGCACATGCACAAGGCTGGCAGACAGCCAGGCAGGGTGGTGGAAGCAAGCCCAGCAACTGGATACAGATAAATCTATGGGGAGCTGGGGTTGGAGGGTCAGGCCTTGAAGAAAGTCCGTGGGCTGTGGGGCATGTGAGTCTATGTGTGTGTGTGTCAGGAGTGTATGGAGGGGATGGGGGTGGGGTGGAAGGTGCCTGCTGGGACTGAGGGAAAGTGTCCAGGTGTTGGGACTGGAGCAGGGCATGGGGGTGCTGAGGGGAAGGCTGTTGGAGGACCTTTCAGGGGCAGCATGGAGCTGAGTGGCCAGGCTGGAAGCACCAAAGCTGGTATCCTTGCTCACAGGAGTGGGGTAGCTGGAAGATGCTGCCTAGGGTGGGTCATGGGTAGGCTACCTGATGTGGTGCATGATCCCCTGCCCAGGGCAGGGAATGCCATTGGTATCCTCCTCCTTGCAACTTGCATTAGGGCTGGATTTGCTTCACCACTGCCCACATGAGTCAGAGCCACTGCAGCCACTGTGCTGCATCCTGGTAAGGATGGGGGCAGCTGGGGGGGTAGGAGGCTGTGGGTCAGGAGTGAGGGGCACTGGCAGGGACAGTGGGCTTCAGGTTGGGAGTGAGGGGTAGCAGCATAGCCCAGGGGTGCAAAGGACTGTGAGTTAGGAGCAAGGAGCACCATCAGGGTTTAGGGTTGCCAACCCTTCTGGATTAGCTAACAGTCTACAGGAATTAGCTTCAATCTCCCAGTTACTATTGAAAGCAATCCGGGAGATAGATTTTGTGAATGGGTTGAACAGTACAGCTAATGACTTTACTTCATATTGGGGAAAAAAAATCTCCTGGAATAGCTTCAGTCAGAGTTGGCAATCCTGTCAAGGCCTGGGGCATGGGGAATTGTGGGGGATGGGTTACTGTATCCCCACAATTATATCCCGGTGTCTTCTTTTTTGGAATTGGAAATATGGTAACCACAGGCAGCAGTGAGATAGGCTGCAAGAAGTAGCCTTGGGTTGAGATGTTCTCTCATCTTTTTGGCACCCCTCCTCGTGGGCTGTGCCTGTTTGCCCTTCCTTTGCTCTGATACTGTTAAAAGAGGCCCCTAATCCCTGCTGCTGAATGCAGGGTGAAAGCTGCAATAAGGAAAATAACTTGTAAATTATTAACAGGTCTGCTTGTAAGTTATTAGCAATGAAGAGCCCCTGTGCCCCATCATGAAAGGAGCAGAGCATGTTAATGAATAAGGAGAAATACCTGACAGGGATGGGGAGCGTGGTAACTGGAAATGGGGGAGACAGGCAGGGGATTTAAAAAGAACTCTGGAGTTGAGGAGATTTGATCTCAGGCCAGACTCAGTGCAGGAGCTCTGCAGCAGCCCTATGAGAGAAAGTAACCCAGCAAAGGATAAACTTGGTTTGTTTGTTGATGGGTTTTCTTTGTTAGCATCTAGGTATCTTTAGAGACGATAAGAGGCCACTGAAGATGCTCAGGGGGAGGCCATAAGGTGCATGATCTGATTGGGAGGAATGCTTTGAAGGCCCAGTGGACTGATCTTGAGTGCAGGGCAGAGCAGGCCCCAACAGACTGATCTTGAGTATGAGGCAAGCAGGCTGCTAGAGACTAGGTCTGACAGAGGAGCCTGATGATGGGTATATAAAGCCCCTAAAGGGCCACTCAGCTGACCAGAGAGCAATTTCTGAAATTTATAATGTGGCAGGACAGAGTGAGAAAGGTGACTATGGTAACCTGCAGCATAAAACAGGCCTAGTGTAGCTGCCAAGAAATGTCAATCAGCTGCCTTCAGGGTCCCATTACATAGTGCATATTAAGAATAGCTCAACTGGGATGTAGGATGAAGTGACTAGCAATCTACAAATTGTCATCCAATCTTATTGTGCATTTATTTCCCTGTGCAATCTGGCCTTTAGGTTCAAAATAATCACAATGTCCCCAAAAGAGCCATTTTGGCAGACTTTATTTCTATGAGAAAATCTCTGTGAAAGCACCTGGTCTTATTCAGAAGCACTTCACAAGAGGAACTTTGCAGATTTCTGCAAATAGGACTCTATTGCCAGTGCTAATGAAGAATCATATAACAATGCAGCCAGTGTCAGCATGGTTGTTGCAAAACTAGCTAGAAAAGGAAAAGCAGCAGGTAGAACAAGCTATGGTTTTGTTGTGAATGGATTAAAGGGTTTTCTTGTCCTCATAAATGAATTCGAATTTTGGAATTTTCCATGAACTCTTCCAATCCTATCACATTCATCTGCCTGATTTTTATTTTTTTTCCTCTCTCCTGGCTTTCTCATGCAGATAGCATGCAATAAAGAATCACTGCAGGTAGAGTAGGAATTAATAAATCTACCTTTTCAAATATTCAATGGTAGTCTGAATCTCATTCTGACTTTTTCATTCATTTCTTCAACAATAACAGACAGGTGATGTGTTTAGGAAAAACAAAACAAAACAAAAACTACCACCACCACAACAAAAACATTTTCAATATTTGGGGAGGGAAGATGACCCCATCCAAGATAACCCCTCAATAAATAGATTCTGTACATAGAATATTTATACATTTGTTATAATTTTCCATGTATAGAATCTAATTATTAGAGGATCATCTTAAATTTATCCCTCCTCAGAACTGCAGCAGCTAAAGCAGTTTCAAGGAGAAGGTGGTGGGGAAGGCAGTGACCCTTGCTCCTTGTTCCCTCCTTGCCTCCTACTTTCTGTCCCTCTCACCATTTGCTTCCAACCACTGTCCACCCTCTCTGCACCTGCTGCCCCAGTCCCCCATCTTCCCTCCCGAAAGCCTTTGACCCCCGTGTCAGAGCTGAGGGCGGTCTAAGGCTATGGCCAGTAGCACGGACCGTCAGGTGGGGTTTTTCCACGATGGAGTAGAGTTAAGCACGGAAGCGTATTGGTTGTACAAAGAAAGCTTTACTTACGCTGCCGATGGTCACAGTGCAGGAAGGAAACTTGCTTGAGTTACAGTTGCACACAAACAAACAGAAGTGAGATCTCTTGCCGAACCGAACTGAGATGAGTCGTCAATGTACGACTCCGCACGCTCAACACGGGGGATACGTCAAATTTTCCCCTATGATGGGGAGTGGCTAGAAGCTGATCAGGCCCCTATGTCCTCCTCCAAGACACACGCAGAGTTTGCTAGGCTCCACAGCGCGCTTAGAGTTCCCCACGAGATGGTTGTGGAGTCCTCCAACTTGGGCGGAAACTGCTCTAACCTTTTATATGGCTAGCGAGCCAATTGCTAGCTGCCACGTAGGAATAATTTAGAATTGACCAATAGTGGGACACTAATTTGCATACATGTGGCTGGAACTCTTTTGCACCGGGGATTTCTCTCTGCAGCTGAGAAATCCACCGTGCAAAGAAAGCTCCATGTGGCGGGAAAATTCCAATGTGCTGAGGCACTAAAAATCATTGGGTTATGACACCCTGCAGAGCCTCTTCCCTTACCTCAACCTCTGCACCACGCCTGCCCTTCCCCCTGCCACTTACCATTGTTCTAGCTCTAGCTACGCTCCAGCTTGTGGCATACAGCATGTTTGTGCTTTGGGCCCAACCCATCCCAGTAGTTTGGCTGCAGCTCTGGCTGGGTCCTAGAGACAGGGCTGAAACTGCCATACCCCACAATGACACTGTTACTAGGTTGGGCCGGAGCTAGAGCACACTAGCTCTATAATCCAGGCTGAAATTCATAGATTCATAGATTGTAAGGCTGGAACGGACCTTGAATGATCATTGAGTCCAGCCCCAGGAAAGATAACTCGGGGGGCAGGTAACCCTAGCAGGGTGACTGTCTAGTCTCCTCTTGGAGACTTACATGGTAGGTTATTGTACCTAAGCTCTAGAGGGAGCTTATTTCACAGTCTGGACACTCTGACTATGAAGAAGTTTTTCCTAATGTTGAGCTTGAATCCATCTTCCAGCAGCTTGTGGCCATTATTTCTAGTTTTCCCCTCAGGTGCCCTGGTGAACAGTTGCTCACCAAGCCCTTGATGTAACCCCTTAGTTTAGTGGTAAGCTGCCCTCTCAGCCTTCTTTTCCTCAGGATGAAGAGTCCCAGATCCCTCAGCCTTTCCTCATATGGCTTGCCATGTAAGATTCTGATTATATGGGTGGCTCTTCTTTGGATTCTCTCAGGCTTGTTCACATCCTTGTTAAAGTGTGGTACCCAGAGCTGGTCTCACCAGTGCTGAGTAAAGTGGAAGAATTACCTCCTTGGTTTTGCTGGAGGTGCATCAGTTGATGCATGCCAGAGTATTATTTGCCCTCCTGGCTACAACTTTGAACTGCTGGCTCATATTAATACTGTAGTCTATTATTATCTCCAGGTCCCTTTCATTCGTGGTGCTAATCAGTTTGGTACCACCAAGCCTGTAGGTGCGTTGGTGGTTGTTCATCCCGAGGTGGAGCACTTTATATTTCTTGATGTTCAACTTAATCAGATTCTGATCTGCTCAACTTGCAAGCCTGCCTAGGTCCACCTGTAACTGTAGCCTATCTTCAAATGTGATCGCGCTTCCCCATAACTTGGTGTCATCCACAAACTTGGCCAGTGAGCTCTTCACTCCCACATACAAATTGTTAATAAAGATTTTGAAAAGTACTGGACCAAGCACCGACCCCTGCAGGACACCACTGCCCACTGCTTGCCAGGATGAAATGGATCCATTCACTATGACTCTCTGGATGCTATCTTACAGCCAGTTTCTCACCCACCTGACTGTCTTGGAGTTAAGCTCACAATCCTCCAATTTTCTTGCAAAGACATTGTGAGATACTAGATCAAAGGTCTTTTGGAAGTCTAGATATACAATGTCAACCTGTTCTTTTGTGTCCAGGTGGCAGGTTACCTGATCATAGAAGGAGATGAGGTTGGTAAGGCAAGACCTACCCATGATGAAGCCATGCTGGCTGTAATTCAGAATCTTACCTTCTGCAAACTTATCACAGATAGAATCCTTGATAAACTGTTCTAGGCTTATCCCTAGGATGGAATTTAGGCTGGTTGGCCTTTAGTTACCTGGGAGGAGTTTCACAATTACTTTGGCCAGCTCCTTCAGTGCTCTCAGATGAAGATCATCTGGTCCTGCTGACTTGTATCCAACTAATTTTAATAATTGGTCATACACAAATTCTATGGCAATAGTAGAAAGGTGATTATTCCTACTGTGTTCATCCTCTACTCTACCTGACATGGTTTTCCCCTTGGTCTGGTGAAAGACTGAGGCAAAGTAGTCATTCAGGAGCTCAGCTTTCTCCCGGGTGCTGATAACTAGCTCTCCTAAGTTGTTGAGCAATGGCCCCACACTTCCACTTGTTTTCCTCCTGTTCCCTATATACCTCAAGACAGACTTCTTGTTGTCCTTGATTCCCATTGCTACTCTAAGTTTTCTCACTGTTTTAGCCTGTCTTGTCTTTTCCCTGCAAATGCAGGCCATTGTGGAATAGTCCTCCTTGGGGCCTGCCCTGAGGAATGGGGCTATAGGCAGAGCAAGGATAAGGTTTGGTGGAGTGGGGGGAGCAGAAGTTGCAAGGGTAAGAAAGAAGAAGAGAGGTAGGGGGAACGTAGCCTGCAGAGGAGTCAGATGGGAGAGAAAAAGGTTGCAGTGGAGAGAGGTGTGAGACAGACATTATGGAGGGTCAGCTGCAGCATTACTGGTTGGGGATGGGGCCAGAGCCACAACAGTAGGATGAAGTTATTTAGGATTCTAGGCAGGTTTGTGGGGCCAACACTGCCACAGGTAAAATGCAATTGTGGATATATAAGCTATAATGTCACCTGAGCTACTACTGCCCATCAGACTTCCACCTCTTCCTTCTTTGTCTTTCCATTTATCTAATACCTATATAACTTACTCTTCCTGAATCCCTTACAGAATCTAAGAATAACATTGTTATTCTCATGTTGATTGCTTTCCTTCTGTATTAAAGTCCCTTTCCCCTGCACTTCATCTGTTTTTGAAGTGTGGACTTTGCTTCTATTTTTATACATTGCTTAGCATAATGGATCCATGGTCTTTATTGGTGCTATCAGACTAAACACAATTAACCTAATTTCCCAATGAATAGGACATCTTCTTTTCAAAATCTATGAAGGATCCAGTTTGGACTAATGGTATATAATGAATATTCTGTTAACTTTGAAAGATATCATTTTTTGTTTAGTAGGTGAAATTAAAAAACAAGTAACTACATTTTCTTACTCCCCCACCCCATCCCCCAATTTCTCATAATTCTACTCAGAAACACTGTTGCACTGCGGGGTCAGGCCAACATTCAGGATCTCAATATTGCACTGTTAGACAGGAAGGTGTGGTGTACAATTGCACATGCACACATAAAAATCAATTAAGCACACACACTCACTAGGTGCATACACACTCACACTAGCAACTCAGGTACACACACATTCAAAATAACCAGTCTAGGTGCATGAAAACCTATCACTTAAGCCTATACATGCTACACACACCAAATTTAGACAGAATCAGTTCCCAACACCTGCACATCCAATACACATACATGGATTACTAATTCATATACCACACACAACAATATCTATATATGTAGATATATATGTGCATTCACTAATTCACACACATACCAGCCACCTACACATACACACAGGTGAGTTCCTAAGTTGGGTGTTGTGATATGTATGTATTTATGTGCTTGGTGTACTTGGGATACCTGGGGAAAGGTTAAGGTAAGAAACTAGAAGTGTACGGAGTGAAAGTCACTGGTACTGGGATTAGAACTGGTAGACTAGAGGGGCCTGGGCTGAAGAAGTGAGGCTTGGGGGTAACTTTAGGTTAATTGATCTTAATTGATTATAAGACAACTGCAGAACAGGGGAGCATGCCAGCACAGAGGTTGGGACCAGAACCAGAGCTACGGGGGAGCTGAAAATGTAAGTGGGGAGAGGGAAAATGGGACTAAGGGAAAGTGTGGGTGTTAAAGAGGGGTTCTGGGTGTGGGGAGCCAGAGGATGGCTCTGGGGCAGCTAAAGAAGCTGCAGGGAGTGGCAGTAGGTAGTGGGAGCTGGAGAAAGGCTCCAGCTGCTGGAGAAAACTGCAGGACAGCCATGATGAGCTGGGAGGCTGGTGGATGGGGGACTAACAAAGATGTGGGGGAAGCCTGATAATAGTGAGACAGACAGCAGAAAATCACAGGAAAAGTGGCAGGAGAAACTGAAAGGTGGCAGGGCAGTGGGAAAGCGGAAAAAGGCAGCAGAAAGTCACAGGGAAAAGGCAGTAGGAGTGTGGGGAGCAGGGGGACAGCAAAAAGTTACAGGAAAAGTGGCAGGAGAGACTGAAAGGCAGCAGGGACAGCAGAAAAGCAGGGAGAGGCAGCAGAAAGTCACAGGGAAAAGGCAGTAGATGGCACAGGAGGCTGAAAGGCAGCAGGGACAGCAGGAAAGCAAGGAGAGGCTGAGAGGTGGCAGAAAAGGGGAGATGGAATTGAGAGGAGATCAGGAAACTAGTGGAGAGGTGGGGGCTGGAGCTGAGAGAGAGAGAAAGAGGGAGAATGAGGCTGGAATTTAAGGTAGAGAAGGGACTGGGATTCAGTAAGACATGACCCAACTCGGGGTTGCAAATGACAGTGATTTTATTGAACAGGGGAGATGGTGATGCAATGTCTTATTGGTTCCCTTGCACCCACACCCACACACAGTGGCAGAAGGGGTTAGAGAGGCTTGGTGCAGGGGCTGAAGTCCGCTGAAGTCCAGGAGGGAAGAGGGAGACAGAGAGAGTCCAAATTGTCAGAGGAGGTGTGCAGGTAATATTTACATATCCCACGGTGGAAGTTGATCCGTGATGGCCAGTCAGGGTCTCCTTCAGCTTGGTGTTGTCCAGAATGGGGTCACCAGCAGGGCCTCTGGGGTGGATAGGTGATATGAAGCTGGTCTGGATCAGATGGAAATGGCCTTCCCACTGGGTCTGTCTTCACTGCCCCTTTTTATAGGGGGAGTCCTTGTGTGACCCTAGTGACAGGAGGCATGCCCAGGCAAGGGTCAGCCCCTGGCGTACTGAGCATGTGTGCTCCATGCAGGGATATGCAGTTTCAGGTGTCTGTAATGGTGAGGTAAAATGGTAGAGTTGCTGGTTCTGCAGGGTCTTTTGTCTTTCAAATGTTGGGTTCTTGTCTTTGTTCCTGAGTGAGGTCCATGGTTCCTGGATGAATCAATGTGGGGTGATGCACTGGTCATTACAGGCCATTCAGTAGAGGCCTGCTACCATTGTATTTCAATCCTTCCCAATCAATCTCATTCATCAGGGAACCAATTTACATGGGATGGGTACATGAATCATACAATCGCAACACAGGGAATGCTCGGGTAGAGGACACGAGATGGAGGCTTGACATACAAAATGGAAACTTGACATTACTTTGGTTCACTTACAAACACAGGCCTAAACTATACAATATCTATATGAAACAATAAAAATCAATACGAAAATTATAATAATACGATATACAACAGTGGATATCCAAAACCAAAAACTTGCTAACAAAATAAAAATGCAAAAGCTTATCCTAAGTCTGAGCTCACTTATGCTTGTCTATAGGGAAAAGAGAGGGAGAGAAAGAAAAGTCAGAAATAGTTGGGAAGGGGAGGGAGTGCATATCTATCATATATATATATATATATATATATATATATATATATATATATATATATATATATATGTACACACACATACATTTATATATTGTTGTGTATATATATATATATGTACAATATATATACATTTATATATATGTAAAAGAAATTGGGGGTTTTGCTACAACAGAAGGAATTGTAAACAAACAAACAAAAAGCCATAGGAAAAAAAAAATTACAAAGTGATAATAAAACTTTAGCCCTAGTTCTGGATTCCAACGTGTTATAAATGGATCACTGAAGCACTGAAAAGTCTAGTTCATGAGAAGTCTATTCTTATTTTTCATTTGAGAACTTAGGGCATTTGTACATGCCATGGGGGTTTACCTTGGTTTAGTTCTCCCTAAATTGAAGCGGTGGGTCTTTAAAAACACTGCTTCAATTTAGGGTCAATAAACCACTGTGCTGTTTACATAAGGGTTGGGCCTGACCCTTACCTGCCTCTCCAGTGATGGGCAGAGGAGGATGAGCTGCTGGTGGGCTGAGCAGTCCCTGAGCTGCAGGGGTGGGGTGCTGGTGCTTCCCGCAGTGGCAGTGGCAGCACCCCCCACCAGGCAACCACCCACAAGCACCTGGCCCAAGCAGTCCTGGAGGGCACTGCAGCTGTGAAGGAAAGCACCAGGCCCCCGCACATCTCAGGAAGGCTCCAGGAAGGGGAAGAAAAAAAAAAGAAAAGAAAAGATTAGACTTGCCACTTTTTTTTTTTTTCCTTCAGTGGAGCCTGCCTGCAAAGGCTGCTGTCAGGCTGCCTGCACAGGTGCCTGTAGAGCCCCTGAGATGCAGAAGGCCTGGTGCTTCCCTTTAGGGCAAGCTAAATCACCTCAGAGATATTTCATTTTGCATTGTCCCAATGTCATTTAATGCACATTACACTGCCGACATATGCAGATAGCTGCAGCATTAAAGGGGTGCAAAATGGCATTAAGATGTTTTAAAGGCCAATTTTGTGCCGTTACACTTTAATTAAAAGAAGATTTAAAAATCTATTGGTCAGATTCTCAACTGGTATAAAAAGACTTAGTGGTATAAACTTGAACAGAACTAATCTAATTTATATCTTCCGAGGATTAGAGTTTGCGGGTGCTTGTCCACATTACAACTCTTCTGTTACCACATTACACTTTTCCTGCGTCCACGTGACAAAATTAACTATTAAGCTAGCTAAGTAGTGTCTGTATATCCATTTTGTCAGTTGATTTTATTGTTTAAGGTTGTTTTTTTTTTATCGTGGTAATTTTAAAAAAAATCTGACTTTTTTTTAACTTCTGAATTTCTTCAATTAGCATCTTTTTTCTATCATTTTAAATTTTCAACTTGGATCTGACTTATGCCCAAAAACATGATTTTCACTGCTTTGCAACTATTACACCAAGTGCCACATGGGTTTACTCGGTAATCCACGGAATCCATTGGATTTCTATTGAAATACTTGAACAAGACTCCAGGTGCTAATCTTGCAATTTTTTATGGGTGATTTAGTTTAAGGTTCAGATTAATGAAAAATACAACTTTTTTTGGATTCCAAAAAAAAATGTTCCCTCTGTTCACATGCACTTCATGGCAAACATCAAATCGTTATGGGTCAGGAAGTTCAAGACCCAGGTTAATTACATTACTTTTTGTTGGACAGGGTTTTTGGTTTTTGGTTTGGCAGGGCTGGTGGGGGGCAGGTCAGGAGTGAGGGGGACCAGCAGGGCTGTGGGGGTAGAGGGAACCTGGATGGTAAATGTATCCCAGGTGGTACTCAAATGAGGTAACTGCTCTCCAATTGAAGGGATTTAGCAGGTGTTAGTGTGCTATGGGAGGGATAGCCACTTATGAGGGAGCAGCTCTCCTCCTATCCCCTATAGAGTAGAGCCAAGACCAATTGTAACTTAACCATATACAAGTTTAATAGGGAAAGAACAGGGTGGAATATAACACGTATGTGGGGGACAAGGGGACCCTGGGATATAATGGTACCCCCGCTCTGGGCTCCTGTTGGGGGGGGGCAGGGAGCAGAAGGGAGTCAAAAAGATTTTAGGTGAACATACACATATAACAGAGACAAATTAACAACAGACATGAGGTGCAGGTTTCATAAAATATAAGTCTCATGGTTTCCCAAAATTTGATGTGCAGATCCCACAAATTTTGAGGCACAGACACTCTGGTGGGGGAGGGTAAACAAGATGAGAGGAAGCCCTGGAAGGATTTATTTTTGTAGGCAACTCATCACTTTGGCCTAGCCAAGAATCGAAACCAGGTCTTCCATGCAGCAGGTGAAAGCAGTACCATGGAGGTATTAATGCCTGGTGTGCTGGTTGCAGCTCCAAGCTCTAGTGCTTCTGAGATCCACCATGTGCTCTTTGCACATGAAGCTGCCCAGCTTCATGCTGGAAGGGGGTCAGAAAGAACTCAAGCTGCTAACTGCAGCTCAGGGCTTTGGTCCCTACAGGACCCACTGCACACCCCTCCTGGGATGGTAGGGGGATGCAGATCAAGAGTGAAGAGTCCTCACAGTGTATGGTGAGGGCTGTGATAAAATTTTATATGTTGCCATTGCACCTAGCTCTGGCATGTATCTTAGCCCTCCCCATACACTGTTATTTGCAGCTGTTACACCCCACAGCTGAGCGCATATCTGCCATTCCCATGCACTATTATATGTGGCTATTATACCCCCGAGCTAGGGCTACCCCACGCCATGCCTCTATGGCACTGGGGGACTCTCTTGGACACCCCTAACCGTATGGGCTGGACCAGGGAGAATTTCCAGCTGTAATCCCAGCTCCAAAAACAGCCCAGTTCCAGTAAAACCAGAAAACTAGAGAAACCATAGAGGCATGGCATGGGGTAGCCCAAGTAGGATTCCCATCTCTAATCCCAGCCCAAAATAAATTTGTTATTTGAGCCCATGTACTTAGTACAGTGGGCATGGTGGGACTCCTCAGTTGTCAGTCTGACAGGCATAAACTAAGCTTTGGCCTGGGCAAGACTATGGCCAGAGATGTCCAGGCGAGTCTCCTGCTGCCACAGAAGTATGCCATGGGGTGGCCCAAGGATGATTTCTAGCCATACTCCCAACCCCAAAACCAGTTGCTTATTTGGGTTCATATATAGCACTATGGCTGGCGTGGCCAAGTTGTGTTTTGGGCCAGGCAAGACTCTGGTCAGGAATGCCCAGGAGAGTCCTCTGGTGGCACACAAGCATGGTGTCAGATTGCCCAGAAAGGAATTCAATCTGTAATCTCAGCCCAAAAACCAGTTGCTTATTCGAGTCCATATACTTAGTACAGCGGGCTTGGGGAGGCTGTCAGTTGGCAGTCTCGCACAAAAAAAATCGGGCTTTGGGCCAGGCAAGTCTCTGGTCACAGATGTCCAGGAGAGTCCTCCAGTGCCACAGAGGTATGCTGTGGGGTGGCCCAGGAAGAATGTCCAGCCATAATCCCAGCCCCAAACCAGTTCCTTATTTGAGCCCGTACACTTAGTACAGTGGGCATGGGGGGAGGGGTTAGTTGGCAGCCTGGCATGCACAAATTGTGCTTTGGGCCAGCCAAGACTATGGCCAGAGTTCTTTGGGACAGCCCCCAATGACATGGATAGGAAGTTGGGGGTTCCCAACTTCCATTGCCAAACCTTGTCTTTCTCTGGTCTTTCTTGCCTCCCCCTCCCACCCCCACCCCTTTTGACAGCACCTATTTTAAAGGCCAAAAATGGAATTCTATTTGAGCTAGGCATTCTTGCTCCCTCACAGACTTTGGGGATTAATGGAGTCACCAACATTGCTGGGTGACAGGGAATCTGCTTATGCCAGCATTGCCCCCTCACCCTTTGCCGCCCTTTGGTACCACACAGCCTATCAGGCTTTCCAATGGGTCTTCATGCCTCATCTGTCAGCCTTGCTGGGGTACTGGTTTTAAGGTGACCCCACTGGTCACCCAAGCATTTCCCTCATTGCCAGGATGGCTCCCCTTGACACCAAACACAGTAGCAGACCATGGTACTGTCTCCTCATCTCTCCGGACACAACTGTGTTCACCCAGGACTCACCCAGGTGTGCCCAGCTCTGGAGTGTAATGGCCATGTATAACAGTCTATGGTGAGGACTGTAATGAAATGTTATATGTGGCCATTGCATCCAGCTCTGGGGTGTATCTCAGCCCTTCCTATACACTGTTATATGCAGCTGTTACACCGCACAGCTGGACGCATATCTGCCATTCCCATGCACTGTTATATGTGACCGTTATACCCCAGACCTAGGGCCACTCCACACCATGCCTCTGGCACTGGGGACTCTCCTGAACACCCCTGGCCATGTGGATTGGCCCAGGAAGGATTTCCAGTTGTCATCACAGCCCAAAAAACAGTTCCTTATTCAAGCCCATATACTTAGTATAGTGTGCATGAGGGGCTGTGAGTTGGTAGCCTGGCATAAACAAACAGTGCTTTGGGCCAGGCAAGACTCTAGTCAGAGATGTCTGGGAGAGTCCTGCAGTGGCACAGAGTCAAGGTGTAGTGGGGTCTAAGAAGGATTTCCATCTCTAATTCCAGCCCCAAATTAATTCCTTATTCAAATCCATATACTTATTACAGTGTGCATGGGGGGCTGTCAATTAGGCCACGCTTTGGGTCATGCAAGACTCTGGTCAGAGGTGTCCAGGAGAGTCCCCTGGTAGTACACAGATATGGTGGATGCAGGTTATTAGTTTACATATTATTCGGTAAATATGCATAACTAATTAAATGCTGTCTCTTTAGAACGTGTAATTCATTACAGGTTTCCCTCGCTTTATGCTGTACATGTTTTCCTGGAAAATGGTGCATAACTCAAATGCACATAAAGGGAACCCACTTTACAATGTAACAAATAGGGATACATTCCAAGACCTTGTCTGTACTGACCCCCAGATCCATTTCTACCACTTTTACAAGACAATTTTAGTACCAACAGCAGACAGTGTACACAAGCACAGGGGACTGTCATAATGGGGATGGCAACTACAGAAACATGTATCACAGGCAACAAGCGAGAGGCACAGATCCATACCAAAGATTATATTTTGGTGTGTACTACTCCCAAAATGCACCACACAAAGCGGCTGACGAAGGGCTTGCACCACATGAATCACATAAGAGTAAATTTACCTTGCATATAATGAATATATGGGGTCACTGATTTGTCACATTTTGGGGTGCCTCTCATTCCCAACCCACAGCCCCTGTCCCCCAGCCCTTCTGATGCCCTTATCCAGGGCCCCAGCCAAAAAGCAGCTTCATTGGAACACTCTTAATGACCAGCACTCCAGGATTCGGCCAAAGTCACCCAACTGGTTTTACAGGTTCTGTTGAGAAATCTTAAGGTAATGGTCTGAGGGGGGATGGGAAATGGGCCTCTCCATTTCTACAGGCAGCACAATATACAACAATCACACAGAAAACGTGATCATGCTTTACAGCCAATCCACTTCCCCCACCCCAGAACTTCCTGTGTCCCTCACTCCCAACCTGAAGACCCTTGTCCCACCA
Source organism: Alligator mississippiensis (assembly GCF_030867095.1). NCBI lineage: Eukaryota > Metazoa > Chordata > Crocodylia > Alligatoridae > Alligator > Alligator mississippiensis. The sequence continues at coordinate 374,631,638 of NC_081824.1, read as the reverse complement.
GCCCTGCCAGTGCCTCTCATTCATAGGTAACCTACAGCCCCACAGACCAGCTGGTGCCCCTCACTCCTGACAAGCAGCCCCCTATCCTTCCAGCCCCCTCCCCCACCCAAAAAAAAAAAAACCCTGCTGGTGCACCTCACTCCCTATCTCCAGCCTCCCGCACCTCCAGCTCAGCTGGTGTCCCTTACTCCAAACCCACAGCCCCTTGCGCCCTCAGAAAGAGGCAGCAGTGTAACTGGCAGGCAGAGCAATGGCAAGCAGAGGTTGCTCAAAGTGGGGAGGGACATGCTACTGGGGACAAAAATAGGTTTAGAAGGAACAGGAGTACCAGAAAAGAGGGGCAAGCTTGGGGAGTAGAGGACAGGAGGGGAACATGTATTGAAGGGATCTAGTTGTAGGCTGGGGTGATATGACTGCAGGTGATGATGATCTGCCAATGCAGCAGTTAAAAGATTGACATGCAAATAGACTAAGTGATAAGAAAATTCCTCTCATTGAGCTTGGGCTGTTTCTTTCTTCACCTTAACTCACACCATGCCCCCAAGGGGTGAGGATGTTAGCTCAGGCTGGCCACTGTGTGGTGATCACAGGGGGAGGGGGAGTTGGAGCAGACTGATCACAGCCTCCCCAGACCCACTTTGGGGGAAGCTGTCCTCGGCACAGAGATCCCTGGTACCCAAGGAATCTTAATCGACCTTGATAAGAACCCCAGTCCACCACCATGCAGGTTCTCAGCTTTGGAAAAAGTCCTGTTTTTTGATGTGAGGATACAAATGACAGGAGACAGGATTCTTTCTGTTTTACATAACAATTCCTGTAGTAATGTATTTATTCAGGCTTTAGCTTGAGTACATGATAACCAGATGCCAACAGGGAGGGAGGCGGGGAGAAGGCAGTCAGACCTTTTGCCCTTTGTGTACCCTTGTTTAGCCCTAAGTGTACCCCACACCCAATGCCCGGTGCAACAAGCATGAAGAAAAAGTGGGGGGGGGGGCAGAACTGCTTCAGGACCAGGCTTGGGCAGGGAGGCAGCCCCTTTGGGAGCCCTGCACTATAGACCCCTGATGCCAATCCAGACTTGTGAGGGAAGGCAGGCAAGCTTACTCTTACAGACCTTTGCATGGAAAGGTTTCCTGGCCCAACCAGCAGCACCCCATGCAACAAGCAACAAGCTCCCAGAAAAAAAGGGGGAGGCTTTGCTAGTGAGGCACTGCTTATTGAACTCAACCCCCCCCAAAAACAAACAAACAAACAAACAAATCCTGTGGCTCTCAAGCAAAGCTACCAACAATCCTCCCCCCCGCCCCCCCCCCCAAAAAAGCAACCCAGCATGACCCAAGAAAATAAACCAACCGAAATATCAAATTTTGTCCTAAGATGTCACTTGGCAGTAAAGTAGTACTGAAAGGGCAGGAGGGTAAAATTGTTCTGATGTGCCCCCTAGTGCATTTTACTAATTATAGCATAATAACCCATTACATGATAAATTATGTCCATGTTACTTCATTAGTCATCATAAACTAAAAAAGGAAAATTAACCAGGAACATTTTTAGCAAGTAAATGCTGATTATGTGGACAAGCGCCCTATGTAACTTTGTGCAGCTGTTTGGAGGAAGCCTTTTCCTTGTGCCATTGGAGATCTGAATCTCACTCCATTTTCACCATAGATGTTATGTATGACCCTGGGTTAGTCAACCTTTGTTCCACAATTTTGTACTTCAGATAGGGTCAATTTCTCGCAGGATTTCTGTGAAGATAAATATGGCAAAGTTTGTAAGGTGCTCAGATATTATGGTAACTGAAGCCACATACACATCTAAAATAGTTTTATGACCTGATTTTTCACTGCCTTGCACCTTTTGAGTAGTCAGGTCATTTAAGCTTGAGCTTAGTAAAAGTAAATGCTATTATTCCAATTTGTAAACATCGTACATCTATTTGACCTCACATGCATAGGTTTTATATGATCACATAAGGTTCAATAAAATAGAGATTTATGCCCATGTATTTGAAAGAATCAGGATGCTATACAGTTTCCTGAGGCATATGAATCTTTAGCAATGTACATGATGGAATTCATCAATTTTGAGAATACCCAGAGGCTTTCAAATGTATATATATTTTAAAAGAGCTCCAAGCTGTCAAAAATGGTCCTGAGACGCAGCCTTGCAAAACCATTCACTTAGAATCACTACTGAGAGTTCTGTTCATAGCAATTCATCTTTCTGTTCTTCTTGTATGCTTTGTACTTTTTTTTTTACAAATTTAGGACTATTCACAAGAGTTTTCTACTGAAGTCAATACAAGTATTTATATAATCAGCTTCATAATTTTAAAAGAAAGCACTGGCGCTAAAGACAGTCTAGAAAGACTAGTATGTAAAAACAGGCATGAAGGTGAGTTTATTTGTTATGTGCACACTATTAAGTCTTAATTAAAGAAGTTTCTTGTTCATGAGTTTGTACTGGTATGACTGCTATTCCTTTCCTTTTCTTTTCTTTTTTAAGAATTTGACAAAATTTCTGCAGTACTTTGGATACAGATGCTTGGATAGGCAATGGGTGTGTCTACATGAGATGATTTACTGTGAAGTACAGCTCATTACTGTGAAGTAAGTGGTAAGTGTCCGTGTCTACACATGCAGAAGCTTACCACACAGTAATTGGCTCTAATCTAATCACAAGTAAATTTTCTACCTGCAAATTTACAGAAATTACTGCTATGCAGTAGTGCATGTGTAGATGCCTGACTGGGAGCAAATGCACTCCTGGTCAGATGGGCAGCAGGGGGCAGGAGATTGCTCCCTGTCCCCAGGAACTACCTGCTTCTGGGGTGGGCTCTAGCACTGGAGCCTAGGTGGGGAGAATGTTTCCCTGACCCAGCAGCTGGGATGTCCCACCCCCTGCTCCACAATAACAGGGTCAGGCTGGGAGATCCATCTCTCCCAGCCTAAGCCCCATGGTGGCAGGACCTGGGCTGGGAGATTCTTCGCTCCCACCACCATCGCCACAGTCACAAGGCCACTACTAGGAGAGAATGATTTCCCAGACTAAGCCCTGCAATCATGGGTGGGAGAAAAGGATCTCCTAGCACCAGTCCCACATCCATGGAGTTGGTGCTGGAAGAGAAGAATCTCCTCGCCTGAGTCCTGTGACCACAATGCTTGGGCTAGGAGATAAGGATATCACAGCCTGGATTCTGTGATCATGGAGCTGGAACTGGAAGCTTCTGCTGCCGGAGCAGGGGGACATTCTCCCCACTCAGACTCTGGTGGTGGAACCCACTCAGGCAGCAAGCACCTTTCAGGAGCAAGGAGCAATGTCCCAGCCCCTGCCAGGAGACAGAAAATCTTCCCCCTCATTCCTGCATGTGTAGACTCTTGAGTAGTTTACTCTTGAGTCTTCAGAGTTTACTCTTGAGTAGTTTACTCAAGAGTAAACTGGTTCTGGATTATTTGCATGTGTAGACATGTCCAATAAAGTGTACAATATATGAATCTTGATAGTGAGAAGGGAAAAAAACCCCCCCAAAAACAGAACTTGTGGTAATATGACATGCAAAGCAGAACAGAAAAAAAGCAGGAATACCAGATTGGTATGGAAATATGTAGCTATGGGGCTCTCAAACACACCATGGGTTTCAATCCTCACTAAATTGAATAGGTTTATTTGTGCATCTGTGTTTACACACATTAAGTTTTCAACTGAATTAAGCCAGGTCCCTGTATGGTACCACAGGAGATCAGGATGGTCCAGCACAACCCCCCCCCCCCCCAGCCCAGGGCCCCCACCAACCCTGTGCCCATGCCCTCTGATGCAGCTGTGGAGGCAGGGAGCTTGCAAACAAGTGGGAAAAAAAAGAAAAAGCCACACAAGAAAAAAAAAAAAAAAAAAGGTGGAGGAAGCAATTTGAAAGTGAAATAAAGTCAAAGGAATGAGCTATAAAAAAGTTGCAATGCCATCTGGTGGACAAAGAGGCTCATTACACCTCTTTAAGTGTCATGTTCACACGCAACTAATTCATGGATGGAAAACTTTAATTCCTGGAGTGCCAAACTAAAGTACGTCTGAGGAGTTTTAGTTTAATGCACAAGAAAGACTTTTAAAGTGTCAGGAAATCCCACTTGTACAAACAGATACACAGCTACAACACATGAAAGGGCAAAAATTGTGGTATGTACATGAGCCCATGATGCTGTAAACCATGTTGTTACTTACAACTTGCATTTTGGAGGTAGGATGGAAACAACTTAGATCAGCCATGAGCCTACTCCAAATTGTACTTGTTTGTAGCAGTCTATGGACTTCTATGGGTTCATAGAAAAGCCACAGCATAAATATTATGGCTACTTTCTGTCCTTTATCTAGTCCATCCCTGCTATGCTCATATGGTCACTGAAATATTTCAGGACCATTTTTTGACATAGCCTTGCAAACTGTACTGTGGAAACAACTACACATGGTTTTAACCCTAGATCATTTTACTCATGAGTAAACACTCGCTAGCAGGGATCTACACATGCCTGGAAGAAGGAATAGATTTGCTGCTAATGGCAGCAAACTGCTCCCACTTCCTGGGGCCCTGCAATGGTCCCCTGCTGCAACCAGGGGGGAGCTCTAGGCTCCCCCTGGGTTCTATCCTAGGGGCTGGCAGGGAGCACTGGGCCAGGAGACAGCTGTCTCCTGGCTGGGGTTGGGACAGTGCACCCTCCCCCTGGGGCCTGTTGCCAGGACAGGGACAATATCCCTCTGCCCTGGCAGCAGGGAGTTTATGGCCCTGGCTCCCTGATCAGAGGCAGGGGACTTGGAAAGAGCTGCAGGGGGGGAGGGACAGGTCCCAGCCCCTTGTCCCAATCCACCACTAAGGTAGCTAGCAGCTAGCTTGTTGCTAGCTCTCCCACCAACAGATCAGGGCAAGGGTCTGGGATCTCCTGGTGTCAAAAAGAAAACCCTGTGCTGCAAATTAGCAGTGCAGGGAATGCCTGCATATGCAGTGCATGAAGTGTATGGTGCCACAGGTGTGTCTGCAGTGCCACATACCACACATCATACTCACCTGGACTTATCCAAAGAGGCTATATTTTGCATACCCATGTAGCTGGGGATCAAATTCTAGGATTACAAAGTCCATATTTCTTAGGAAGTCTTAAAATTGTGAAATTGTGCAAATGCCCTGATACATGATCATTTACATGTTATTATCAGAGATCCTGGGTTTTTTTCTGATAAAACAACAACCCAGTTTTGGATTTAAAAAAAGTAACCCAAAATTCACGTTTTTCTGTGATTAAAATGAGCCACTACACACACACACGCACGCCTGCATGCACGCACGCACACAGAAATATATATTTATACTATTATGTTTACTGCGTGCCATCTCTGTTAGTAAGTATGAAGCCACACTGCAATAGATGAAAGTCCTGTGTTCTCCAACTAGCAGTTATTGGCCATGTCCATAGTGTGCATTCTTCAGCATGCAAGCTATTTTACCTGTGTTTGTTGCTACATCATACTTATGCAAAAGGAAAAACAAGTTTGCAGAACTGAAAATGTACATGGGATTCAGCACAGTATTTATCAGCAGGCTTGCCAAGCACTGGGAATTCTACAGGATGACAATGAATGGGGCGGTGTTTTATCTGACACTGCACTTACGCACAGATGCAGTCAGATAAGGGAGCTGCATGTCACAATGCTTCTCTTTTGCAACCCATCAAGCCCAGCAGGACTCCTTGAACATCACATTGATGCGATGGTTGATGACTCTAAGCTCCATACAAAACCATCTTCACTGTCGAGGGATGTTCTTCATGCTATGGTTGTTCTTGATATTGAGAAATGTTTAAACAGCCATGGCAAAAAGTTGAAGGACTGTCACCTCCCATCGATAGGCCATGATCTCAGACAGCAAGCTTGCTCATGCAATCTTGAAAGCAGTGGAGAACAAGAGCCACTTTGTGCATTTGCTGGTGCACCTGGTGGTACAGTAAAAAACATTCTGTTTCAACACAATTCTTTCAACAGTGCACAGGGAAGGGAAGATGGCACTGGCTGTGGCATCCAGTGGAATTGCTGCTACCATGCTCATGAGAGGCAGGACTGTGCACTCAAGGTTCAAGGTACCTCTGAATGGAGTGAAAACCAGCACCTGCAACATATCAGCACAGTCTGACCTTGCTGAGCTGATTTGAGAAGCAGCTATCATCATCTGGGATGAAGCACCGATGGCTCATCAGTCCATGCTGGAGGCTGTAGAATGGATGTTGAGAGATTTACTGCAAAGCAATTTACCTTTTGGTGGCAAGATGATAGTGCTTGGTGGTGATTTTTAGCAAATCCTGCCTGTTGTGAAAAAAGCCTCAGAGCCACAAATAGTAGATGCATGGTTGAAGTGATCTGAGTTCTGGAACCACTTCCACATTTTCCAACTTCAAGAGAACATAAGAATACGTAAGGGAGGTTTTGATGAAAAAAGTGCAAAATACACTCAGTGGCTTTTGGATCTGGGAAATGGCCAAGTTCCAAATATTGATGAAATCATTACCCTGCCTCCTGAGCTCTGCATGCTTCTGGATCTCTCAGCAATGATAGGATGGACATTTCCAAATCTATTGGATAATTATCAAAATCCAGGATGGATATCTGAAAGAGCTATTTTGGCGCCACATTACTCCATTGTACAGGAGATCAGCAGTGCTATTGTGGCAATATTTCCAGCCCAAGAATGGATTTGTACAAGTGCAGATGCTCTTTCAGAGGATGAAAGTGTTATGACTGTGCCAACTGAGTACATGAATTTCATGGAGGTTCCAGGTTTGCCTCCACATCACCTCCACCTTAAACCTGGAATACTCATCATGCTTCTGCGAAACCTTGCTGCTAAGGATGGTCTGTGCAATGGACTGCAGCTATTGGTGCAATCCATCATCAACAGTAGACTACCTGAGGCAAAAATTGTTGGATCAGAAATAACAGTACTACTTCCTCGGATAGCACTGAAGCCACCTGGCAACACATTTCCATTCACATGGACACATCGACAGTTCCTTGTGTAGGTGGCATTCAGCATGACCATCAATAAAGCCCAGGGGTAAACATTAAAAAGAGTAGGACTGTTTCTTCAGGATCCTGTCTTCACCCATGAACAACTATATGTGGCTGCTTCCAGAATCTCCCACCCAGAAAACATCTGATTTGCAGTGACTGCTGACTTGAGTAACAAAACCAGGAATGTTGTGTATACAAAAGTGTTATAAAGCTCTTACAGTAAGAAAGTGTGATATGTTTCAGAATTCTTTGTACACAGAAGTGTTGTGAAGTTGTTGAAGTGCAATAAAATGTGATCTCAAGCAAAAATTGGCTCATTGGATTTTCATGTAAGCAATGCTGCACGGGGCATCGTGTGTGTGTGTTTGAAATATATACATATATCTCTTCCTGATTTTTTAATTAAAAAGTAACCCCAAATCCACATTTTTCTGTGATTAAAACTATATATATATATATATATATATATATATATATATATATATATAATTTTAGTCACAGAAAAATATATTAAAAATATTAAAATAATAGATATAATTTTAATCACAGAAGAATGTGGAGTTGGGTTTACATTTTTAATTAAAACATCGGGGATTTGTTCTTATCAGAGAAAACCAGGATCCCTGGTTATGTTTTATTATTAAAAAAAATGTTTATTATGTGTAAACTATTACAATAACTATTACAATAGTTATCTTTTCTACAAGGTGCTCTGTATGTTGTTGTTTATAGCTTTGAAAAAAAGTTATTTCCGTAATAAAATTCAAGCAGATGTGTATGTGTGTTTATAATATCTTACTGTTGCTTCAAAAGATTAATTACCTGAATATAAAGCATCATTTCAAGTGATATTAATCCATGAAAAACCCTGGTAACATAGTTTAAGCATTTTGGTTGTTATTAGCACATAAAAGGCAGAAAGTGGAACAATAATACACAGAAACCAGCAGGGGAATCTTAAACTGTTAACTTATTCACTAACAAATATGACCTAGATGGCATTCATTGAGAATTGATGAAACTGCAGCTTTGAGAGCAGTTTGTATGGGGGAGGAAAAAAAGCAAAACCAGCAAGATAATAAAAAGAAGTTAGAGTACTAAGCATGCAATTTTTATTACTTCGCATAATCTTTTCAAAGGAAAAAATAACAGTTGCAAGCCATAGTAAAACATGACCAAGTTTAAGTGGCATCTAAGTTTAACTGGCATCTATTCAACTCAAATTTGCTTCTCAGAGTCAGACGGTTTGTTTATGTGTTACAGATTTCCTGTAACTATAAATCTTTTTCATGGTAATATATTTTTTTTTAGGGCATAGGTTAAAAAATTTGGAGCTTTGAACCAACCACTTTCTTACCCATTCAAAGGAACCAAACCTGATCAGGTTCTATAAAAATAAATTAGTGTGGCATGCTGTTTTATGTAATTTGTTAGGATTCTGGATATTAATGTTCTGTAGTTTCATTTTTATCCAAATAAGTAAGATTATTTGTCCAGGCTTAGCAATTGCAGATGTCAAAATTCAGAAGCCTACATTTATACATATATTCATGCATGTAAGTGGCTTTTTTATAAGGAGTCACACTTACATTTCATGGAGGGTTCAACAGGAAGCCTTAAAGACATAACAATAATTGATATAAATTGGTATGAATTTATATACCAAACTTTAGCTATAATAAAAAAAAAATAAAATAGGCCTATCCCTCTCAGCTAGGTTCCCTGATATCTACAATGAACTCCTTTTTTCACCGCACAAAATCTAGCTACTAAGATCACTTTCTTCAGCTGTGATTTTGACCACACCAGTTCACTCCCTGGTGCCACTGATTTCACTGCTTCCAATTCAAGCTTCTTGGATTCACTTTAAAAGTCTTTTAAAACTTCACCATTTGATCATTCATCTCTCAAATATGTAGGGATGTAAAAAAAAAAAAAATGTAATTCCATTTTCCATACTCTGTATATTTAACTTTAGGCAACAAATAATGGATCTTATTTTACCAAAAATTGGGCTTAGTAGTCACTGTTACTTCTGCTGGGCACTAATCTGTATTGGGGAATAGACAGAAGTTTCCTTTCTCTATTGCACCCTTGCAGATTTCACCTTTTAGCTTTTACAGTAAAGGTCTGCTGTCTGTGATCAGTTTATTGAACAAGATACTGGGTTGATTTAATTCAGAACAGTGTCATTGGCTCTTTTCACATCAATTAATGAGATAGTCCTCTCTTATCAAATCTGTTACAGATGTTTTAACAGTTACTGTTATCCTCAGTAATAGAAATCTCTGCCATGTCATAATAGTCATAATGTAATTTTGTTACATTCTGTCAAATTCATGAATGAACTCAGTAAGAACCTCCCCCCCACCACCCCTATCATATCAACTATTATAAAACTGGGAAATGAGTACTACTCTATTTGGTTTCAGTTCCATATACTGCACCACTATACAGTATTTATTCACATTTTCATTGTGAAACTAAATGGCATGGTTTTATGATTTTGCAGTGTCAGCACAAAACTTTTTTGTTTGTACAGTATGCTTATATAAAGCCAACAGTCATAAGCCTTGCTCTTTTCCATTATGAGAAAATAGCAGCACTGATTAAATGGTACGTTTTGAAAGCTGAAGGTTAATCCAGCGGAAATCTACTTTAATGAAAAGAGGTTCAATCTTCACATAACAGCTGCAGATGTAACCCTTGAAGTATGAAATTCTGCTTAAGACCCACACTGGGGATGCATGCTGGAATATGCAAGAATCATTATTAAACAGGTAACATTTGTGAAACACATATAATGAAGCACAGCTATGCAAATATTTTGTTCCCTTTTAGTGTGAAGCAATCTAATAATAACTTAGTAAGTGCAGAAAAATTCTAGTATACTGTACAGGGCATGTTATTTTTTATGCCAAAGGATCTAGAGTAGTCATGAAAGAATATGCATATGATTGAAATACTAATAACTTTACTCAGCTTTTATTCAGAAGTTACTCAGACAAAACATATTGACTTTCTGTCTGAGAAAGTATTGCATATAGACTCCTGGATGTGGATTCACATTTAGGTTTATTTTGTAAATTAAATGCAAGAAAAATGAAACGTATCATTTAAGTAAAATTAAGATGTTTTTCCCCCCAGAGTTAATGGTGTCACAGAGCAGAGACAGAGCCTAATCTTCAACTGATTTTTCCCTTACTTTCCTGCTTAACTAAATGCTGAAACCCTAGTTGCTGCTGAAGACTAGTCTCCATAGGTAGATTTATAGTTTTGAAAGATCTGGAGTCTCCAGGGTGGTGGAATAAGACAGGAGGGACAAGTAGCAACTAGTAGACAACAAGGTTGCTCTAAGAAAGGTTAGCTCTCTTGGGTTAGAAGAAACAAACATTAACACCTGTGGAGTGAAGAACAATATACCATTAAGTCAACTGACTCCCCCAGATGCCTGAATAATCATGTGATTGCTGTTGTATGTTTGAGCAAAAATCAATTCAGGGGGCTTTTTTCCCAGCAGAAATCAGTTTCCCCATTTAAAATGGGTACCACAATCTGGAAGAACCTGATTTTGGGGGAAGAGATGCATGTGTTTTGTGAGTAAAAAGAGTATTTAATCTGGGAGACTAATGAAGAGAAGTTTCTTTAACACTACCTCTCATCCTCACATCTGGAATAAAATCTCTGGGATCAAATCTTCATTACTTTAAATCATCAGAGCTCTTAATTATTAATCATTTATGCATCCATATGCATGAACAATATAGCCCCTTATGCTCAGTTTTTAATAACTGATTTTCAAGAATAAATATAAACTTTAAGAAATATTTTGCCTATAACTTGACTGTTTCCATTGTTCTTCCTGCTTTCCACTTCTGATATATGCATTTTTGTCCAATAAATAGTGTGTCAAAGGTAGGTTTATGCTCTTTGGTGCATTTTCAGTTTTTAGAGCTGTATGGTAGCTTAGCTTCTTGTAGTGTAAATTAAACAAGTCTCAGTTTTAACTTACATACACCAGAATGATGTAGTGTGTCAGATAAGAATAACTATTTTTCAACATCCTGCTTTCTACATCCCCCCTTTGGTCAGCATCATTCATGAACAGGCTATTGAGGAATTCTTCTCTATTAATGGACTCAATAAGCAGCCCAAGCAATCCTAGTGCTTCTGGGGATAACAGATCCCAAGAATACACCATCCATCTGCTCTCAATGACAACCAGTAAATGAAGAAATGAGATGCTGAAGCCACGCTGGGTCCATGATCCTAAGGCCACTCTTAAGATCTTAGTATTTAGGAATCCTGAGCATACTGCAGGACTCTGAAGACACAGAATGTCTTGTGTTGCATTTCCAGGTTTCACATGTACAGGTAACAGTGGGTGGAAATGGTATGTTCAGAATTCTAGGTGGTTCTAGAATATGATGTATACATCTCCACAGACAGCAGAAAATGCAACAAAAATAGGTCAATGCATTACTATTATTATTTCTTTATTGCATAACGATGACCAACTGGCTAAGCAGCAGTTCTGCAGAAAAGGACCTGGGGTTACAGTGGACAGTAAGCTGAAATGTGCCAACAGTGTGCCCTTGTTGCAAAGAAAGTTAACAGCATACTGGACTATATTAATAGGAAAATTGCCATCAGATTGAGGGAAGTAATTATTCCCTGCTATTCTGCAGTGGTGAAGCCACATCTGGAAAGGAGGTGGAAAAACTGGAGAGAGTTCCGCAGAGGGCAATGAAAATGGTTATGGGGCTGGGGCACATGACTTCTGAGGAAACGCTGAGGGAACTGGCTTCTTCCATCTGGAGAAAAGAAGACTGAGAGGGGTTCTAATAATAGCCTTCAACTACCTGAATAGTTGTTCCAAAGAAGATAGAACAAGGTTGTTCTCAGTGGTGGCAGGTGACAAGTTGTATTAGGGGAAGTTTAAGTTAGATATTAGGAAAAACATATTTCTCATGAGCAGAGTAAGAAAGGAATGGGACAGGTTAACCAGAGAGGTTGGGTTGAAGAGTCTCCATCCTTTTTAGTTTTTAAGACTCAGGTGGACAAAGCTTTGGCTGAGATAATATAATAGGAATGGTCCTGCTTTGAGCAGGGAATTGGACTAGATGAACTCCTGAGGTCCCTTCCAACCCTAATTTTCTATTATTCTATTATTATAATATTGCCTCCCCATTTCCCTCCACTCTTTTCCTTTGAAGTCCTTCCACACCTCTTCTCACAGGTAGCTTTAATATGTATTTCTAAGGGTCTGGGCTGCATAGAAACAAACTGTAGGCAAGATTTGCACTGGAGCTCCTTATTATTTCTGAAGGTGTATGACCATTTCCCTTTCCTTTGGGGTTTAGTAAAGAATCTCCATAAAAAAAATCATATTAATTAAACCCAAGTTTCTTGTGCAATAGAACAGTGGCAGCTATTATTACACAGTTTAAAGTCCTACTTCCCTTTTAGTTTTATTTAAAGGACCACCATATCCTGAAGTCCCATGAGAAAAGTTTTGCCTTTGAAAGAAATTCAGTGTAAAGGTTTTTAAAAAAAAATGAAAATCAGTATTTAATGAAACTCATATTATTAGCTGGTAATATTCTGTAATATATTAGCTTACATTATTCTTTTATATTTCTTATTATCACTGTAAAACACCGAGAGATGTATATATTAGCTATCTCCTTAGTCTTCAGCCTGATTATCATTCTTGATTTATTCAGTGATGCCATAAATCACAGTTTATCATAATGGAAGCAATTGTAATGTCAAAAACAAGCAAACAAAAATGTTACTGTAAGTCACTGCTGTGCTGTTTGAAAATGATCATATCAGTTGGGATTATGTATTGGCTATGGTATCAAGGATTCTCAATAAAAAAATTACTTTTAAGATGGGTAGGTAAGAAGACAAAAAGGAACATGAATTTTGATGTGGCAGTTTGATTAGAGTTAAAAGATCAATGGCCCTTTTAAACAAAGATATTTAAACTCCTAAAGATTTCAATGGGAATTAGGCATTGTATTACTTAAAAATCTTGGTGCAAGTCATAAAAATAATTTGAATATTTATGATGGATTTTATTTATGTAAGTTGATCAATTGAAGCTAAAAAAAGCATTCACAAAATCCTTTTTGTTGCTATATTCACAGAATATGGCTGCAGTCCTGTTTGCTCACAGACCAAGAACGTTTTGCTTAAACTTCATTGCCCATAGAAGCACAAATTTTTGAAAGAGTTGATTTGATCCACTTTGAGTCTTCTAAAAGCCTGCGTAGTTTTACTGATTGTAACCCCATCCCTGGACAACCAAGTTACTGACCCAAGTTACTGATGTTCCAAAAGAATCCTGGTCTCCATCATTATTAGTTTTATTATAGGAAACCCCAACCACCTGAAAAACAGATCAAGATCCTTTTGTAGCAGACATTCTCTATACATCTAATGGTGGAAAAGGAGCAGACTTCTTCTCAAATAAAGATAATTTTTACTATAGGAATTTCATAATCATAAACAATAATAATTACTTCAAAGTCTAGTTTCAAAATTCAGTGCTGATTTACATCTGCATGATTTTACTTATGGTAATAGGGTTGCAAATCATGACAAAATTAAGCCCGGTGGTTTAATTTTAGTGAAATATTAAATGTTTAAAAGTTTCCTTAAATGTAGCAGTTGATATTGCTTGAATAAATTACTACTAGTTTACAGCAAGTTTGGAGTAACAAACTATTCTGAATATTTCTAGCAAATATAGATAAGGGTTCTATTTCAGTGCTCTGTACTTCTATAAACCTTTACAAATCTTCTCCAAAGCTGTTGTTAAAGAAGGACATGTTTGTGATTCATGTCTACAACTATGTGATATCTTCTGCATGTTCCTTTTGTCCCTCTGCTTCAAGCACTAACTTGTTTTCCTTATTTTAAAAGCCCTTGATCATAGAATCCTTTTTATCTTGTCTATGGTTGGATTTTACTTTTTTTCCAAACCCAAACTCCTGGAGTGCCAGTGATGCTAGGCTTTAGCAGATATGTGTCCATTTCTCATGAAACTGATTATACACTTTCTTTTTCACTGCCACTTTATGCATGAAAAGCCCTATTGATATTAATGTGCACAGCAGAAAATATCTCTCCAGGTAGCCATTTACTTATATGGCCCTTATACCACTGTATCTCAAGAGCTACAACATTGCAGTGTTCCCTCCTTCCTTTTCCTTCCCAGAGGAAGCCTGCAAGCTTTGAAGGTTATGGTTTTGTTTCTTTGCTTTCATGTTGGTTTCATTTAGTTTTTTTCTTTCTATTTTATAAAAGCTCTCTGAAAAGGAAGGCAAAATAGTGAGAGAGCCTGTTTCTTTAAGCAGAGATACATTTTGCATTTAGCAATGACTTCCCACAAATTATCTCTGAAGATTCACTTAATTTACTATGGCATAGATTCAAAGGAAAACTGGGCTGAAATGGACCTCACAAGGTTGTCTAGTCCAGCCTACTGCTCAAGACAGGGCCATCCCTAACTAAACCATCGCAGCCAGCTGTCTGTCTAATCTACTTCTGAAAATTTCCAAGCATGGAGATTTCACAATTTCTCTTGGTAGCCATTTCCAATGCTAGACCACCCTCAGAATGAGAAAGTTCAGCCTTATCTCCAACCTAAAATTTATTCTGCTGACACTTGAGGCCATGGCTCCTAATCTTGTCCCATACAGCCACAGAGAAAAACCCAGATTCATGCTCTCTGTAATCACCAGGGATCCTGGTTTTCTCTAATTAAAAAAAAAAAAATCCTAAATTTTTAGTTAAAAATAAGTAACCCCAAATGCACATTTTTCCATGATTAAAATGGAACACCACTAATATATGGATATATATAGTGGTGTTTCATTTTAATCATGGAAAAATGTGCATTTGGGGTTACTTATTTTTAACCAAAAATTGGGGATTTTTTTTAAATCAGAGAAAACCAGGACACCTGGTAATCACTGTTTTCATTCTTTGCCAGTCCCTCCCTCCTTTGCACAAATTACTTCTTGCCTCAATGCATATTGTAAATTCCTAAAACAAGGTCTGTCTCTTATTATATATCTGTGCAGAGTGAGAAGCACTGTGTGTTACAACACAAGTAAATTGTCATCACCATACCATTTTGCCTCAGCTACCTTTGTCCTTATTTTTCTATTATCTCTTGAAGTCTCAGGGCAAACTTAGAAGCCAGCATTTCTCCTGACACACACGTGTGTGGGTGCTTCTTGTGCATGATGACAAACTGCTAAAAGCTTTTACAGTCCGTGAGGGGAAAAAAAAGGCACAATTTCTCAGGTCAAATAAACAGTAATTTAAGTTGGCCCGTAATTTCAACTAAAGCGAGATCTATATGCTCAGAGAGCATTGAAAGGTGTTATTTTCTAACCAAATAAATCATTCAGCATATGGAAAACACGCAGTTCAAAGTTCACGAAACTTTGTCTTTTTGACATTTTATTGTTCTTTGCGAAGAATTATGATGATCATTGTGAAAGGCCTGGTAGTGTAGTATGATTTATATCTTTAATACCATTTTGGTTTTGTTTATGTCTTTCTTTTCCCTCTTCTTATTCTTTTTAAATACTTTATTTTGTACAACTATTTTAAGGCAAACTCTTTTTGGTTTTCCTTTTCCTTTTGGTGAATAATGACGTGATATATCTTTCATGGTTTTAAAGTACTTGTCATATAATTTATTATTTTCCCTTATAATTACATTGCTTTCTAGCAGTGAGCACCAACTTCTAAGCTCCTGCTCCTGCAAACATTATTCATATGTATAATACTTACTCAGATAAACAGACCCAGTAGCTTCAGCTGGGCTGTTTGTGAAGGATCAGGTACTACACCTTTGAGTACAGCAGTGGGGGGTATTTTCAAAAGCGCTTCAGTGACTTTGGAGTATGTGACCTCAAATGGTTCGTTGTAGGCTACCAAAGCCAGAGATTTCCACTGTTACATGCCTCAGCAACATTTATATAACCATGTAACTGTAATTTTTGGCACATAAGGACAGTTTAGATTCTATTTCCAACTATGGTAGAATAGAATTGGCCAAGTATGTGTGTTAGCTATCAGAAATGAGAACGAGGAAAGTTACTGATTAAGGTATTTGCTCTGCTTGCGGGAGACCTCAGATTCTAGGTCCCACTCACCAACAAGGGATTCAATCTTGCCATTTCATTTCCAAACAAAGTGCTCTAACTACTAGGGAATGGACTAGACATCACCAAGAGCACGCTCAACCTACTTTTTGCAGCAGCTAGAGCAAGTGGGAAGATAGAAAGGGAAAATATGCAGGCCTCAAAGCAGGAGAGCAAACCAGAGGGACTGTGTTTCAATAAAATCAGTGCTTCCTAAGTGGGAGGTATCTGCCCCCAAAGGACTTGTCTGCACCTTGACTTTTGCCTAAGTAGAGACAGTCAAAAAGCCTGAGGATGAATCAAGTCAATCTTTGCAGGTTAGTCTAAACCGTGTAGATTGAACTGATAAGCAAGACAACAGACATTCGTTTTTTATTCCAGAAATAAGCCTACAGTGGCTCAGGCCAGAAGCCAGGTGGTACTAGACCACAGCTTCCTGCCTGGCTGGAGCAGACAGTTTGGGCCAAGGCTATCCTGCCCACTTTATGAGGAGGGATTTTTAGGGGAGGTGCAAAACATTGTAGGATGCTGGGGGACTGTGAGTTAACTTGAATCTGGAGGGGATCTGGGACAGAAGTGCCATAGACTGCTTTAACTACCTAAATCAGTTAAGTCTGGCACTAGATCCATCCAAGTTTATCTTAAACTGGTTTTGGCCAGTTTGAAACTGGCTTAAGTGCACTGAACTTCTGTTGTGTTACAGATTTGAATTAGTTTCTGATGATCACTTATATCAGGTTATGTGTAATTTCTGCTCCTAGCCTTAATGTTCATTGGCTAAAATGGGTAAACAGCAGTGGGATAATTTCTGGCCAGGAATGAGAGCTCTTCCAAATAAATAGAAATAAGAAATTCATTGTAAAACAAATTATTAAAAAGGTAAGTAAGACTTATGGGGTGAAACAAATTTACTATAATACTTCCCCTACATATTTAGAAATAGAAAAAAGGACCAAAACACCATTTACAGGTGATTTCAAGGGTGGAAATGTTTTCCTGATCTTTATAGATTTGTCAGGCAAAGTGATGCACTGCATCTTCAACATGGAAGAGAAGAATAGATGGCACTGAGGTAGCAACACAAGCATGACCAGTAAAACCATTTTTGGCCAGGGCTATACAAAAAACTGAAAACTCATTCTGCATGTGTACCTGACATACTTTCTGACTCAGATCTGTCACTGACAAAATAAGTTCTGACTACTTATTCTCACAAGGGGCACCAGAGGCTGGTAATTAGGCAAATTAGATGTCTCAGGACCAGCACACAACTAGCTCAGAGACAAACTGCATATATACATCTACCATTGCCTCTCTCCAGCTCTTGCAAGAACCTGTGCATATCACTGGAGCATACACTTAAGGCCATTCCATGCTTCCTACTCAGCCTAATTGCCAGTCTCAAGCAACAAGTAAGAGTGAGTGGGCAGATTTTTCTTTTTCCAGTGGTAAACCTGAGATCAGAAGGGAATGAATACAGGCATGTCCATTGGGTTTCTTTTTCACTTTCAGTGGGAATCTCCTTCACTTTGTAACTCACTCACAGTCTACAACATCTACATTGTATACTGCTGCATAGTTTTGTCATGCCCAAGCCATTTTTAAAATGATGAAAAACACTTACATTTGGACTCTTCTGTGCTGGGATGATTTTGGTTAACTGTTTGCCATTTAAGTCTTCTGCCATCTCTAACAGCTATGGAGTGGGTATAATGCTCTGCTTAAAAGCCAAACTTGACATTTGCTGCTGTAACTGGTATTTATGCCAGGGATGCTGCTTTCCCTCTCCTTGCAGCTCTTTAACCTATTGTGTTGTTTTTTTTTCATTATGTTTTGCTCACTTTCACACCACATAACAAATGAGAGCATTTCTACTTTTGTTTATTAAAGCCAAATAAAACCAAATTATTATGAATGTTGTTAGGTCAGATGATTCCAGTTTACTAAAAGGTAATGATGATTTTGTCAGGTGTTTATATCTTAGATATTTATTGATAAGGATTACAGCCTGAAGGCTGCTTAGGGTGGTAACATGAAGTTGGATATTTTAGTAGGCAACTGTCAATCCTCTGGATCACGTTGTACACATAAGATGTCTAGTCAGATGCCTGACAAATTTGCTTTTGGCTGATAAGCCCAATTTGAGAGCAACACAGCTTGTTACAAGTTCACAGATCCAAATGCCTAATTTTAAAAGAAAGAGTAAAACTAGCATTTCTGTAGAACAAAAGAGAACTTCAGATCTGCTGTTGTCCCAATAGTAAACATCACCTTAGATGTTCTGCCTTTTTTCCCATTTTTTGTACCCAAAGACTTTAACAGTATATTTTGTATGGAATACACAACAACAGTATATTTTGTATGGAATATACCACTGCAAAGTAAAGCACACTCAGCAGATCCCCATACTCTATTTAGAACTTGAATGATTGTAAGATACTTTATGCCATTATATTTTGTATCCTAAGTGACAGTTTTTAGTTTCCATTAAGATATTATATTTTATTTGGCAGCTTTAATAATAACATGCACTACAAAGAGGAAAGGATATGAAGCATGTGATACCTGTTATGGGACACTTGACTAATGGTGACACATGCCACAGACAGTGTCAGATTGATCAGAAAGTATGGTTATATATTTAACTGCTATGAAGGGTGAGTGGGATTCACTCTTTTTTTTTCTTCAATGCTTTAGATGGAATCTAAGAGTGTATGGAGAGACAAATATTCTTGCTAATTATTAACAAGAATAAAAAATGACTCGTTCTAGTATTTATAAATGAGAAGGTGAAATCTGTAATGTACTGTCCATAAAAAGGCCCTAATTAAAAAAAATAAATAAATAATAAAACACTATCCTAAATATTAAAACAAGTAACTTAAACTTAGCTGAAAGTTGCTTTAATTCCAATGCTTCAGGTAACACCAACATTTTGACATATATTTTCATTTTGATTTGGGAAGGACCATTTAAATATCAGAACATTTTACATTTCTGTTGCAACATTCCTAAATCAAAATAAATATTTTAGATTCGTGGTACCAAACCATAAAAATTTTATTTAATAGTCAGCACTGAACTCAGCCTGGCTGAACTGCATTGATTCAGGAATTAGTGTTCCAGTATGTCATATCCATTTTCTCCTTCATACACCAGAATATATGCCCATAATGCATTATGGCCCTGAGGAAGGGAACAGATGTCACCTTTGTGCTGACATAAAAAAATATGTTCATACCTTCTGTCATGCCACAAATCCTCAAACTGTGTTGTTTTATTGCAGTCAATGTCTGTTTGTTTTTGGTGGAGAGCATGGGCAGCTCAGAACTGCCGCCTGTTCTCCAGCCACTCTGGACAAGGGCTTAGCAATCTTGAGGTACTTACTTGATCCTGTGCACCATAGAATTTTTGAGGAGGGATTAGCTCCCAAAAGCCTTAGGAGCAGATGTTTCACTTTTCCCTCTTAACCAGATGCATCCCAGGGATCTCCAGGGACATGTCTCATAAAGTGGAGAAGGTCAGGGTTTCTTGTTTACTCAGACATGTCCCCAGGGTCTCTAGGGCACATATGGGTAAGTGTGGGGAACTTTAAGACTTCACCCTAACCTGGGGCACATGTCTATAAGTGGGGTTTCCTGATTGCAGACATGTACCCCATGTCATAGTGCAGTAGCAACATGTGCAAGGGATTTCTCCACCACATATCTGCAAGTGTGAAATGGGGAAACTCCCATAGTGGGGTCCTCATTTCACATTTGCAGCCCATGCTCTGCACTACTGAGAGTAATAGATCAGGAGCCATGGGATTTCCCCTTCAAATCCCCGCGCCCCCCACCCCCATGTTTGCAGGCATGCACTGGAGAAATCCTCTGAACAGCATTTCCTCCAGAATGTGTATCCATTCCCCAACATGAGGTGGGGGATGGGTATCACATTTGGAAGTGAGGAGGCGGGAAACCTATGGGACCTTTCTTCCTTTGTGTTTATAGACATTCAACAGGGAAATCCCTTGCGGGAAACTCCTCTGTTCCTAACACAAAGCCTGCAGGTGGGGGTTTCTGCCTCTTGCAGATGTGCCTCAAGTCTGTAGGTGTCTGTGGAGCACAGTCAGTTGTGCTGCAATATACAGTAGAGCTGCTCATGATCCACTGAAAATGTCTGTTTCCATTCGAAAAGTCTGATGATGTTTTGTGGCGTGCAACCGGATGAAAGACAGAACTGTATCCTAGGATATAATAAAGACAGTGATCCCAGCCTATTATGGAAAATGGTGACCTCCTGCTTAAGATAGAGAAGGTTCAATTTTGTGAAAATTGTATTTTACTTTGAAAAATAAGATTAAAAAAAGAGAAAAAGAGATTGATATTCATAACTGGCTCTATTTGCAGAGATGAGGACTGGACAGCTAACTTTCATCCAGTTTCTGACCAAATCTCACAGACTTATCTCTTTGAACAACCTGAAAAAAACCTTCTTTTCAGCAACTTTGCCATCCTACTATATACCTTCCCAAATACCTCAAAACACAACCTTTCTACTAGCCCTTCTGACAGTTTTATTCTTTTCCTTATCTGCTTTTTTATTGCTGCCTGCCTATTCCCACACACCCCCCAGCCTGCTCAAGTTCACCATTTCCTTACTTTTGACTCTCAGTCATGTACTCTGATGATATCAGGCCCTATTGTTTAGTTGAAAGAACTGGCTTCAGGGAGGCCGTGTACATGCCAAGCACAATGAGTTTCCAGCAGCAGGAATGCATGAAGGTTGGACTTGCTCCAGGCAAAAATTCTTCCCTACTTTTTCTGCCAAGTGCTGAAAACCGTACATCACCCCACTGCGACTGTGCCCCTGCTTGGCTTCCAAAAAGACTTAAGAGTCACTTCCGAGTTATCTGCTCCAGGGATAATTCTATTTTCCTAATTTTTTAATACACTTCTATCCAGGTTGATAATTTCACCTTGTTAAACAGTGCATTTGTCATTCAAACTCCACTTAAGGTAAAGGTGAATTAAAAGTGAAGGGATGAATGCAAATGACCATCAACAAAAGAAACCC
Organism: Alligator mississippiensis; assembly: GCF_030867095.1. NCBI lineage: Eukaryota > Metazoa > Chordata > Crocodylia > Alligatoridae > Alligator > Alligator mississippiensis. The sequence continues at coordinate 374,610,360 of NC_081824.1, read as the reverse complement.
AATTCAAAACAGAAAAAGTAAACAAAAAAAGATTAGTCTTTATTGGTTTTTGAGTAGATTTTAAGACATTGTTTTTGAGCTGTAAAGCCCTAAATGTCCTGGGACCTACCTAGCCAAGACATTGTTTCTCTTTTGCTATTCCATGGTAAAGAGGGGGGGGGGGGGGGTGGGGAACAGCATTTGTAATCTGTGATTCAGGAAAGCAGGTTCACTGACTTCTACTGTCACCTTGAGTGATTCACTTGAAGATATGTGTAATAAAGGTCTAAGGCACCTATAGTTAGGTGCCTCAGTGCCTAACATTGAAGTATCTGGACTCTAAATAAGTCTGGGTATGGGGAGAGGGAGAGGTACCTCAGAATGGGATCCAAAAGATGTATCTTGCTCATCATCCCAGTAACAAAGTGTTAAGGACAGGGATAGATCTTAAATCCTCACCCTTCAAATACCTTAAGGTTGCAGGAAGCCCCTCCATCCATTTGAGATCCATCTCTTACACCTTTTCTTTTAAAGAACTTATGCATAAACCCCACTGATTGTAGTAATATGAATCTCCCCCACCCCTTTCATATACTACTAGCACTAGAGCACTCACCCAAGGTGCAGAAAGTCCAAGCCTGCTACAGCCTGTGGTTAGTCTGTAATAGTAACCTTGCAAAAAAGTGATCCATCAAAGAGTGGCACACCAGTCAAAAAAGACTCAGGGTGAGATTTAGACTAGGAAAAGGCCCCCAGGAAGAAAAGATTAATAGTGGCAACCAATATTCATAGGTGTAGTTGGCTTCGCCTTAAAAGACAATACAGTTTCCTCTCTATTTTTAGAATGGATTGATTAGAACCCCTGAGAACTAGAAACTCAATTCAATAGATGAGCTGGACATGATCATAGAAGCTAACAGATCTGAGATGGTCTCTCATAAGAAACTTTAGGTAAAAGACTCTTTGCTTGTTTGTCTGTTTCCTCCTACCTTCAGTTTTTAATTAATGTTGTAATTTGTGACTTTGCCAAGAGGCTAAATTACCTCAATGAATTAACACCAGTTAGTAGTGAAAGAACACCGGGAGCAACCTGTAGTCTTAAGGGAAATGGAGTCTACACACTGAAAAAAAACTAACACATAATGTGGATCCCAAGTTAGACTGGGCAAACCTTGCTATATGGAGTGTTATAATGATGTTGATAGGGGAGTACGTTGTGGGGAAATTATTGTCTCACTTGTTTTTTCTTCTGTTAGTGAGAAGTTGAAATAGAGAATGATCATGTATACTTATATGCAAATGATTTTATAAATGGAGCCAAAAACCAAAGGTAGGAGCTCATTATCTGTTTTTGTTCAAATAAAATTATAAAAAAACACAAACAAAATAAAGAAAACAATTAATTCATTAAAATGGAGAATAATGGCAGGCCCTCAGGTAAAGCATAGCAAAGCCATATGTTTTCTGGAAGATTTGCTCTTCCTCTTAAACTTAAACATTTACATCAATAATGTTTTGAGACTGAACCCTAATCAGTCTTGGAAGGATCCAGGTATTGCGATGTCCAAAATTTAAACAACTTGCCCAACTTGATGGTGTAGGCATTAATCACATTGCAGGAAGGCAAAATGAACAAGGGGTACAAAAATATAACTAAAATACTACTCCTCTACATAGTTTAGACATCTGAATCAGGAATTCAAAGGAAGCACTTCTTCCATATTTAAATCTGGATTACTCAAGAGAGAAAATGTCTTTCTGAACTATACTGTCCTACATGACAGAAGCACTCACTAACATATAGTACACCCCTTTTACTTTTGGATGGCTCTAGTAGTAGTACTTCCCATATTTTGCCCAAGAACCAAACACGAGTGCGTCCTGAGGAAATTCAAACCTACATAGATTCATAGATTCATAGATGTTAGGGTCGGAAGGGACCTCAATAGATCGAGTCCGACCCCCTGCATAGGCAGGAAAGAGTGCTGGGTTTAGATGACCCCAGCTAGATGCCTATCTAACCTCCTCTTGAAGACCCCCAGGGTAGGGGAGAGCACCACCTCCCTTGGGAGCCCGTTCCAGACTTTGGCCACTCTAACTGTGAAAGAAGTTCTTCCTAATGTCTAGTCTAAATCTGCTCTCTGCTAGCTTGTGGCCATTATTTATTGTAAACCCCAGGGGCGCCTTGGTGAGTAAAACTTCACCAATTCCCTTCTGTGCACCCATGATGAACTTATAGGCAGCCACAAGGTCGACTCTCAACCTTCTCTTGTGGAGGCTGAAGAGGTCCACGTACCCTAGTCTCTCCTCATTGGGCTTGGCCTGCAAGCCCTTAACCATACGAGTGTCCCTTCTCTGGACCCTCTCCATGTTATCCACATACCTCTTGAAGTGCGGTACCCCAAATTGCATGCAGTATTCCAACTGCGGTCTGACCAGCACCCGATAGAGGGGAATTATCACCTCCTTGGTTCTGTTCGTCATGCATCTGCTGATTGATGCACGATAAAGTGCCATTAGCTTTTCTGATGACTTTGTCACACTGACGACTCATGTTCATCTTGGAGTCCACTAGGACTCCAAGATCCCTTTCCACTTCCGTGCCACCAAGCAGGTCATTTCCTAGGCAGTAGGTGTGCTGGACATTTTTCCTCCCTATGTGCAGCACTTTGCATTTCTCCTTGTTGAACTGCATTCTGTTGTTTTCTGCCCATATGTCCAACCTGTCCAGGTCTGCTTGTAGGTGTTCCCTGCCCTCCAGTGTGTCCACTTCTCCCAATCGATACTCTTCAATGTCTTCATCAGTGACTTGGACGAGGGAGTGAAGTGTACTCTGTCCAAGTTTGCGGATGACACAAAACTGTGTTTTTGTGTCATCCGCAAACTTGGACAGAGTACACTTCACTCCCTCGTCCAAGTCGCTGATGAAGACATTGAAGAGTATCAGTCTAAGGACCGAGCTCTGCGGGACCCCCACTGCCCACACCCTTCCAGGTCGACACCAACCCATCCACCATGACTCTCTGGGTATGACTCTCTAGCCAATTCGCCACCCACTGGACTGTGTAATCATCCAAGTCATAGCCTCTTAACTTGTTCACCAGTATGGTGTGGGATACCGTATCGAAGGCCTTCCTGAAGTCTAAATAAGCGACATCAACCCCTACGCCTGCGTCCAGATGTTTTATAACCTGGTCATAAAAAGAGACTAGATTAGTCAGGCATGATCTACCTTCTATGAACCTGTGTTGGTTTCCCCTCAGCATAATTGTTCCTGCCGGGCTCTCGCAAATGTGAGCCTTGATAATTTTTTCAAAGACTTTGCCAAGGATGGAGGTGAGACTGACTGGCCTATAGTTGCCTGGGTCCTTCTTCCTCCCCTTCTTGAAAATGGGGACCACATTGGCCCTTTTCCAGTCCTCCAGGACCTGGCCCATGTGCCATGAATGTTCAAATATTCCCGCCAGTGGCTGTGCAATGACATCAGCCAGTGCCTTCAGTACCCTCGGATGGAGCTCATCCGGGCCTGCCAACTTAAACGCATCCAGTTCCTCCAAGTGCCTCTGCACCATCTCAGGGTCTACACTTGGTAGTCTGGCACCCTGCTGCTGCCTGTCTACAATCCCAGTGAGAGCCTTGTCTTGCCCCTCGCTTAGGAACACTGAGGCAAAGAACTCATTGAGGAGTTCAGCCTTGTGCCCCCTGTCCATCACCAATTGCTTGTGCCCATTTAGTAGAGGTCCTCTTCCACCCTGGGCCTTCCTTTTACTCCCTATATATCTAAAAAACAATTTTTTGTTATCCTTAACTTGGGATGCCATCCTCAGCTCTATGGTAGCTTTGGCCTGTCTAACTGCCTCCCTACAAGCACGAGCAGAGGAGGTATACTCCTCTTTAGTAATCTCTCGCCGTTTCTACTTTTTATATGCCCCCCTTTTTGCCTGTAGGCTGCTCTGGATTTCTCTGGTCAGCCAAGGAAGCCTCTTGGCCCCTTTCCCCCTTTTTCCCCGCATCGGGATCGTCTGCCTCTGTGCCCGAAGGATCATTTCCTTAAGGCACAGCCACCCTTCCTGGGCTCCCATCTCTTCAAAACTCTTACTCTGCACTTCAAAACTCTTACTCTGCATATTTGAGGTCCCAGGAGAGGGGCATTCCTTGACTATGTGCCTTACCATTGCCCCTCATATGTGACTAATGGGCCTTACAATTACCCCTCAACGCCCTCCCCTGACATTGAAGATGGCTCATTGGAAAACTAAGAAAGACTCATCGGGCCAGAAGGACAAAAGAGGAAAGGGGATCTGGTTTATAGCTTAGAAGTTATGCAATTCCCTGGAGAGAGGGGAGGCCTACATTTGCAGCTCACTGCAAGCAGTACTTAGATTTCATAGGCATAGACATTAGGGCTGGAAGGGACCTCGGAAAATCATCGAGTCCAGCCCCCTGCCCAAAGGGCAGGAAGTCAGCTGGGGTCACAGGATCCCAGCAAGAGAAGCATCCAGTTTGCTCTTGAAGGTGTTCAATGTAGGCGCTTGAACAACCTCCGGTGGCAGGCTGTTCCAGACCTTGGGGGCTCGGACAGTAAAGAAATTCTTCCTTATGTCCAGCCTCAAACGGTCTTATAGTAGTTTGTGACCATTCAACCTAGTCGTCATCCCTTGGGGGGCTCTGGTGAACAAACATTCCCCCAGATACTGGTGGTCACCCCTGATAAACTTATAGGTGGCCATCAGATCACCCCTGAGCCTGCGCCTTTCCAGGTTAAAGAGGCCCAGGGCTCTCAGCCTGTCATCGTAGGGTCTGCTTCCCTGACCTCTGATCATGCACGTGGCTCTTCTCTGGACTCTTGTGGCTTTTAACTAATAATCATCTAATACAGAATGCATAAATTGTCCAGGGAGCAAGGAAGAGTGAGTAGGACTTTGTGGCCCAGTAAGAAGGGCAATTAGCCTGTAAGTGGGAGTGTTTTAGTCCCTGTTTTTAAGACTCCACACATTTTACATTGGAGAGAGAGAAAAGTAAATCTGGTAACAGGAGCTGGCACCCAGTGGAGTACTCTCCACTCCCAGGTAGTGCTTTAATCATTCGCTACAGAGTGACATTTCTATTTACTTGCTGTCCCTCTGGCCCTATGAATGCTTCAAGTTTGACCACTTAGAAGGCCAGCTGTAATTGGAGGAGTCCTTATTCAGATTCGCCCATAGTTTTGTAGTTAGGATGCTCTCCAGAGCACTGGGTGATGAAGCTATCAATCCCCAACTAGCATAGTAAAGCCATTATTTTTTACTTCCTCAGCAAGTGCTTTACGTACTATTGCAATGTGAGTAATAGCAGGTGGAACCAGGGAGCAGGTGGCAGAGCTGTGATGACTGTTAATTTGGACTACAACTCCCAGAAACCCCTAGGGCCTGGGGCAGGGAAAAAGGAGGAGGAAGCTTGAGGCTGGAGTAAGGAGATGTGAGAGCAGCATGCCAATGGAACCTGGTCAGCCCTACATGGAAGAGTGAGTACTGGAGCTGGAGATCTACTGGCTTGGTCAGCTAAGACTATGTAGACTGAAGGATCTGGGAACAGACTATGGGGCAGTTGCAGGCTTCTGTTTGAGGGCTCTGGAACTAAAGGCTTGCTTAGGGATACTGTCAGAGGTGTATGGGGAAATCAGGGTGTTGAATGTATGATAGCATGGTGTTGATGTTTGTTTGCTTTTTACCTGTTCCCTCCCTTTGTCCTGTTGGCTTGTGATCCTAAACTCTGTGCTTTTCCATATAAAAGTGGGAGCTCTCTTTAGTTTCTTGTGCCATTTTCTGGGGCTGCAGTGTTACACGCTATGTTATTAGACAAAAGGTTGGTTTCTCATCCAGCTGTCTTTGCTATTGAGTTGCATATATGCTGTCAGCATCCAATCATCACAAGACATAGTATGAAATCATCCAAGGAACTCATGAATTAGATAGCACTTGAATGCCTTTCACCATCTTTTTGAACTGTAACTGGTTAGGCGAGGAATAAGGCACATAGGTGGTTCATCTCTATTATTTCCAAAACTTCCTGGCATGCCATTTTTAAATGCACAGACAGCTTTTCTGGTCACAATGGAGTATCTAATGAATTTAAGAATCTAACAACTTTTATTACCACTATACTGGGTTGCTTTGGATTACTCTTTGTATCTTTGTGGTTGGCAACTGTCACTGCTTAAGTGAAGGGCAGGGTTACACTGAGTATACATTCCAAACCTAGAAATATGCTGGTGAAGATGTTTTGGGTAATTCATCATTGGCTCTCAGGCAGAAGACTCCAGAACAGCTGCAGGTGGATGCTCTGTTTTATCAATTGGTAGTTTTGCTGGTTTATTTCTAGGTTTGGAGCCTACATAAGGGAGCAGTTGGGTAGGGCATGCTCAGAACCATGCCAGGTGCCACTAAAGTATAGACATCCCTAAAAACAATTGCTCTTTTTGCAGCTGTTATTAGATCATTTGCTTTAAGGAGCCATCAAGATCCACAGCAATAGATTAGTTCAGGATGGTCAAACTTGTAAACTGTGTAGGCCACACCAGGATGGGTCATGGGTCAGCTGTCCCTGGGGCTGCACATCATATGGCTGCACCTCCCCCCTCCCTGCATTGTGTTACATGTGGATGCCCCCCACCCGTCCACATGCTAAGCTGCACCATGCCTCATGTGAACCATTATCCCCATGTTGCACTGAACTGCACCATGTGTAGGTATTCCCCCTGCTCAGTGCTGAATTTGTGGGCCTTCATCCCCTTGCTCAGATGCTCCAGTTGGAGCTATCCTGACATGCCCTATGTCACTTTTGGAGTGGAAGCAGGAAGCTGAAGGAGGGGCAGTCTGGAGCTCTTCACTGCTGCTGCACCTAGAGCAATGGGTACCAAGAACAGAGCTGGATCCGGGGGGGGGGGGGGGGGGGTCATAAATTAACCCCTTGTTGACTACATGTGACCCATGGACCACTTGTTGGAAAGCCTTCGATAAGTTAATAAAAAGTTAACGCTGCATTAACCTTCCAGTCACAATACTGACCAGCTGGCTATAGACATTTTACTTCCTTTTTTTCCACCTGGGAAAGCTTCTATATAAATCAATAATAGTTTTTCCAGTTAAAGTGTTCTTTAACTGCTTTAGATTGTTTAAATGCTGTGGTGGTTTTTCATTAAGTTAACTGTTGTCACCGAGACGTGGCAAGCTACAGTATTTGCAGTTTAAACAATACAGTGGAGCCTTTAAAGACAGTGCACTATACAATATAACCTTTTCTGTCTGCTGCAGGGGATGCAAGACATAGTCCATATGGGCCAATCAAGTCATGGCACAAATCCTATTGTTTTGATATTACTCTGGCCCCTGTTGTTTCAGCATTTTAACTGATTGCTCTTTTTCAGCTCCTGCAGAGCTTGGTTCAATGGTCTAGCAATAAAGTGTACTATTTTCAATATTTGTATCTGAAACTGTTTTTTTCTGACACTATTCCTTTCTTTGTCAAATGGTAAAACTGCCTCAACCTGAGTGAGTGACCAGCAGAGGCATAACAAACTCCTCCAGAGCCTGGGATAGGGGGCAAGAGAGAGGGTATGGGGTATGCCAACCACTGAAGTGTGGGGGTCTGAAGGAAAGAGAGAGGGAATGAAGTCTTACCTGCCACTGCTCTCTACAGTGATGACTACTGCTGCTGACAGTACTGCTATAGCAGAATTGGCTCCAGTGGGAGCGGTCCCATGGCCAGCTCCTTGAGAGCCTTCCCTGATGCCTCATTCACTCTGCCCCACCCCTAAAATATAATGCTGGGCATAGGAATGTACTTGCTTTGGCAAAGAATCCCTGGAGGTGGGGGAGCACTGTTTTACTCACCCATTTCCCCCCAGATACCTAACTGACTGTGGCACTACCCTCTCTGACTCCTATGGCTGGGCAGGGGCAGCACTGTGCTGCACATGCCATGGCAGAGATGCCATGGTTTGGAGGTGGGGGGGGGGGGACTCTGGCCCCACCTCACTAGCTGGCACATGGGGCTGGTGCCCCTATCACACTGCCCTAGTTACGCTACTGAAACAAATACACTGGGAAATCTAGTTTTAAAAAGCCAGAATTCTTAAATTAGAAATATCATTTCCTTGGCTAGACAAACACATAGGCAGCATGAGATATGAGACAAAATGGCTGTGTGGCATCATTCTAGCACAGGTGCACATGGCAAGTAGGTCTAGTGAGAACCATTTCTACTTGATCTTCAGGTGCATGCCTGTGGCTTGATGGCAGTGCCAGAAAGCTCAGTAAATTTAAACTGACAAAGCTAAACTTATGAATATTTACTCAATTTAAAGCTTTAGCAAGTCTCCTGTAAAATAGAATAGAAATAAAAAAAAAAAATCAGAAGACTTGATTTGTACTGAAATGTACTAAATTATATATATATAAGGCACATAGATGGCTTATCTCTATAATTTCCAAATCTGCCTGGCATGCCACTTTTAAATGCACAGACAGCTTTTCTGGTCACAATGTTGTATCTAATGAATTTAAGAATCTAACAACTTTTATTACCACTATACAGGGTTGCTTTGGATTACTCTTTGGATCTTTGTGGTTGGCAAATGCCACTGCTTAAGTGAAGGGCAGCGTTACCCTGAGTATACATTCCAAACCTAGAAATATGTTGGTGAAGATGTTTTGGGTAATTCATCATTGGCTCTCAGGCAGAAGACTCCAGAACAGCTGCAGGTGGATGCTCTGTAGTTTTGCTGGTTTATTTATAGGTTTGGAGCCTGCATAAGGGAGCAGTTGGGTAGGGCATGCTCAGAGCCATGCCAGATGCCACTATGGTATAGATATCTCTATCCCTATAGTATCTATCTATCTATCTATCTATCTATCTATCTATCTATCTATCTATAAGTTGATAAAACAAAGCACAATTTAGGGAGAAAAAAACCTATATATAAGTTGTACTTAATTTTTAATATATATAAAATTCAAAATGACCACTTAGATGACCAGGAAAGAATAGAATGTCACCCCATACATGTATGATTTATGACAGACTTTACACCCTATATGTGAGTCCAAGTACATGGGAATGTGAATTGCCCCAGTGACAAATAGCAACAGCACATAATTGTGCCAGTGGTTATCCCCAGAGTGTGCCCCTGCAAGTGTGCTCTGGTACATGGCAAACTGCCCTGGCTGGGGTGGGGGAGATTGGGGCCACTACCTTGGTCCCAGGAGCCTTACCTGGGGGCCTCCTGGGGCTGCACTAGCAGCAATTAGGGTGCACAGAGCTGTCCAGCAGCTGGAGCATGGGTCCGGCAAGCCAGGCTCCAGTTTTTGGTGGTGTACACCACAGCCATGATCTCCACCCTACTTGTATTTTAAGCATTTTTTTTTTAGATACCAAGACTTCCTGGTATCTAATTTTGACTCCACACTGCAAATATGCAGCATGGAGAACCTTTCCATGTGTGTCATATGAATTTTGCTGTGCCTCAAAAGCCTTTGAGGCACCACGAATTGCAGGTTTCTGCTCTCTTGGATTAATTCTGTAAGTCTTCAGAGAGGTTTAAGGTAACCCAGTTATGAATATCAGCTGATGTGCCTTGGCTCCAGGATTTGGCTAGATTAATTGCAGAGCCATTGGGTATTCTCTTTGAGAATCCATGGAGGTGAGGGGAGGTCCCAGACAAATAGAAAAAGGCAAATATAGTGTTTATCAGTAAGAAAGGTAAGAAAGACAATCTATGAAATTATGTACTGGTTAATGTGACTGTGATACCTGGAAAGATCTTTGATTAGGTCATCAAGGAATCTATTTCTAAGAACCTAGACCATAATTAGATGATCACAAAATGAACATGAGCCACCAATGTGATGCTGTAGCTGGCAGAGCTAATCAAACACTGGCATGCATCTACCACCGCATCTCAAGCAATGCTTAGGATGTCATCCTCCCATTCTACTCGGCCTTGGTGAGAATGCAGCTGGAGTACCGTGTCCCGTTCTGGGCGCCACACTTCAGGAAGGATGTGGAGAAGCTCAAGAGAGTCCAAACGGGGGCCACGTGCATGATTAGAGGCCTAGAGACAAGGTCATATGAGGAGAGGCTGAAAGACTTGGGACTGTTCAGCCTGGAGAAGAGAAGACTCAGAGATGACTTGGTGGCAAGCTATAAGAATATCAGGGGCATACATCAGGGCCTGGGAAAAAAAAAAATATTCACCGAGGGCCCCCAGGGGAGGACAAGAAATAATGGGCACAAAATGATTGAAGATAGCTTCAGACTAGACATAAGGAAAAACTTCTTTACAAGTCAAGTGCCGGGTACAGTCACCCACCCTGCCAATCTTCAAAAAACGTCTTGATGGCCACCTTGCTGGGGTCATCAGTCTTTTCTGCCCAAGTGCAGGGGGGCTGGACACAACTGTAAGGTCCCTTCCAGCCCCAAACATTTATAAGGAACAGTACATATGTGGTAGTCAAGAACAAGTTATGCCCGAACAACTTGATTTCCCTTTACAACAAGATGAGCTTTGTGAATGGGTAGAGCATTAGAGATAAAATTCCAAGATTTTAGCAAGGCTCTCAATACTGTCTTTTATGGCATTCTCATTAGCAGGAATCCTGACTTTTTCTGATAAAAAAAACAAAAACAAAACCCCAATTAATGTATTAAAAAAGTAACCCAAAATCCATGTTTTCCATGATTAAATATATATATCCATAATAAAATTTAAAAAGTAACCCAAAATCCATTTTTTCATGATTAAATATATATATCCATAATGAAAATGAAACACCACTATATATAGATATATATCTATATATATAGACATGGGAAGTCTTCAACCCCATTAGGGAGACGGGGAGAGAAAGGGGTGTCTGTGCACTTAAGACAGAAGGCTCCAAGCTAAATAAACCTGATTCTCCCAACTACATATATATATAATGGTGTTTAATTTTGATTATGGAAAAAATTTGGATTTTGGGTTACTTTTGTAATCCAAAAATTGGAGATTTTTTTTTTAATCAGGAAAAAAAACAGGGTCCCTACTCATTAGTAAGCTACTTGCCCTCTAGATGAAAATATTATGAGGTTGATGTATAACTGTTTGCATGGAACTTTCCTAGGCCCAGTACTTTATAGTATGTTCATTACAGATGAATGTAAGTACACAGCGAATTTGCAGATGGCACAATCTATGTGGAGTTGCAGATACTTTGGAAGTTTAGATTGGAATTCAGAATGATCTTGATTAAGTGGAAAAAATGATCTAACATTAATTAAATTAATTCAATAAAGACAAATGATAAGTTCTGAACTTGGGATCAAACCCTCTTATACAAAATGGGGAATTTCTGCCTAGGCTGCAGTACTGCAGAACAGAACTTGGGTGTTATAGAAGACCATAAGCTGAATGAGCCAAAAGTGTGATCTTGCTGGAAAACCAAGCATACAGAATATTTGGGCATAACTTGCAAGGGAAGTGATTCTTCCACTCTATTCAGCAAGGATGAGGCCTCAGTTGGAGGCATGGCACTTCAAGAGAGACATTAGCAAATGAAAAGTGTCCAGCAGAGAGCAGCAAAAATAACTGGAGGTCTCAGAGACATGATTTACAAAAACAAGTTGGAAGAATCAGACTTATTTAGCCTGGAGCCTTTTGTTTTAAGGGTACAGACACCCCTTTCTCTCCCCTTTCTCCCCACCTCTTTAATGGGGCTGAAGTCTTCCCATTACAGTGCCCAGATAGGATATTAGACACATTGCTTTCTTGAGACACTGACCTTAACCATTTTTCTATGATAAAACACATAGGCTCAGGAGAGACTTGGAACTTGAAGAAAGGAACACTGATTTTATTTCAGGGTCACACATTAAGGCAGTTCCAAAAAAAGTTCAAGGTCAGATAGTTATACACATTAGCTAACCTGAATCAATGGATCAATCATTGTCTTTTGTGACTAGTGGAGCTATTGAGTAAAGGAGAACTACTAGTAAAAAGATAACTAATAAGAACAAACAGCAGTTTACATATATAAAATACAGGCAGATATGGCTTATCACAACAACCATGTCCAGTATGTATGATACTGTAAGAATTATTATTCCACTGTTAAAATTTGGGGAAGAGGAATATAGGAGACATACTCATGAAATTAAGCTACAATATCTTCTAGAAGAAGAAAAGTTCATCTCCTCGTACTAAATAATTTTAATATTTTCTGTTTAAACACAAAACTGCAGATGAATCACTTTTTCAAAGATTTTTTATTCAAATAAAAGCAGCACAAACTACTATAATAATATGATTTCTCTAGTAGCTTTCATTAGTAAAATGTCCATCTATTATTTATTTTGTTTATAACACCTTTTTAAAAACTTGTAGGAAAAGGATACAAATCATTATTAAGAATGAAAAAATGAAATATTCCTTTTAAATGGACTCCCACTAGTAGCTAGTAGCCCACATAGATAATTAGGAACATGGGATCATTTATTCACAGATAAATTATATTTGCAATATGTAGTAAATGTTTCTAAATATGAACATATTCTCACTAATGTTTCATTCTCTAACATATACCATAGTAAGGGCAAGGTTTTGTACAAAGATTAGACTGAATGCAAGAGAAGAATAGCTCAGTTGCATAAAATCTGAGGGAAACAAGTATCACTGGCCCAGGGAGGCTGTAGCAGCATGCCTATTTTATTACACTGATCTGGACTTGGAAATGACCCCGGGACTCCCACTGCTAGGAATAGCTGAGTACTGGAATAACAAAGAAGTGACAAGTTTTCCTAGAGAGGAAAATGAGTCCTCATTGCTTGGCAACTTGGCATCCTTTCAATCTGAGGATAGGCACTTTTGGCAGCATTGATGAAGATTATATTTTCATCCTTCCAGCTGAAACAAAAGTGATGATGAGACAAGAGATTAGCAGCAAAAGTAACAATGATCAAGAAAAACTGGGAGAGAACCAGAATCATCTCCCAGCATAACCATGAAATGATGACAAGATCCATTTTGAAATGGCTGAGCAGGGTATGATGGCCAAAACCATAAATAAATAACATAACCCCTTCTCTTGGTAGACCTTGCAATTTTTGAAGGGCATTAAAAATAGCTATGGTGGATGTATCTACATGTGCAATTAATTTGACCATATATACTTCAACTCAATTTGAACTGGAATAGATTAATCCTGATGTCACCATCTATATGTGCATTTAAGCACAGTAATTTACTGTGCAGCTGGATACCACTTGTATCTGACGGGACTATCCAGCAACACACTAATTTGTCTACTGCACCCTAATTACTATGCATGTGTAGATGGTGATACTTTTCTGCACAGCAAATTAGTATTCTGAACAGTAAACCACCTCGTATTGATGCACTCAGTCACAAAAAAACCTAGATGATCTTCAGATGGAGATCCCTGACCACTGAAATTATTGGAAGCTCAATGCGGAATGCAGTGCTGAGAAAGAAAGCTGAATAATTTCTTTCACTTTCTAAATTGCACTCTTTCTTAGTTTCTAGCAGCTCAATAGCTGCAACCACTTATCCATTGGTGGGTACATTTCACTGAGGGAAAGAATGAACAGAGTTCAGAATTAGTACATAACTTGTAAAAATACTTTTAGATTCTTTAGACCTCAGCCACTATTATAGGTTCATGGATATATATTTTTCAGCTTTTGTTTTCACCATTTTGAACTGCTTACTCAGAACTGGGTGATTAAATACAGATCTAATTGGCCCATTAAAAATTGCCAGCATCAGGGAGCTCTCAGTTAAGAAAACACAGCAATAAGCTATATGGCTTTTATTGCAATTGTCCATTTTCATACACTTTTTTTTTTACAAGCTCTATGAGCTTCTTACTAAGAACTGTTTTGAGAAACTGAGTTGATGAACAGCATTGCACAATTTGCTCTTTGATTTCACGATCCAGGTCAAGAAACTCACATGCAACTATTACTTGGCATAACCTGGGAGTGTCTCACCTTGCTCTTGTGTCATTTGATTGAAGAAAAAAGCTTCATGTACCACTTTTGTGAGCAAAAGAAAAGTAGCCAATCAGAACACTTTTTCTCCTTTTTCAAGAAGACCTTCATTTGTGCCAGGTCAGTGATCAGTGAATTATAAATATCATTTACTTCTCACCCACTAAGTGTAGCAGAAGAGCAATTTATTACTTTGGAATTTCATATTCAAGAGCATTCAACTCAATTCAGAATGTGCATGTCAATTGTTCTGTCACTGAACAATTGTTCAATACCCATGGGTATTAAAATCTAGGAATGCAATTCAAAAAGCAATGAAAATGCCAACCTACTTCCCCCTGTCTCTTTCTAACCTTTCTTTTCCCTAGTATATATCATATTGTATTATTTTAGTTTTTTTATGGCTTTTTATATATCTTTCTTCTTTACTGTTCAAATCTACATACTATTGCCCAACATCAAGAAGACAACACAAATGTCCTGCTAGCACCACGTGGCTTATTTCAACAGATATGGACTTTGGACTTTTTATGTAGCCATGCAATTATGGGGGGCTGACCAAAAGAAAGAGAAAGAGTAGAATAATGCTGAAGGTTACAAATTGGCTTGAGATCGATCAGTACTGGCACACATGATCTTAAAATACCTGCAGGTTGTTCTTTTACATCAGCCATAAAATTAATAAATTTAATTTAAAAATACCTTCAAATTAGGAAGGAAATATTAAAGAAAAGGAAAAAGAGTTAGGTTCAGTTCTGCCATCCAGAGCAAAGAGCCTTAAATTTGTTCTGCAGTAAAAAGCACATATGAACTCATGAAAAATAGCCATGAAAGGTAAATTTATTAAATAAACATTTAAGTTCATTCATCTAGGGGCGTATCTACATGGTGCCCTACAACATAGCGACACACTATGTCACAGCACACTACAATGACGAAGCAGTCATACAAGTTTACATACAATCTGCAGCTACACTACTATAACGGCATACTCCCTGATTGCAGCATGCCGCTATGGTGAAGTAGCGGTGAAATCTAACAGTGTGCCATGCACACAGCACAGTAACCACCCATACTGCACCGTGCTTTAGTACTTCCAAAAATACGCATGGCATCATAGCAGCGTGACTGTACAGTGATAGTGATATGTAGACACATCCTAGTTATACTAAAGTGTGAATTGTTATGCTAGCTTTGTAGCAGAGATCAGTATTGTATGATAGTAATTTACAAATAAGGTAATGTCTAGGAACATAGTATGCCACTTAGAGGAAGCATTTGTGGAGAGAGAAATTATTTGAGGAAGAAATAATACAGCCTGAATGTTTCATTTGCTTAACTGTATCATTTTATACTCACCTAGTCAATATGGGATTCTCAATTGGTTAGCTAATGCAGGTAATGGGAATTAGGTAATTCAGTTTGCTAATGCAGGTAATGGGAAGCATAGGGCTGAAAACAACCATCATGGTATCATGCACCACAGCATCACATGCATCACAGCACCATGAATGACAGGTACCTGGGGGTAATAATAAGCCACAGTATGAATATGAGCCAGCAGTGTGATGCTGTAGCCAGTAGGGCAAAAAATACTTTGGCATGTATCAATTGATGCATCTCCAGCAAAACCAAGGAGGTGATTCTTCCGCTCTACTCAGCACTGGTGAAATTGCAGCTGGAGTACTGCATCCAGGTTTGGGCACCACACTGCTGCCACTGCTGGTCTCCTGAGCAACCTTTGTGAAATTCAGCAAGACAAGGCACTTAACGGAACTGAAGTGAGCTGTGGGCAAGACAAGGGCCCCCAAAGGGACACTTGCCTGCCTGTACACAAATGCCAGGAGCTTGGGAAATAAACAGGAGGAACTTGTCCTCTTGCTTAACACAAGTAACTATGATGTCAAAGGGGTAATGGAGACCTGGTGTGACTCCACCCATGAATGGACCACTGGTATAATTGGCTATACCTTGTACTGGAGAGATTCAGTGAACAAAAAGGGCAGAGGTGTAGCTCTCTATGTCAAGGAAAGCTACACTTCCCTGCAAGCCAACATTAGCACCCAGGTGGACGAATAGAGACCCCCAAGAGACACAATGGTGGGAGTCTACTACAGGCCTCCGACCCAGGATCAAGGCTTGACCAGGAGTTTACAAGGGAATTGATTGAAGTCACACATTCCCGGTGCATGATTATCATAGGAGACTTCAACTACCCAGACATCACATGGGAAGAGCACTCAGCCAAACCCGAGTGGTCACAAAGCTTTTTCTCGTGTGTGGATGAGCTCTATCTGACACAAGAAGTCAATAGGCCAATGAGAGGTAAAGTGTTGCTTGACCTGGTTCTGGCAATGGGGAATGACCTAATCAGAGACCTAATGATCAAAGGGAAGCTGGGTGACAGTGAGCATGAGCTGATCACCTTCACCATCCGCTGTAAAGCTGGCAAGTTAGTCAGCAATACAGAAGTCCTCGACTTCAGGAAAGCTGACTTTGACAAGCTCAGGAGGCTCATCAGGGAGGCCCTAAAGGGCAACAACACAAAGGAGAGGGGAGTTCAGGATGAGTGGTTGCTCCTCAAAGTAGTGATCCTGGAAAAGCAAGCAAAGTCTATATTATCTCAGAGGAAAGGCAGCAAAAGGGCACAGCAGCCCCCTTGGCTCTCCAGGGAACTAGCAGACCTCCTGTGTCTAAAAAGAAAGATCTACAAAGGATGGAGGACTGGATCCCACTCCAAGGAGGAATACTCTGCACTGGTCCAGAACTGCAGGGAGCAAATGAGAAAACCCAAGGCTGTGATGGAACTCCAACTAGCTTTGAGTATCAAGGACAACAAAAAGTGCTTTTTTTAGATATGTGGGCAGCCAGAGGAAAAGCAAGGGCAACATTAGACCTCTACTAAACCAGATGAGAGAACTGATGACTGACGCCCAGGAAAAAGCCAACTTGCTAAATGGGTACTTTGCATCAGTCTTTCATCAGTCCCATGGGACGTTCCTACCCACTACGGGACAGGGAGGCCCAGGTGAGGGAGATTACTTATCCTCCATCAATGCTGACCTCATGAAGGAACACCTTGAGAAGCTAGACACCATCAAGTCAGCCGGCCCTGACAGTTTACACCCCAGGGTACTCAAGTAAGTGGCTAGCAACCCTTGCAAAGCCAGCAGGCCAAGGTACTTAAGGGATCCCACCCCTGCCCCAGCCCTGGTACAATCTGTGGGCAAGGCAAGAGCCCCCAAGGGGACACTTGCCTGCCTGTGCACTAATGCCAGGAACTTGGGGAATAAGCAGGAGGATCATCATAGGGATAATGGAGACCTGGTGGGACTCCACCCGTGACTGGACAATGGGTATAGATGGCTTTACCTTGTACAGGAGAGATTGAGTAGATAAAAGGGGAGAGGGTGTAGCTCTCTATGTTAAGGAAAGCTACACATCCCTGCAAGCTGATGCTGGTGACCACGGTGGACGACTGGAGACCCTCTGGGTTAAAATCCATGGGGCACACAGCACAGGGGACACAATGGTGGGAGTCTACTACAGACCTCCCACCCAAAGTCAAGAGCTTGACAAGGAGTTCACCCGGGAACTGGCTGAGGCCACATGCTCCAGGACCATGATTGTCATGGGTGACTTCAATTACCCAGACTTCTCGTGGGAGGATCACTCAGCAAAATCTGAGTGGTCGCAAAGATTCCTATTGTGCGTCGATGACCTCTACCTGACTCAAGAAATTGACGAGCCAATGAGAGGTAAAGTGCTGCTCAACCTGGTACTGGCTCCTGGGGATGATCTAATCGGTGACCTAGTGAATGATGGAAAGCTGGGTGACAGCGACCATGAGCTGATCCCCTTCACCATCTGCCGTAAAGCTGGCAAGTCAGTCAGCAACACTGAAGTCCTTGACTTCAGGAAAGCCAACTTTAAGAAGCTCAGGAGGCTTGTCAGTGAGGCCCTAAGGGATCATGACCCCAGGGGGAGGGGAGTTCAGAAAGAGTGGTTGCTCCTCAACGGAGCGATCCTCAATGCACAAGCTAATTCTACTCCATCTCAGAGGAAAGGCAGCAAGAGGGCACAGCAGCCCCCCAAGAATCTAGCAGACCTCCTGAGGCTAAAAAGAAAGACCTACAAAAGATGGATGATGGGATTCCCCTCCAAGGAGAAATATTCTGCACTGGTCTGGTCCTGCAGGGAGCAAACCAGCAAAGCCAAAGCTGCAACTGAACTCCAACTAGCTTCAAGCATCAAGGAAAATTAAAAAGTCCTTTTTCAGATATGTGGGGAGCTGGACGAAAAGCAAGAACAACATTGGACCCCTGCTGAACCAGCTGGGACAACCAATGCCCAGGAAAGACCAACATATTAAATAAGTACTTTGCATCGGTCTTTCATCAGTCCAATGGGGCACCCATGCCCACTACAGGACAGGGAGTTCTGGGTGAGGGAGATCCCCTGCACTCCATCAATGCTAACCTCATGAAGGAACACCTTGAGAGGCTGGATACCTTCAAGTCAGACAGCCCTGACAATCTACACTCCAGGGTACTCAAGAAGCTGGTGAGCATCATAGCCCAGCCACTGACATGGATCTTTGAATACTCCTGGCACTCTGGTGTAGTGCCCGAAGACCCATCAGCCTGACTTCTATCCTGGGGAAGATCTTAGAAAATTTTATTAAAGAGGCCATCCTTAATGGACTGGCCGATGCCAACATCCTGAGGAATAGCCAGCACAGGTTTGTTGTGGGTAGGTCTCGTTTGACCAATCTCATTTCCTTCTATGACCAGGTGACCTATCACCCAGACAAGGGAGAAGAGATTGATGTCATATATCTTGACTTCAAAAAAGCCTTCGATCTGGTATCCCATGATCACCTCTTGGTGAAACTGGTCAATTATGGCCTCGGGTCCACCACAATCCACTGGATGGAAAATTGGTTCTGTGGTCAGACCCAGAGGGTAGTAATTGATAGAAGTTAATCATAATGGTGCCCTATGACCAGTGGGGTCCCCCAAGGCTCTGTCCTTGGACCTATATTGTTCAACATCTTCATTAATAATGTGGACATTAGAGTCAAAAAAGGACTGGCCAAGTTCACTGACCACACCAAACTTTGGGGAAAAGCATCCACACCTGAAGACAGCAGGGTGGTCCAGGCTGACCACGACAGGCTCAGAAAATGGGCGGATGAGAACCTGATGGTGTTTAACACTGAAAAATGCAAGGTTTTCCACCTTGGGAGGAAAACCCTGCAGCATTCTTATAGGCTCAGCAGTGCTACACTGGCTAGCACTACGGAAGAAATAGAATTGGGGGTCATCATTGACCACAAGATGAACATAAGCCTTCAATGAGATGCTGCAGCTAGTAAAGCAACCAAAATGCTGGCTTGCATCCATAGATGCTTCTCAAGCAAACCCCGGGACGTCATTCTCCCCTTGTACTCAGCCTTGGTGAGGCCACAGCTGGAGTACTGCATCCAGTTTTGGGTTCCACAATTCAAAAAGGATGTGCAGAAGCTTGGGAAAGTCCAGCGAAGAGCCACGAGCATGATCAAAGGTCAGAAAAACAGACCGTATCATGACAGGCTGAAAGCCATGGGGCTCTTTAGCCTGGAAAAGTGCAGGCTCATGGGTGATCTGATGGCCATTTATAAGTTTATCAGGGGTGACCACCAGTATCTGGGAGAACATTTGTTCACCAGAGTGCCGCAAAAGATGACAAGGTCGAACGGTTACAAACTACTGCAAGACTGATTCAGGCTGGACATAAGGAAGAATTACTTTACTGTCTGAGCCCACAAGGTCTGGAACAGCCTGCCATCGGAGGTGGTTCAATCACCTACATTGAGCACCTTCAAGAGTAAATTGGCTGCTTATTTTGCTGGAATCCTATGACCCCAGCTGACTTCCTGCCCTTTGGGCAGGGGGCTGGACTCGATGATCTTCTGCGGTCCCTTCCAGCCCTAATGTCTATGAAATCTATGAAATCATAGCCCAGCCCCCAGCATGGATCTTTAAGAACTTCTGGTGCTCTGGGGAAGTGCCCAATGATTGGATGAAGGCCAATGTCATGCCTATCTTCAAGAAAGGGAGGAAAGTGGATCCAACAAACTATAGGCCCATCAGCCTGACCTCTATCCTGGAAAAGGTCTTAGAAAAGATTATCAAAGCGATCATTTTTAACAGGCTGGCTGATGGCAACATCCTGAGGGATAGCCAGCATGGGTTTGTTGCGGGTAGGTCTTGCTTGAACAATCTCATTTCCTTCTATGAACAGGTGACCTATCACCTGGACAAAGGAGAAGAGATTGATGTCATATATCTTGACTTCAAAAAAGCCTTCGATCTGGTATCCCATGATCACCTCTTTGTAAAACTGGCTAACTGTAGCCTCAGCCACACCACGATCTGCTGGCTGGGGACTTGGCTCCATGGTCGGACCCAGAGGGTGGTGGTTGATGAAAGTCAATCATCGTGGTGCCCTGTGACAAGTGGGGTCCCCTAGGGCTCTGCCCTTGGACCTATACTATTTAACATCTTCATTAATGATGTGGACATTGGTATCAGAAGCGGACTGGCCAAGTTTGCTGATGACACCAAACTCTGGGGTAAAGCGTCCACACCTGAAGACAGGAGGGTGATCCAGGCTAACCTTGACAAGCTCAGGAAATGGGCGGATGAGAACCTGATGGTGTTTAACACTGAAAAATGCAAGGTTCTCCACCTTGGCTCCACAATTCAAAAAGTATGTGGAGAAGCTTGAGAGGGTGCAGAGGAGAGCCACGCACATGATCAGAGATCAGGAAAACAGACCTTATAATGAGAGGTTGATAGCCATGGGACTCTTCAGCCTGGAAAAACGCAGGCTCAAGGGTGATCTGGTGGCCACCTATAAGTTCATCAGGGGTGCTTATCGGGATCTTGGGGAACGTCTGTTCAACAGAGTGCCTCAAGGGATTACAAGGTTGAATGGTCACAATCTCCTCCATGACCATTTCAAGCTGTACATAAGGAAGAACTTCTTTAGTGTCTGAGCCCCCAAGGTTTGCAATAGATTGCCGCTGGAGGTGGTTCAAGCACCTACTCTGAACACCGTCAAAAGACATCTGGATGTTTATCTTGCTGGGATCCTATGATCCCTGCTGACTTCCTTCCCCTGGGGCAGGGGGTTTGACTCTGTGA
The DNA here is from genome assembly GCF_030867095.1 of Alligator mississippiensis. Taxonomy (NCBI): domain Eukaryota; kingdom Metazoa; phylum Chordata; order Crocodylia; family Alligatoridae; genus Alligator; species Alligator mississippiensis. The sequence goes on along the minus strand of NC_081824.1, from coordinate 374,589,166 downwards.
TCTTCCGAGGTCCCTTCCAGCCCTGATGTCTATGAAATCTATGAGTCCAAAAAAATCCCACGCTTATGATCAGAGCCTTAAAAGGCAAGCCATACATGGCAAGGCTGACAGATCTGGAACTCTTCAGCCTGAGGAAAAGAAGGCTGAAAGGGGACCTAGTAGCAGCTTACCGCTACACTTACATCTAGGGCTCAGTGAGCAACTGTTCACCAGGACACCCAAGGGGAAAGTCAGGAGTAATGGCCACAAACCCCTGGAAGATTGATTCAGGCTCAACATTTGGAAAATCTTCTTCACAGTCATGGTGTTCAGACTGTGAAATAAGCTACCTCCAGAAGTGCTGCAACCACCCACCCTGGAAATTTTGAAGAGGAGACTAGACAATCACTTTGCTGAAGGCACCTGACTCCCAGTTGTCTTTCCTGCTTGGTGCAGGGGTCTGGATCCAATGATCTTCTGAGGTCCCTTCTGGCCTTACAATCTGTGAATCTATGAATATCAAATCCCTGTTTCCAGAGGATCATGGATTTAACAAGTGGATGTTCTTTAGATCGCACTGGTAAAACTATAATATTGCAAGTAGGCTGAATAAATGGCAAGTCTTTTTTTTTTTTACTTGACACACACCAGATTGACACTCAGTATCCCAACATTGCACTGTCAGACAGGAGGGCATGATACAAAATTATACACACACACACACACACACACACACTCCACTATGAGTTCACATACACATATACAAACAAAAGTGGAAACAGGAAGAGATCACCAAAGCCGAATATACCTCCTCTGCTCGTGCTTGTAGGGAGACAGTTAGACGGGCCAAAGCTACCATGGAGCTGAGGATGGCAACCCAAGTAAAAGACAACAAGAAATTGTTTTTTAGATATATAGGGAGTAAAAGGAAGGCCCAGGAAGGAATAGGACCCCTGCTAAATGGGCAGAAACAATTGGTGACAGACAGGGGGGACAAGGCTGAACTCCTCAACGAGTTCTTTGCCTCAGTGTTCCTAAGTGAGGGGCACGACAAGTCTCTCACTGAGGTTGTAGAGAGGCAGCAGCAAGGCGCCAGACTTCCATGCGTAGACCCTGAGATGGTGCAGAGTCTCTTCGAAGAACTGGACACCTTTAAGTCGGCAGGCCCAGATGAGCTCTATCCAAGGGTGCTGAAGGCACTGGCCGACATCATTGCAGAGCCACTGGTGGGAATATTTGAACACTCGTGGCACGCGGGCCAAGTCCCAGAGGACTGGAAAAGGGCCAACGTGGTCCCCATTTTCAAAAAGGGGAGGAAGGAGGACCCGGGCAACTATAGGCCAGTCAGTCTCACCTCCATCCTTGGCAAAGTCTTTGAAAAAATTATCAAGGCTCACATTTGTGAGAGCCCGGCAGGACAAATTATGGTGAGGAGAAATCAGCATGGGTTCGTGGCAGGCAGATTGTGCCTGACCAATCTAGTTTCTTTTTATGACCAGGTTATGAAACGCCTGAACACAGGAGGAGGGGTGGATGTTCTATACTTAGACTTCAGGAAGGCCTTCGATACGGTATCCCACACCATACTGGTGAACAAGTTAAGAGGCTGTGACTTGGATGACTACACAATCCGGTGGGTGACGAATTGGCTGGAGGGTTGCACCCAGAGAGTCGTGGTGGATGGGTCGGTTTCGACCTGGAAGGGTGTGGGCAGTGGGGTCTTGCAGGGTTCGGTCCTTGGACCGATACTCTTTAATGTCTTCATCAGTGACTTGGACGAGGGAGTCAAATGTACTCTGTCCAAGTTTGCAGATGACACAAAGCTATGGGGAGATGTGGACACGCTGGAGGGCAGGGAACAGCTGCAAGCAGATCTGGACAGGTTGGACAAGTGGGCAGAAAACAACAGAATGCAGTTCAACAAGGAGAAATGCAAAGTGCTGCACATAGGGAGGAAAAATGTCCAGCACACCTACTGCCTAGGAAATGACCTGCTTGGTGGCACGGAAGTGGAAAGGGATCTTGGAGTCCTAGTGGACTCCAAGATGAACATGAGTCGGCAGTGTGACGAAGCCATCAAAAAAGCCAATGGCACTTTATTGTGCATCAGCAGATGCATGACGACTAGGTCCAAGGAGGTGATACTTTCCCTCTATCGGGCGCTGGTCAGACCACAGTTGGAGTACTGCATGCAATTCTGGGTGCTACAATTCAAGAGGGATGCGGATAACCTGGAGAGGGTCCAGAGAAGGGCCACTCGTATGGTTAAGGGCCTACAGACCAAGCCCTACGAGGAGAGACTAGAGAAACTGGACCTTTTCAGCCTCCGCAAGAGAAGGTTGAGAGGCGACCTTGTGGCCGCCTATAAGTTCATCACAGGGGCACAGAAGGGAATTGGTGAGTATTTATTCACCAAGGCGCCCCTGGGGGTTACAAGAAATAATGGCCACAAGCTAGCAGATAGCAGATTTAGATTGGACATTAGGAAGAACTTCTTCACAGTTTGAGTGGCCAGGGTCTGGAACGGGCTCCCACTGGAGGTGGTGCTCTCCCCTACCCTGGGGGTCTTCAAGAGGAGGTTAGATGAGCATCTAGCTGGGATCATCTAGACCCAGCACTCTTTCCTGCTTATGCAGGGGGTCGGACTCGATGATCTATTGAGGTCCCTTCCGACCCTAACATCTATGAATCTATGAAAACATGCACTTGCATAGATGTGTGTTAACACTAGGGGCCATTTGGGGTAATTTGGCTCTTGGGGTTACTTACAGTCAGGTGGCCCCAGTGTTACTTGAGGTCACTTGGGGTTGGGGTTACTCGAGGTCAAGTAGCCCCTGGGGTTACTCAGGGTCACTCAGGGTTGGGTTTACTTAAGGTCAGTGTGACCCCTGGGGCTACTCAAGGTCACTAGGGCTTTGGGTCACTTGAGGTCAATATGACCCCTGGGGTTACTTGGGGTCAATGGGGCTTGGGGTTACTTAATGTTAATTGGTATTAATTGATCAAAGGGAAAAGCTGAAAGGCAGAAGGGTGGAGGAGCATTGCTGGGGAGAAGTCTGCACAGGGGCTGGAGCCAGAGCCAGAGCTGGAGCTGAGATACTGAGGCAGAGAGAGAGACACACACAAGCAAGAATGGAGAGAGAGAGTGGGGAAGGAACGTAGAGAGATAGGGATTGAGGAGAAGGCAGAGGTGGCAAGACACAAGCAGGAATGGGGAGAGAGATCAGGGAGAAGGCAGAGGTGGAGGACAGAGCGGGCACTAGAGCTAGGAAGCCAGAGAGTAGGGTTGGGAGGTCAGCGGAGAGGAAGAGAAAGCTGGAGCTGGGGGAGACAGAGGCAGCAGAGAGAATTGAAGTCCAGAGGGAGTCAAAGAGATGAGGATTTAGTTGGGAGCCTGCAGCAAGACAGAGACCAACTCGGAGTCAAAAATATCAGTTTTTATTAGGCAGGTAGTATATTATACAGCTCACAAAGTTATTGGTTCCTACACACAAGCACACAAGCACTCACACACATATCCACACAATGGTAGCAGGAGAGAAAAAGGCTTGGTGCAGGGATTGAAGTCAAGGTGTGTAGGGGCAGAGTCCAGGTCCTTTGCTTGGGGAAGGAAGGTGGGTGATAGCTACCTATCCTGAGCTGTGAGTTGATCCTTGATGGCCAGCCGGGGTCTTCTCCAGCAAGGTGTTGTCTAGAGGGGGTCGCCGGCAGCAGCTCTGGGTGGATAGGTGATGTGGAGTAGGGCTGGTCCAGATGGAGAGGATGTCCCAAAGATACCACACTCTACCTTTATAGGGGTGAGCTACCTGTGTCTCCTATGGGAAGGGCATGTCCAGGCAAGGATAGTCCTCCTCAGATGCATACGTGAAGATCCAGGTGTCCTCATTGTCTGGTAGGACACAATGGTGGGATTGCTGGTTTCTGTAGGGTCTGTGTCTTCCAAATGTTGGGTTCCTGTAGGTTCTTTATCTTTTAATGCTGGGTTTTGTCTCTGTTCCTGGGTGAGGTCTGTGGTTCCTGGGCAATGCAGGGCAATGGTCGGATCCCTGAGTTGATCATTCAGTAGAGGCCTGCTATCATTGTACCTCAAGCACCCTCATTCATCCCCATACATTCAGGAACCAATTTACATAAGACTGGCTAGACATGAGTCACAGTTACAACATAGGTTATACCCCGGCAGGAGATACAAGATGGAGGTTTGACATGCAAAATGGAAACTTGACTTTACTTGACCTTACTTTTCAGACATAGTCCTAAATCATATAAATTCAACATAAAACAGTAAAAATCAATACAAGCATAATAGAACACTATTTACAATATAAAAGGGGTTTGCTACTATAAGAGAACATAAGAACTTAAGTTACCTTATACTACTTGTAATCACTTATAAGGGATAGAGAAGGTAGAGGGAAGGTCCGCAATGGTTGGGGAAGGGGAAGGAATGTATTTTTAAGTTAAAAAAATGAAAAACCTGGGGTTTTGCTACAGACTCAGACAAATACTTATTTATAGTCTTCAGAAAAACCTCTATCAGAGATGCATGACAAAGTTTGCCATGCGTTCCAGCATAATTACCCTCCAGCATAGGTCCGGCTGACTAGGAGGACCTATGTAAAATCCTATAGAAAGCTCCAACAGGTTTTTCAACCGAGAAAAATAACCATAAGTAAAATGGGGGGGCTCCAACAATTTTAAGGAAGAGTCTGGAGTAATGATAGATTGGTGTCAATAGCTATGACTTAGTTGTGTAAAGCTGATAACTCAGGTGAGCTGATAACTCAATTCTTCTCACATGTTTGATGGGCAAAAAGCGAGATGGGGCGACAGGCCAACAGTTTTCAAATATTTAATACTACCATAAAGAGAGGGAGAACATTTTTTTCTCAGGTGCCAGAGAGGTCAGGGCATGAAGCAAAACATTTAAACTTCAGCAAAGCAGATTTAGATTAAGTCTCATGAGAAAGTGGGGATTGGGAAAAAGACTTTCCTAATTTTAAGAATAGTAAGACCATTGAATAAACTGTCCAGGGAAATTGTAGAGTATCTTGCAATGGAAGTTTTCAAAAGGAATACAGATAAGCATTTTGTCTGGGATGGTTTAGAAATTGCAAATTCCTATATTTGTGCAGGAGATTACACTTACTATGTTGTGTAACCCTGTGCCTCTATTAGTAATTAAACAAGGGCAACTGATGAGTATGATTGAGCTATAGGGATGGGTGCACATGCCATGAGCTTTGTCTAAAAGGCAGGTAGGTAGAAAGAATGGAGCATGGAGTCTCCCCACCTACTCCACCTGAACTTTCCCTCCAGCCCGTGCAACTCCTGCATCAGGGTTGCAGAGCAGCAGTGGCAGCATAGGAGTGTGTGTGAGGATGAATGAAAGGAATTCTGGGAAATATAGTTGTTGCTTCTAGGAGAATCTGTCACCTCATTTTTTTTTAACCACTAAAAACCAGTGTCTTTTGGACACTGAACATGTGTGTTGTCAGCTAAAAAATGTGGTGATACTTTCCTTCAGCAGCAGTGAACTCCAGCTGCTGCTCCTGTGCTACCACTGCTGCTTTGCCCTCCTCACTGCTGGAGCCTGGAACCAGAGCTGTAGCTGGAGGTGCTGCAAAGAAGCTGCAGGGGCAGAAGGGGGGGTGAGACTGCCCAGCGTATGGTACTGGCCAGTTATACCTCTGGTGTAAGTGATTAGTTATATCAAGATACAGAACCTTGAGTAAAATAATAAGGCAAAAACACATTCATTCTTGAAAGAGCTATAGACATTTTGAAAGATATTTAACAAACTAATATCAAACAAAAATGGCATATGCATGGATACTTCATCAAAAAGAAAGGGACAATATTGAAATTGCATCAAAATCTATGCAAATATGACTGCACATACAAAGCAGAGAGACCAAAAAAAAAAAAAAAAAAGACAAAACCTGTTAGTACTGAGGAGGGAAATGTGATGAGAGAAAATGCCCTGTTTGTGAGATAACATGCAACAATTCAGTTGGGGAAAAACATTGTGCCAAAGCCTAAAAATGAGTAAAACAAGGAAAAGTGCACCATATTTAAGAAGGGGGCATAGCTTCAGCCAACATGATTTTGTATGTAAATGACATGCACATATTACAAAATAAAAAACAAAACAACCCCCCCCAACCAAACAAAAAACAAATGGTTTGTAAATCTCAGTCTGAGCTTTGCCTATAAGGTGGGTAGGTAGAGATGACAAGAAATAGTGAGTCATATCAGACAGCACATATTGGCATCCTCACAGCAAAGCTTTTAAAAAAAATTACCAAGATGTTGTTGAAGGACTGAGATGGTAGGTTACTTCCAGGTATGTTAGTCCAGCAAATAAATAAAATAAACCATCCAATAAAAGTAATAATAGGATTAAAGGGGGTGGGAGGGGGGGAGGGGAGGAGGAGAAAACAAATGAAAAAATTTTGGCATCACTGCTAAAATGAGGAAGTTTCACCCTGGAAAGCAACATAGTTGCTATTGAAAGGCCAAGCAAGGTGAACAATTTTGTAAAGGCTCGAGTAATTTACACAAAGCACTAAAAACAGCTCAATGCCTGCAAATGAAGAATTACCTGACATAGCAAAAACAAAAAAAATATATTTTCAGTATTTGATGATCCAGATATGCCAATGGTACTTTATCCAAGTGGCATTGAATAAAGATAGAAGATACCTCACTGACCTTTAGATACCATTATGTAAATACAGGTGCTTGAGAATAACAAGGAGTCAGGGGTATCAAGGCAAAAGCTGTGGTAACTTACAAACACATCTTTTTTTGCTAGAAAAAGCCAGGGAAATAAATCTTATATTAAATAACAATAAGATGAAGCTATGTTTGCCAATAGTAAAATTGTCTAACTAGTGGCCTTCAAGGCACATGCAGCCCACAGGCTGCAAGCATCCCAGAAGGGTTTAAATTGTTGTCCCTGATGTCCCACCCACCAACCACAACTCTCATCACTTCAGTTGACCATCCCCCCTCTGGCTTCCACTTCTTGTCCCCACCCCAGGGGGTTGTGTGGCACAGTGTGGCATATCCTGAAGTACTGGGAAAGCCAATGGCCAAGAATGTCCATTCAATATAGTGCGGGGGGCGGAGCCCATGACTGGGTTCCCACATGTGTTGTGTGGTGAAGGCATTGCTCATGTGGCATGCAGCTCAGGGGTCTGTGATTTGTGCTGGTGTCATCCATGGAGCATGCAGCCCCCAGATATTTAGAAGTTGGATGGCCCTAGCCAGTGGTATACAAGGGTTATGGAGACATGAATCCTTTGGGGTCCTTTCAAAAGGGAAATGTTTAAAAAAGGCAGTGGCTACTAGAGCCTAATTGCTACATGTGAATGAGATGACAATAATTTCAAAGCAGCAAAACCATTTCAACTTTAACACTCATTCATCCAGGGTTAAAATTGGAGCTGGTTTGCTGCACTTGAATCACTATCAGCTTGTTCACATGTAACAATAAGAATGTACCAGCTGCTGCCCTTTTGAAAAGTTCCTGTTTTGAAATGTTCCCAAACATTTGTGTCCATATCCTGTGACATCTGTTTACCTCCCAAGGACTGTAACCCGATCCTGAAAGATAAAAGCCTTAAAGCAATGTCTCATCTAAAGGTATTAAATCAGCTCTCGTAAATTAGAGCTATTGTAATAGAATTACCCCTCCCCCCCTAAGATGAATGTTGGTGCTTAGAAACAGACTCAGGAGTCATCTGGATCTCAAGAAAGATTAGACACACAGGTAATCAAAATGGATCATTTCTGAGAATGGTCAGAAGCATGGGTGTCTAGGAAACTTTGCAGTCCAAAGTGGAGGTGCCTTACCTTAGATGCCTACTGTGTTTTGTGGCTTGTAGAACCAATCTGAACCCTCATGAGATGCCATGGAGACTGCAAGTCTGAGTGAAGAGCCAGCTGGAACAACTACCCAGATAAGTGAAGCCAGGTGGCAGGGTGCTTATGGGTGGACCCATCAGCTGGAGAGATGGGGACACTGGGAGGAAGCATGCCCCAGTGAAAGATTGTTAAACCATCAGGAGAGAGGATAGGAAGGGATCTCAGAGGCTATGAACATCGTAGGGTCCTAGACTACCCTGGGCAAAGGAGAGATTTTCCTAGGAACTGAATAAAAGAGCCCAGAGGCTCAGAGTAGCCACAGATAATGGAATTGAAGCCTAGCACAGGCTCAGTGCTTTCCTTTTCATTGCGTTATTCAGTAATCCCAGGCTATGGAAATATAGCAGGGGAGAATCAGATTCCCTGCACACCTGAGTTCTATTTAGACAAGCCAGAGAATCAACACTTGAGACCTAGTGAGGCATCTGAGTGTGAACCCCTGAGACTGGCAGGCAGAGACCCCATCTCCCTAGGATACACTGGGAGATGGTCAGTGTATCCTAGGGAAATGGGGTCAGTGTATCCTAGCCTTAGTGCCCTGCAAGATTGGCAGCAAGCCCATGGCCTGGTTCTCCAGCTCTTACAGGGTCAATAGGCCCAGATGGAGGAGCTGGGCTGGGTGAGAACGAAGGAGGTGGATGCAGATCAGCAGGCAGGGCTATCAGTGACATCCTGGGGATCTTCTTACTCCAGAAATTTCTAGAAGACCTAGAAGAAGATACCCAGAGGTGGGTGCGAAGACACCAGCTGCAGACCATCAATGAGATCTTAAAATTAGCCAAGGCCTTTGTGGCCACTGAAGGAGAGACCAGTAAAGGATAGGGCACGTGGACAGGGCCTGTCCCAATCCAGTGGAGGGAATGACCACTAGCCTCAGGAAAGAAAACCAAGCCAATATCAGTCCCATTCCAACCTCTCAAGAAGGTAGAACCATGAGAGATGATGTGTTATTGATGTGGCGGCCCTGGACACATCAGCCAATATTATCCCTGGAGTGGGAGAGAAGGGTGCCCCAGGGATGAGGCTATACAACACCCCCATGGGCAAGCCTCTGGGGATACCCGTAGTGAGATGATGGATTGTAGCTTTAGTCGACAAAAGAAGGCTACGGAGGTGTCAAAATCCATGGTAAATGTTAAGATTGGGGCCATGATCATCCCAGCTGTCAGAGAGTCTGGCTGTGTACAGAGGATGCTGAAAGCCAGCTTAGTGTCTCTATACTTCAGTACGGAAGACAGCCTGGTAAGCATGCATGGAGAGTCATACGCTTATCTGAGGAGATGCCTCTCACTGAGCAGTCTGGGTTGGACCAAAGAGCTACCCATGGGAATTGCCCAGAAGTCACCATGGCCCATGTTGTTAGGCCAAGACTGGAAATATTTCCATGAAGTGTTAGATCAAGCCATGGGCCAGAGCTGAGATATGGGTATGCAAGAGAAGGGCACAAGACTGCCGGAAGGGATGGCAGGGAATGAGCACATTCACAGAGAAGAATCACCTGAGGTGATAGATCTGGATGGTATTATCAGGGAAGAAAAGACATGGAGATGGCAGAAAGGAAAAATATGGATTGACTCAAGAACCCTACAGCTTGAATGCCTGAGTTCTGAAAGTTGAAAATCTATGATTGAAGTAGTCCTCTATGAGTAGAACTGCACAACCAATTTGTACAAGCAGGTATCTATAATTTGACTGATAAATGAGAATTTGAAAATTAATGTTCTAAAAATGCAAAGCACAGTGTTTTTGCTAAAATTAAAGTCTCTTTGAATATGAACACATGTATTATAATATGGCTAGGACCTGATACTGCAATTACCTTTGGATAAATTGTGTTTTGTCCCGGGAACAAAAATATCCCAGGATTGACATGTACACACAAGATTTAGTGGGTGGCTAAATGCAGTGCCATTTTTTCTGCCATTGATGCAGTGATACAACCCTGGGATGACTATACAGACATAATTTGCAACATCCTGGGTGTGTCTACAAGAGAGGTTTACCATTGATCTGCCTAATTACCTTGGCAGTAAAACATCACCATTTACACATGTTGTGGTATTAGGATGGAGTAAACTAATTAATTCTGCCATAGGGTAATACTGCCAGATGCAAGTACTATTTTAGGGTGGAATTATTTACTCCACCACAACAGATATGGAGACACTAACGAGGCTGGCTGGGGCATGAGGATGCTTTAGTTCAGGGGTTGCCTTCCAGGTAGCTCCACAGTGAAGCATCATGCCCCAGCCAGTTCTCTGCATTGTGTTGACTTGGCTCCATGTGCTGCAGTGCCAGGTGCACATGTAAATATGGTGGTGGGGAGCAATAAACCCTGGTGCAAACTGTGCTGCAGTTTATAGAGCTGCATTAATAGGATGTGTAGCTGCAACCCCTGGGATTAGCTGAACTACTGCGTATTCAGAAAAAAAAGTAAGATTAATCCCAGGACAACAGACATGGATATTTGTCTCAGGATAAAATGCTTATCTCTGGATTACTGTGACATCTATTTACTGCCTATGAGGAATAATGTGTGTGCTTATAAGCACGGATCCTAGTTTTCTTTGATAAAAAAATCTACAATTTTTGGATTGAAAGAAGTGTGTGTGTGTGTGTATATATATATATATATATATATATATATGGGTTACTTTTATATTATTTTATTACTTTTATATTATTAAATTAGATAGATAGATAGATAGATAGATAGATAGATAGATAGATAGATAGATAGATAGATAGATAATCTCCCTGCAGATGACTAAGTACAAGTTGCTTGCACCATTTTAATTATGACTTTTCTTGATTTTAGGTTTCCTGAAAACACAGCCTTAGCATTTTTGGGTTCATCATGTCATATATTGATTTACTACAGATGTGTAAATTGAATGAGAAGTGCTATCTCTTCCATAAGGACATGGGTCAAGCACAGGTTAAATAATGTACATTTTGATTATTTCTATTTGTTTCTTTTACTCTGTTCTTGAGGTTTTTACTCAGCATACTTAGACATAGGCACAGACAATTAGTATTCATACTTAGCATTAATAAAATGGAAACAATTTCTTTACTGCTAAAGTTAAAAAGTTATTATTACAGTTGGTTTTATGGAGTAAAGAAAATAATACCAGATATTGAGCAGTGGTTTTATCATATTGTATATATGAATGCATTTTGATGGCACATTCATACTACATTATATATTTACTCATTAAACTATATTGAGCTGGGCTTCCATTGTACTTTAAAAGTAGAAATGAAGTGCTTCATTACTTTTAGTGTTTACATTATTCATATCATATTATAATTGTGCTACAATAGCTTAAAGCAGCATAAAATGAATTATACATTGTATCATTTTAGTTCTGGCACTAAACTATATCATATGTTAGTAGGAAATGATTTGCAATATATAGCATGCATCAATATTGATGTAATAATGGTTATTAAAACTTTATAACTTATTCTTATACTGTTAGAACATTACCAACTTATCTATGTATAGAGAGCCAAATTCTACTTTTCTGCTATGATGTCTCCAATTTAGCCTGTTTTTTCCCAGGTTAATTCAACCTGGAACAGGGAGTCATTTCATTTCACTTTTCTAGATGGGTATTTTTCCTATACTTTCAAGTAGAAGCAACTGTATCTCTACAAGCACATAGTTTCCCCTGAAGAATCACACAGCGGTATACTTCAGTGGGCAGCAATTAGATGTTTCTAGAGACAGATCTTCTGTTGGCCAAAAGGCACGTAGTTCTTTATCTATTCAATCAGCAGTTTTAACCTGTGCTAAGATGCATCCATCTGGTCAAAATTCTACTTCCTGCCACCTGCATAACAGATTCATCTCTTAAGAGGACTTATGACCTAAACTTCAAGACACCTACATGGATGACTTTTTCTACCTTACAAATAGCATTAATTTAAGAATAGCTTAGTGATTAAAGTTCTTGCACAAAACATAAAATACCTGGGTTCTGGGATTTTCTGACCCTCTGGGAACACACAGCCCCAAAAACCCAATGAAGTGCTTTAACTTTGAGAGCACACAAACTTCATCCCTTCCTACTAAAGCCAGTGCACTGGAAAGGCAAGAGGGACAAAAGTGATGTGCTACAAGGAAAGAAGCAAGAGATTGTCCAACTGTGGACCCCCGGTGGTGACCACCATATTAGTAATGGTTTCTGATCCCTACTCACCAGGCTATTTAAACATTTTATGCAATTACTTCAGAAGAAATATATTCCTAGTAGTGATTTCAACTCAGAGTACTACAGTATACTTTATGGCATTATTCAGGATTATTACGGCATTTTTGTACAAGAGTTCAGCATCTGACCAAATAGGGTTGCATCAAATCAGATGAGAAAAGACTTCAGTAAACATGGTATTCTAAAACAGATCATCGGTTATTGGTATCCAACTTTTGTGTAAGTTGGATGCATTACTAGAAAAATCACCAGAAAAGTTGTATGATTTCAGGAAAGCTTTGAGAGTGGCAAGACAAGGTTGGTCCCAAAAGAAGAGTTGAGTTAGACACAGAGAGCTGGAGAATACTAAATATTATACACACATGGGCTTTCTTTATCTGCAAGGAAATTAGACGCATTGAAGTTTGCTACCAACAGTTGCTTTAAAAAAAACCCCACAGGTACATAATCCTTCATGTGTAGGAAAACCCCCAGTTTTTCTTTTATTTTTTATAATTTAAAAATGCATTCCCTCCCCTTCCCCAACCATTTCTGACTTTAATCTCTGCCCTCTCTAGCCCTTATAAGTTAATATAAGTACTAGGTAAGCTAAGCTAAATTCTTGTATAATATTATTGTAATAAGCTCCTCTTTTATATATTTTAAATAGTGTTCTGTTATGTTTGTATTGATTTTTACTGTTTTATATTGTATTATATTGTAGTCCTATAATTTGTGCATTGATTTCTGTTGTTTCATATTAACATTGTAAGATTTAGGCCAGCAATGTGGGTTGGCACGAGTGATGTCAAGTATCCATTTTGTGTGTCAGGTTCCCATCTTGCACCCATATTGTCCCCATGCCCTGTTGTGTAAGTATGTTGTAACCTATGACTCATACCTACCCCACCTATGTGACTTGGTTCCTGAATGAATAGGAATGAATGAGGGTGCTTGAGAGACAATGGCAGTAGGTCTAAAAGTAGCTCCTTCTTACTGACCGAACCATCAACACCAATACCTGGACCAAGGACCCAGCCATTGGAACCACCCTCAGCATTCAAGAAACAAAAGATGAGGCAACCCACCATTGTGCCAAGGCTGCACATGCTCAGTATGAACACCTGGAACCCTCTGGAACAGGACTGACATTGCCTGGACAGACCCTCCCCATAGGAGATCATAGGTAGTTTGCCCCATAAAAACGGATAGTAAAGACTGACTCCTTGGGACACCCTGTCCATCTGGACCAGCACCACACCACACCACCTATCCACCCAAAGGCCCTGCTGGGAATCACCTCTGGACAACACCTGCTGGACAAAGACCCCTTTCCAGCCAAGATAGGTAGCTATCACCCCAACCTTCTCTTCAACCAAGGACTTGGACTCTGTTTCTTTTCCCTACCTGGACTCCAAACCTTCCACTGAGTCTCTTTCTCCCACTGCCATTGTGAGTGCATGTGTGTGTGTGTGTGTGAACCAATAGCTTCATAAGGCTGTGTAGTGTGTTGTCTATTTAATAAACCTGTTATTCTGAAACCCCAATTTGGGTTGTTGTCTGTTTCCTGAATGTTTCCCTCTTGCCACCACTTATCTGCCCCCTGATTTCCCAGATGTCTGCCTCAATTTCCAGCCCTAAGCTTCCATCTTTCTGCCTCAGTTTCCAGCCCCAAGCTCCCAGATTTCTGCCTCTCTCTCTTTCCTGGCTCTCTCCTCCTTGCCACAAGGCTTTTTCTCTTGCACCAGTGACCTCAAGTAACCCTGAGGCCACCTGACCTTAAGTAACCCCAAGCCTTAGTTCCTCAGCCAGCTTCTCTAGTCTACCAGTTCTAATCCTGGTTCCAGCAACTTTCACTCCTTACACTTTCTCTCCCACCTTAACCTTCCCCATCATGTCCCAAGTACCCCAAACACACACATACATACTGTACCATCCAAGTTAGGAACTCACCTGTGTGTATGTGTAGGTGGGTGGTTTGTGTGTGAACTGGTGAATATATATATATATATATATATATATATAATGTCATTGTGTGTGTGATATACAAATTAGTGATATGTGTATTGGGTGTGCAGGAATTGATTTTTGTCTAACTTTTAGTGTGTATAGGTTGTAGATGTTTGAATTGGTGATAGGTGTGCATGTGCCTAGACTGGTAATTTTGGATTTGTATGTGCGTGAGTTGGGTGTGTGTGTGTGTGTGTGTGTGTGTGTGTGTGCGCACCTGGTGGGGGCATATGCACCTAGAGTGTGTGTGTGCACCTAATTGATTTGTGTGTGTGTGCAGTTGTACATCATGCCCTCCTGTCTAACAGTGTGATATTAAGATCGTGATCATTGGCCTGACCCCACAGGGTAACACCTGTTTCAAATTCCAGGTAATATTGTCTAACAGATGCTTCCTGAAAAAGTAGTATTGTAATAAAATATTCTTTGGAGGTCTTGCAAATCTAATAGTATAGGCATATGTTCTGGTTCTATTTGGAGGGAGTTTCAGTCAGGAGGATTGCCACCTGAAGAAGCCTATGCTCCACTGTCCCACCAATGTTTGTTAACACAAAATGCATATAACAAACACTATTGGAAGTGAGTGCTTATTTCATCTCTTTCAAGTCAGCACGATGCCACAGATCCAGATTTTACACTGTTGGACTGCTAATAATTTTATGTAAGATATTCATAGCCTGGGTGCAGCAAACAGGTCATGCTTTGCCCTCTTTGGCCTGTTGATTGGGGTACTAGTTTATGAAATAATAAGTCAGGGTTTAAAACCTGGCAAGGCCTGGAGACTCACTCTTCTGTGTCCTGAGGAAGTGCTTTCTTTCTGAGCTATGGAATAAAATAGGATATCATAACCAGGGATCCTGATTTTCTCTGATTTAAAAAAAATCCTCAATTTTTAGTTAAAAAAGTAACCCTAAATCCACATATTTTTGTGATTAAAATGAAACACACATATATCTCTATATTAGTGATGTTTCATTTAAATCATAGAAAAATGTGGATTTGGGTTTACTTTTTTTAACCCAAAATTGGGGACTTTTTTAAATCAGAGAAAACCAGGATTCCCTGATTATCACTCTGTAATCAGTGTTAAATAGTTGTTATTTTCAGATCAACTATGCCTTCAGTTATTTTACACAGCATTTCTATGCAGTTGAACAAAATATTTTTGATAGAATTTCTGTGTCATGTAGAACAAAAATGTAGATTTATGAGCAGCAAAGTAGAATTCTGAAACCTACATAAATGCCATTCAAAAGTTTTAGTAGCAAAGTATAATTTAGCCCATAGTATACTTGTAAGAAATATCATTTTTAAATTCCTGGTGTATGGAAACTATAACAACATATGTTTGTGTTTTCTGATTGTATATTTTATTAAATTAGATTTGCAGAGTAATTAAAGAATTCTAAGGAGTTTCTCATTTCTTTTAGTGTAGAAAAGCTTCAAGTTAAAAAAAAAAAAAAAAGAGAATGCCTTAGTGTTTAGAGACCCAAATGTGTTTTAAAATATTTTAATAGGGAGCACTTATACTGTCTATATGCTTTAATACTCTGCACTATATTATCTAGATCAGTGGTGTTCAATCTATGGCCTGCAGCCAGATCTGGCCTTTAAAGCAACTGGATCTGGTCCATAGCATAGAATCATGGAATCATAGAAAATTAAGGTTGGAAGAGACCTCAGGAGGTAATCTAGTACAATGCCCTGCTTGAAGCAGGACCATCCCCAACTAGGTCATTCTAGGCATGGCTTTGTTGAGTAAGGCCGTAAAAATCTCCAGGGATGGCGATTCCACAACCTGTCTGGATAGCCTGTTCCAGTACTTCGCTACCGTCCTGGTGAAAACATTTTTTCCTGATATCTAACCTGATCTTCCCTTGCTGTTCCTTGTTCTATCATCTGTCAACACTGAGAACAGTCTAGCTCCTTCCTCTTTGGAACCTCCCTTCAGGTAGTTAAAGGCTGATATCAAATCCCCTCTCAGTCTACTCCTCTGCTGACTAATTAAACCCAGTTCCCTCAGCCTCTCCTCATAAGTCATGTGTCCCAGCCTCCTAACCATTTTTATGCCCTCTACTAGACTCTCTCCAAATTGTCCACATCCTTTCTGTAATGGGGTCCCAAAACTGGACACATTACTCCAGATGCAGCCTCACCAGTGCCAAATAGAGGGAACTAATTACTTCCCTCAAACTTCCTACTAATGCAGCCTGGTACATTGTTTTTGCAACAAGGGCACACTGTTGACTCATATCCAGCTTATTGTCTACCATAACCCCCAGATCCTAGTCTGCAAAGCTGTCGCTTAGCCAGTTGGTCCCAAGCCTGTAGCAGTCCATGGGGGATCAGTATCAAGCAGTTCATCTTGGCATGTCCTCTTCCCTGTCCTGTGCTGTGTGGTGGCACAGTAGGGGGTGCTACTATGCAGAGCCACCCACCTCACTGTGCCAGACCCAAAACCACTCTTTTGGAGTCTCCCCTGGAGAGCCTATGACCAGCCATCCCCCTTCCTCAAGCGTAGGGTAATGCTGCCCCCACCCAGGAACTGGTTACTGTTAGGGCTCTGTGCAGCCCAAGGTACACAAAGCCTGTCAGCCTTGGGGTTGCTTTGCCCACTGGTAATATTTTGGGGTGCTTCTTTTGCCCTGAAACATCCAAAGATAGCCAAGCCCAATGTAGCTGGCCAAGCAAAGGGAGCGAAAAAGGCTTCTCTGTTCTCTCTCCCCTCAGGAATTCACAGCAAGGAATGCTGTAACCTAGTACCTTTATTGATTAGGGAGAGATAGTGGGGGAGTAGAACAAAAGAGTTAGAGAAACACTTTAAGCAAACTTAAGTAAATTGAGTCTTACAGATCTTGGGTATGGGGACCCTTTTAATATGTATCTGAATTACTTAGTTCTAATCGACAAGCTAGTTTTCAGGTCTTTATTCACTGATTCATCCAGAGAGAGTCTCTGGAGGATGTTGCTTGTGTGTTCCAAAAATGCTGCTGAAGGAAGACAGCGAGCTCCCCCTTCCCTCAGGAATTTACCTAGCCCAGTCACCTGGGTGATCAGGTTGAACCAAATAGCAAGCAGGTGAAAGACAGAGAGGTGTAATTGGACTAATACAAGCAGGGACAGGCAGCCGGGGATTTCTTCACATGCTGTGCCACTGGTCCTCTCCACAGCCCTTCCTGCTCTTTCCTGGCCCCTTGCCTAAGAAAGCAAATCTCCCAATCCAGTTTAGCAGCTCCCCCAAGGGAAACTTTCACTACATATCTGAAACTTCCACTACATACTTAAACTCAAAGAAAAGGTGCCAAAATACAAGTTTGCCCAGGGCACCATTTTCCCTAAGGCCAGCCCTGCTTTAGGTAATGTACATAACCATCAGTTTTAGGGATGTCTGTTTTATATAGGCTATTTGATACAAACCCTTCACAGAAGGTAGTGAATATCCCATAAACAACAGTTCCCATAAAGCTAGGAACTGCTTGGTGAAAACACCCATTAGAGTGTCTCTTCAAGAGCAGAATGCTTCCTTCTGGTTTAAAAACAGCTTAGTATAAATAGCTTTATTTTATTTTTTTAAGTTAAAAAGAAGAAACTCTGTAAGATATTTATGTTTAGAAAAAAATCCTGGCTTTAAGCACATGTATAGTGATTTTATTCATCAATACTCCTAAAACTGAAGCTGGGAAGCAGGTCCCAGCTACTCGATCCCACTTTGCATATAAACACTGTACTGCCATCAATGTGGCAGTGACGTTACTCAACGAGCTTCCCCTGATCTCAAGATCCCTTTCTCTGATGTTCTTGAGAGCATCAGTGCAGGTACCCTTGAAAATAATTAGCTGCCTTTTTTCCAAGTTAGGTGTCTTTGGAGTGGAAGCATGTTGATTGGGTGTGTTTTCTGGCAGCAGTTTCAGGCATACAGGGGAGTGATGTGGATGCACATGAAAAGAATGGGAATATGTCTCAATTATTAGCAAAGAGGAAGACAGGGATATGTAGCCAGATCCATAAACTGGTATAAAGTGGGTCTTCTTCCACCCCCATTTACAGAAGGTTACTCAAAGGTCTAATGAGTTGCTAATTACTTTATTTTTCTTCTGTAAGCATTGTCTCACTCTGAGTTTTAAGAAAAAAATCAGTGGAAATGATTCTATAGTTGACAGTAATTAGTTTTTTCTCTCTCTCTCTCATGCCTGCTTTCAGTGGCATGCACTTCTGGTGTTCTTTAAATGTCAGAAATCATATGACTTCCTGAGATATCTTCTCCTGTAGCTTAGCAGTTAGTGTCTCTGCCACTGGGTTTTCTCTGTTTTTTGACCTTTGATCATGTAATATAAAATGTTTAAACAGTACTAGAAGCAGGTACAAGGACCCACAATTCCCAACGCCTAGATGAATGCTCTAACCACTAGGCTATGGACGCAGATTTCATCTGATCTTCTCTCCTTCAGGCCCCATAACTTGTATTCTTCTCTTCCCTGTGATTCGTCCCAGTGACATCAGTCAAGGGGTCAAGTATAAACTCACTTTGACAATTCTATAACCTGGTAGTTAGCACACTCTTAAGGAAGTTAGAGTGTGGGTTTTAAGTCTTTGGGGAGATAGAATTCAGGTTTTCCATCTCCTGATCATGTGCCTTAATCATTAGGAAAATGGGTGACAAGTAACCATTAGCAATTATTTTGATCTGAATTCAGCATGGAATTCAGTGAAAGCTACTCATGGGTATCCATGCCCATTCTGAGGATTTGGATGCTTCCTGGATCCAATTCAAATGAATTAGTCATAAAAATAAATGTTTCAGGGGCACAAATTTAAATGGGAGCATCCAGACAAGCAAGCACATGACTCTTGCCTCATCTCAAACCCCTTTGAGATGGGGCAAGAGGAAAATGCAGGAATCAAAAAAAAAAAATTCCCCATGCTGCAAACTTGCAGCACAGGGAGAAAATGAGACCCCTGGATATCCAGGGGACTAAAAAAAATAGAGTTAAAAAAACCAGGACAGGGCACAGTCCTGGACCATGCCCTGAGGCAACTGGAGGCTGGGTCCTCCACAGAGATGCTGTGGCTTCTAGCATGTCTCTGTAGCTGGTCCTTGCCCTGGTACTGAAGCACACTTCCAGGCAGTGTGCTGCAGCACCAGGGCTCCAGTGCCAGTATGTAAGGGGTTGGGAGGGCTGGAGGAGGGGGGAGAGGACTATGGGGTACCCCTGCTGGCTCTGCCCACTCCCCCAGCCCCCCCATCACTGCCCTGCCTGGTCCCAACCCTCCCATCCCCCTGAGGCCCCTAATCCCTGCCGTGCCTGGCCCCACCCCCCACCTGGCTCCCCAAGGCCCCCAATCCCTGCCCCCCCACCCCAGAATTCCCACAGTAAAAATAAAACCACCCAACAACCTGCCCCCTAGCACTTGCCAGCAGTCCAGCTGCCATCAGGGTCACTGGGGCCCTGCCCACACAGCACAGGCAGAGGAACAGCCCCAGCAGCCCCAGCCTGAGCCCTCCTTTCCTCCTGCTGCCCTTTGCTGCCCGGGGGACTCTTCCAGGAGGCCCTGGAGCCCCCCCAGCCCCTGCTTCTAGGGTGAGTAGAGGCTTTTTGGGGGAGGTTCTTTTTTTTTCTTTCTTTTTTAAAGTGATGGTGCCTGGGGTTGGGGGGAAGCCATAGGGTCCTGGGGGTGGAATTGGGGGATGGGGCAAGGCAGGGGAGCCAAATGGGGGGCCTTGGGGAGGAGGGGAGTGGGGCTGGATGTGCAATCCATTGGGGGGTTGCAGCAGCTGACATGGGATGGGGCCAGGTGGGCCAGCAATCAGGGGCCTGGGGTGGGCCATGTGGGCCTTACAGGGGGGATGGTAGCCCCTGTAGGGGCCAATTGCCCCCTGTTGGGGGGCTGTAAACCCTGCATGGCACTGTAGCCCCTGTGTGGTGGCTGTAGCCCTATTGGGCAGCTGTAACCCCTGTTAGGGGGCTGTATCCCCTGTGTGGGGGCTATAGCCCCTGTTGGGGACTGTAAATGCTGTATGGGAGCTGTGACCCCTGTTGGGGGGGGCACATCTCCTGTATGGGGGCCATAGCCCCTGTTGGGGGGCAGTAACTCCTGTTGGGGGGATGCACTCCCTGTGTGAGAACCATAACCCCTATGTGGGGGCTGTAGCCCCTGTTGTGGGGCTGTAACCCCGGTGTGGGGCTGTAGCCCCTGTTGGGGACTGTCACCCCTGTATGGGTGCTGTGTCTCCTGGGGGGGGGGGCATAACCCCTGTGTGGGGGCTGTATCCACTGTGGGAGGGCAGCAAAACATATATTCATGTATTCATGAATTCATGACACGTGTATTTAGAGTTTACTTTAATATGATGATAGCGACACTGATAGTTTTCAAAATTTCTTTAACACTGTAGTTACATCAATAAAACTTTGCCCAACTAATTGCTGTCTCTCTGCCTCTCTGTCTCTTTATAGTGGTCTTTTGTTTTAACTGTGGAGGAACATGGAATTTGGGGTATTCTACAGAGTGAGTTTGGGATTTTTTATTTTTTTTATCAGGAATTTTTCAGTTTTTCAATAGGGAACACCAGAATTCCTGCTAGGGAGCCCAGTGGCAAGAACCTGCCTGCTCACAGCTAGCCCCTTGAACCCAGCTGGCTGTGGCTGACCTCCTGGCCAAATGGGGCTAGGAGGACATGATTTGACAGTTCAAAGCAGGCCACCACACCTGGAACATCTTCCAGGTGATAGCTGCCCAGATGGCCAGTTAGGAGGCCCACATGGCAGTAGTGCCGCACAGAGGCCAACTCTGTAGCCACAGTCCACTGGCAGCTGGCCCAGAGGAGCAGATGCCTCTACTGGCAGCAGGTCACAGCCAGGCAGCAGCCCCCACTGCCAGACTGCTGCAGTAGGTAAAGGGTGCGTGGTAGTATCCCCAGGTACCAACTGGCTGGGCCCCAGAAGCTCCTGAGAGTGGGTAGCCCTGAGCTACTTGCCAGGGCAGTTTTTTGTACTGATGGGGCCAGGACAGGGCAGCTTTTCATGCTGCTGGGGACAGCTGGGGACATGCTCCCCCCCTGGCTGCAGATCAGAGAGGAGCCAGGCAGGGTTATTTTGCCCCAAGTGGCATAATTTGCTCCACAACAAAGTGCATGTCTAAGCACGTGTATTGAGGCAAAAAGCCCTGGCTCATATTTGCACCGCTTCTATTTGAGCTGCTGCAAGCGCACATGCTTGCATGTGTAGACACGCCCTATGTGGTTGCAAATCTTATTGTCCAAAATGGAGGCACCTAGCAGATTTAATTATTATTTGAGATTTTAGATGCCTGACAGTAAGCCAATTTCCTTGGTGCTTAAGCTTCTAATTCCAGCCGAAGTACCACTGAAATAACGTAAGAAACAATTTGAATCTAGATCTTCATCTCTTCTAATATTGTTCAGTCCCAGTACATAAAATCAAAGACACCCTAATATGGGATTTGCTGCTGTATTACAGTTATGATAAAATTATTTATTCATACCATCCCATGATATAATGTTAACTTTTCAGCAATACATTCTACGCTCTACCGTGCTATCTGACATGCATATGTTTGCCATGGGGAAATTAATTGCATATGAACCAACAAGTGGGTTAACAGAAATAAATGTTTTTAAATTGTAATCTTGATTTACACAAGCAGAAAGAACAATGAGAGTATGGAGCCCAGAAGATGTCATGGATTCAAGTCTTGCTGTGAAACAACCTATTCAAGAGGTCATCAGTGGGAACTCCACTTACTACATGCTTAGATGCCTGATGGAAGATAAATGGGCTCTGACTGTTTTTTCTGCTCTGAGGGACTTAATTATCACCCCCCTGACTGCCACTGTGGACTTTGATTCAAGTATGCAAGCTGTTTGAGTAGTTAACCTAAGAGTACCTTACAGCCTGATTGTTAGCTTTAGTAATTGTTGTTGCCTTTGGAGCCCCCAGTGAGATTAGATAAATTAGGTTGCACTGATGGTGTCTGCAGTCATTTCCACTGTTTGAGAATTAGCTCTTCACCTAAAAACAGATGTTCACATCAGGAAACTCTTCTAATGTAAGCAAAAATGAAACAGGCAATACCTAGGCAGTTCATCCACATAATGTCTAGGAAATGATATACAGCTGCATTTGTGCTAGATGGTTTATTCAAAATTCAGAAGGTGGGCACTATACTTTGAAGGGCTGGATACCATATCATCACCAGGGATCATAGTGGTGTTTCATTTTAATCACAGGAGGCTTTGGATTTTGGGTTACTTTAACAAAAATGAAAACTGGGGATTTTTTTTTTTTTTTTTTTTAATCACAGAAAACCAGGATCCCTCCTAATCAGCCACTTACAAAACAAACCTCTGTGGTTAGTATAAATGAGTGGATCTTGGGGAAGGAAATATTTTGAACCCTCAAACTGTGACAACACAGAATACATTAAAAGCTTTTAATAAGTTTATTGGAGACCATTATGCCCTGCAACATTGATCAAATGGAGTGGGGGAAACAAAATACAATCAGATTTTAAAATCTGTTTTTTGTTGCGCTTCCTTCTTTTTGTGTGTGTGTGGTCAATATACCAATATGCGGTACTTTTGAATGGCTAATTAGCCCTGATAAGAGTGTTTACCCAGATCACAGGTTCAGTGTATTCACTGACAGTCCCTTCTCCCTCACAGATACTAGCATTCAGAGACCTAGGAACTCCTAATTACCACAAGAAAGTCTACTGATCCCCATCCCCCTTCTCCCACCAACACCCACCCACACATACACATACAGAAAAAATGGCATACAATGGTTGTGTTATTTAATAAAGCAAGTAATGCAAGTTCACGTCAGAGAAAAATATACCTGAGGGTTGACCTTCTTTTTAGATTGTAAGTTGTGTCTGAAGTTGAGTCAAAGTGGTAGAGAGTGCATCTTATTACTTATTGAAAATAGATTCCAGAAATAAGCAATAGAAACTTTAGATGGATTTGACCTTTATTGCTTGAATGATTAGGTTCCATATGACTGCTTTACTTATTAGAAGCAGAGCTGTTTTGGATTGAATTAGGTCAAAACAAGATGAATCAGAGAATTAATGATTTAATCATTAATGATTTAAGAATTAATGATTTAATCATAGGAAATTACAATTGGAAGGGACCTTAGGAGGTCATCCAATCTAACTCCGTTCTCAAAGCATGACCATCCCCAACTAGATCACCCCAGGCAAAGCTTTGTCTAGCCAGGTCAAAAAACCTCCAAGGATGGAGATTCCACCACCTCTCTGGGTAACCTGTCCCAATATTTTACTACCATCCTAGTAAGAAAATTCTTCCTAATATCTAACCTAAACCTCCCTTTGCTGCAATTTAAGACTATTGCTGCTTGTCCTGCCATCTGCCATCACTGAGAATATTCTCCTCCATCCTCTTTGGAACCACCTCTCAGGCAGTTAAAGACTGCTATTAAATCCCAACACAGACTTCTCTTCTGAAGACTAAACAAACCCAGTTCCTACAGCCTCTCCTCATAAGCATGGATCCTGGTTTTCTCTAATTAAAAAAAAAAAAAGTTAAAAAAGTAAAAAAACAAAAACTGGTTAAAAAAATGTAACCCCAAATGCACTTTATCTGTGATTAAAATGAAACCTCTCTCTCTCTCTCTCTCTCTCTCTCTCTCTCTCTCTATATATATATATATGGTCCCCATTTTCAAAAAAGGGAGGAAGGAGGACCCAGGAAATTATAGGCCTGTTAGTCTTTCCTCGGTACTGCGGAAACTCTTTGAGAAAATTATCCAGGTGCACATCTGCGAGGGGCAAGCAGGGGAGTGTATGCTTAGGGGAAACCATATATATAAAATTTTATATATATATATATATATATATATATATATAAATACAGAGAGAGAGAGAGAGAGAGAGAGAGATTAGTGGTTTTCTGTGATTAAAAAAAAAATCCCCAATGTTTCATTTTAATCAAGGAAATATGTGGATTTGGGGTTATTTTTTTAAACTGAAAATTGAGGATTTTCTTAAATCAGAGGAAACCAGGGTCCATGCTCATAAGCCACGTTCCCCAGCCCCTGCTGAACCATTTTTATCACCCTCTACTCGAATCTCTCCAATTTGTCCACATCCTTTCTGTAGTGCAGGAGGGGGAGGGACAAAACTGGGCACAGTACTCAGGCTGTGGCCTTACTAGTGCTGAATAGAGAGGAAGAATCACTTTCCTAGATCTGCTGGCAATGCTCCTACTAATGCAGCCCCGTATGCCATTAGCCTTCTTTGCAACAAGAGCACACTGTTGACTCATATTCAGCTTACTGTCCACTGTAAACTTGGGTCCTTTTCTGCAGAGCTACAGTTTAGCCAGTTGGTCCTCACCCGGTAGTGGTGCATGGAATTGTTCTGTCCTATGAGCAGGACTTTGCACTTGTCCTTATTGAACTGCATAAGATATCTTTTGGTCAAGTCCTCCAATTTGTCAAGGTTTCTCTGAATCCTATCCCTACAGTCCAGTGTATCTACTACTTATCTACTACTTCCCACAGTTTGGTATCATCAGCAAACTTGTTGAGGATAAATTGTAGCCAATCTCCCTGGTCATTGATTAACATATTGAACAAAACTGGCCACAGTACGAACCCCTGGGGCATTTCACTTTATACCAGCTGGCACCTAGACATTGAGGCATTGACTGCTACCCTCTGAACCCGATGATCCAACCAGTTTTCTACTCATCTTACAGTCCATTCATCCAACACAGATTTTTTTAACTTGCTTGCAAGCATGTTGTGGGAGACCATATCAAAAGCCTTGCTAAAATCAAGCTATATCATATCCATTTGTCTCCCCAGTCATCTCATCATGGAGTCAGTCATCTCATCATAGAAGGGTAATCAGGTTGGTCAGATATGACTTGCTTTTGGTGAATCTAGGCTGACTGTTCTTACTCACTTTTTTTTCTCCTGCAAGTGCTCCTGCAAGTACTCCTCCAAGTGTTTCTCCATTTGCCATGCATTTTCAAAGATTCATAGATTCATAGATGTTAGGGTCGGAAGGGACCTCAATAGATCATTGAGTCCGACCCCCTGCATAGGCAGGAAAGAGTGCTGGGTTTAGATGACCCCAGCTAGATGCATATCCAACCTCCTCTTGAAGACCCCCAGGGTAGGGGAGAGCACCACCTCCCTTGGGAGCCCGTTCCAGACCTTGTCCACTCTAACTGTGAAGTTCTTCCTAATGTCCAGTCTAAATCTGCTCTCTGCTAGCTTGTGGCCATTATTTCTTGTAACCCCCAGTGGTGCCTTGGTGAATAAAACCTCACTAATTCCCTTCTGTGCCCCCGTGATGAATTTATAGGCAGCCACAAGGTCGCCTCTCAACCTTCTCTTGCGGAGGCTGAAAAGGTCCAGGTTCTCTAGTCTCTCCTCGTAGGGCTTGGTCTGCAGGCCCTTAACCATATGAGTGGCCCTTCTCTGGACCCTCTCCAGGTTATCTGCATCCCTCTTGAAGTGCAGTGCCCAGAATTGCACGCAGTACTCCAACTGAGGTCCGACCAGCGCCCAATAGAGGGCAGGTATCACCTCTTTGGATCTATTCATCATGCATCTGCTCATGCATGATAAAGTGCCATTAGCTTTTCTGATGGCTTCGTCACACTGCCAACTCATGTTCATCTTGGAGTCCACTAGGACTCCAAGATCCCTTTCCACTTCCGTGCTACCCAGCAGGTCATTTCCTAGGCAGTAGGTGTGCTAGACATTTTTCCTCCCTAGTTGCAGCACTTTGCATTTCTCCTTGTTGAACTGCATTCTGTTGTTTTCTGCCCACTTGTCCAACCTGTCCAGGTCTGCTTGCAGCTGTTCCCTGCCCTCCGGCATGTCCAGTTCTCCCCACAGCTTTGTGTCATCCGCAAACTTGGACAGAGTACACTTCACTGATGATGGCCAGCAGCTTTGCAGTCACATGAGCCAACTCCCTCAGTACCCTTGGGTATATCCCATCCATCCCCATGGACTTTTACACATCCAGCTTCTCTAAAGAACCCCAAACCTTTCTTTCACCACTGTTGGCTGCTCACTTGCTCCCCAAACTGCACTGCCAGGTGCAGTAATCTGGGATTTGACCTTGCCTGTGAAGACTGAAGTGAAAAAGGCATTGAGTACTTCAGCCTTTTCTGCATCCTCTGTCACTAGGTTGCCGACCCCACTTAATAAAGGATTCACACTTTTCCTGATCCTCCTCTGGTAGGGTGGCTTGTCATATTTTATGCTTTAAATGTGTACCTGTTTATAGAGGGGTAAATTACAATATTGTTTAAAGTTTTCTTTTATATTCAGCCTTATTTAATCATTGCTAAAGTTCTGTATAGCCTTATTATTATCTGAACTTTTCATTTTCCTGGTGTCTGCAATATCAGCTGGCTTTGCCTGTCGCAAGCAGCTTATGGACTTTGGGTTTACTTGCATGATGTTTCTTTCCTTTTCTATCACTGTAAGAACATTTTCTAACACAACAAAGTAAGAATTTTGTTACCAGCTCAGATTAACTGAACTTGGCTCTAACCAGCTGAATCTGTGGGATGAAATGATTGGATATATTAAGAAAAGGTGATAAGGGAGACCAATTGACAATGCCCAAAGTAAGACACTGGAAAAAGGCCAAATTCAGAGGTGTGCTCGTGATGGGTCTATTGAAAATAATATGGACAGTATGCTGACCACAGAAAGACCAATCCTTCCGAGGCTCCCTCTAACCTCATCCTCCCCTTCCCCCAACTAAGGAGACTAGTTGGGGAGGCACTGAGGGGTTGGGAGTCCCAGATGGGTGGGAAGTTGGGAGTCCAACAAGAGTGGTCATTCCTGAAGGAGAAGATCCTCCAGGTCCAAAGGGTGGCAATCCCAACACGGATCAAAGGGGGCAACAGTGCACCAAAGCCCCCATGGCTCACCAAAAGCATCCAGGAACACCTCAAAGCTAAGAAAGAGGCATACACCCAATGGAAGGGAGGCGCCATCACCAGGGAGGACTATACCTCTGTTGCTTGGGATTGTAGGGGGCTGTTAGGTAGGCCAGGGCAGAGATGAAGCTGAGACTAACAGCCCAGATCAAGGATAACAAGAAATCCTTTTTTAAATACATAGCAGGTAAAAAGAAGGTTCCAGGTAACATTGGACCTATGCAGGACATGCTTGGAAATCTGGTGGTCTCACCAGACGACAAAGCTAACCTATTTAACAATTTCTTTGCCTCCATTTTTCTGAGCAGGGACCAAGTCATCCCCCCCCACCAGGATCACCAATGATCCCAGGGGAGGCACAGCCAGGCCCAGGGTCAGAGAGGATGTAGCTAGAGAATTTCTGGTGGGACTGAACATGTTCAAATCAGACTGATGATCAGAGTGCTGAGGGAATTAGCAGAGGTCATTGTGGGACCACTGGCACAGCTTTACGAGCACTCATGGTGCTCTGGTGAGGAGCCAGAGGACTGGAAAAGGGCCATTTTCAATAAAGGGAGGAAGGAGGACCCTGGAAATTATAGGCCTGTTAGTCTTACCTTGGTCCTGGGGAAGCTCTTTGAGAAAATTATCTAGGTGCACATCTGCGAGGGGCAAGCAGGGGAGTGTATGCTTAGGGGCAACCAACATGGGTTCATTAGAGGCAGGTCCTGTCAGACCAACCTGGTGGCCTTCTATGACCAGGTCACAAAATCCTTGGATGCAGGCGTCACAGTGGATGTAGTCTTTCTTGACTTTAGGAATGCCTTCAACACTGTCTCTCACCCCATTCTCATTTAAAAATTTGGAGATTGTGGTGTCAATGCCTACACAGTCAGATGGATCACCAATTGGCTGGAGGGCCATACCCAGAGAGTGGTGGTGGATGAGTTATTTTTGACCTGGAGGGATGTGGGCAGTGGGGTCCTCCAGGGCTCGGTCCTCAGGCCCGCACTATTCAACATCTTCAGCAGTGACTTGGACGAGGGGGTGAAAAGCACCTTATTTAAATTTGCAGATGACACTAAGATGTTGGGAGAAGTGTGCATGCTAGAAGGGAGGGACAGACTGCAATTGGATCTGGACAGGTTACAGGGCAGATGAGAATAAGATAGGATTCAATACTGAGAAGTCCAGGGTACTGCACCTAGGGAGAAAGAACCAGCAGCATACCTATAGGTTGGGAAACTCCCTTCTCATCAGCACAGAGGCAGAAAAGAATCTTGGAGTCATTATAGACTCCAAGATAAACATGGGCCGCCAATGTGGGGATGCAGTCAGGAAGGCTAACCACAGGGTCTAGAGGAGGGCCACTTGCATGATCAGGGGGCAGCAGGGCAGGCCCTATGAGGAGAGGCTAGGAGACCTGAACCTGTTCAGCCTCCACAAGAGAAGGCTGAGAGGGGATCTGGTGGCCATCTATAAACTGGCCAAGGGAGACCAGCAGGCAATAGGAGAGTCCCTGTTCCCCTGAGCACTACTGGGAGTAACAAGGGCTAATGGCCATACGTTGATGGAGATTAGATTAAGGCTAGATATCAGGAGGCACTACTTCACAGTCAGGGCAGCTAGGATCTGTAACCAACTTCCAAGGGAAGTGGCGCTTGCTCCTACCCTGGGGGTCTTCAAAAGGAGGCTAGATAGACACCTTGCCAGGGTCGTTTGACCCCAGCATTCTTTCCTGCCCATGGCAGGGGGTTGGATTTGATGATCTGCTCAGGTCCCTTCCTACCTTACCAACTATGAAACTGTGAAACTATGAATAAAGTTAGACTCTGATTTTAAGATACTGTGTTATCTGTATTCATATGTTCATGTTCCATTTAAGGGTTAATTGTGTTTTAACTATCCCTAAGCACTATCTGGTGGAGAGTAGTGCTAACATCTCTTGTTGAGGACATACTTGTAGACACAGTTCTTGTCACTCTTCACATCCCTTATTATCTGCAACTGCAGTTGTGTTTTAGCCTTCCTGATTTCATACCTGCATGCCAAAGCAATACTTTCACATACTTCCCTAGTTCTTTATTTAATCTTCCACTTCTTATAAGCTTGCTTTTTTTGTTTTCTCTTACTGAAGAGTTCCCTGCTAAGCCAAGCTGGTCTTCTTCCATACTTGATATTCTTCCTGCATATTGGTATGGCTTGTTTCTGCACTCTCAGTAAGGTTTCTTTAAAGTACAGCCAACTCTCCTGTACTTCTCTTCCCATCAGACTGGCCTCCCAAGGGATCATGCTTATGAGTTCCCTGGGTGAGGCATCCACCCATGCAAGCACATGTGCTTACAGAAGGTTAAATAGAAGAGGTGTAAATTTGAGCTGGGGCTTTTTGCCTCAGCACAAGTGCTTGAACATGCACTTTTTTGTGGAGCAAATTGTGACACCTGTGGTAAAATAACCCCTCCTGGCTCCTTCAGATCTGCAGCCAGAGGAAGCTAGATCCTGGGTCCAGCACCTGTACTGGCCCCAGGAGTATAAAAACCTGTCCTGGCCAGCAGTTCAGGACTACTACCCACAGGAGCTTCTAGGGGAGGACCCTCTGGGAGGAAGCTGGCCACACCCCTTCCTGTCCCAGGCTGCTGCTGCTGCTGTTGCTGCAAGCTGGGTCTTAGGAGCTTCTGGGGAGAAGATGGCCAGACCCCTTCCTGCCTCTGGTTACTGCCACCTGCTGGCTTATTCTCAGAGCTTTTTGGGGTAAGTTGGCTGCACCCCTTTCTGCCTTGGGCTGCTGCAGTTGCTGTCCCTCCCATGGGAGGGGTCCTCTGCTGCATGCCACATGCCATTGCCCCCTCTTGGGGGGGGAGCACTGCACTGCACCCCAGAAACACACCCCAGCTTTTGCAGTCTTGTTCTAGCCCGCTGCCCAGCCCACCACCAAGCCACGGTGAGGGGACAGGCTGGGGAGGAAGACTGCACTTCCTGTGGGCCCCTCCCCCACCATCACTGCCAGAACCTAAATGTGCCTTGCCTGCCCGAGCTGCCTTGGCAGGCCACCCCCTGCCTTCACCTCTACTTTCACCTAAAGCACACCATGAGTGGCTGAACTGGATGACTACTACCACCACTACTATTGTTGCTGCTACTGCTGTCATCTGTTCTGCTGCTGCCCCCTCTCAGGAGAGAGGGAGATTCCCTGCTGCACCACCTTGCACCACTCAATACCATACCTGCACCGGAGGAAGGTGGGAGTGGGGTGGGGGGATGTAGGTGGGTGTGAAGGGATGTCCAGGGATGCAAGTCAGTGTGTGGGTAGGTAGTGGGGGACTGTGGGTGGTGACTGCTTAGGAAGGGTGGGTCCCCTGCACTCCACAGGACAGAGCCACCACCCCACAGCACATAAACTACCCTGCCTGCAAGGTCCCAGCCCCCCACCAGCTACATCTCCCCCCAAGCCCTGCCACTGGTCTCCAGCCCCCTGCTCACTCCCCTGCTTGTCTCTAGCCTCTGAATGCTGGAGATGAGCAAAAGAATGAGAAGGAGACTGGAGACAGCAGGGGACATCTCTAGCTCATCTCCAGGGACTTGTCTCCAGCCTCCTGCTCATTCCCCTGCTCATCTCACCCCCCGCCCCCCTGCTCATTCACCTGCTTTTCTTGGACTTGGGAGGCTGGAGATGAGCAGGTGGCTGGAGAGAGCAGAAGAATGAGCAGGAGGCTGGAGACAGCAGGGGAAGTCTCCAGCTCATCTCCAGGGGCTTGTCTCCAGCCCCCAGCTCATTCCCCTGCTCATCTCCAGCCTCCCAAGGCTGGAAATGAGCAGGGGAATGAGCAGGGGGCTGGAGATGAGCAAAAAGCTGATGACAAGCTCTTGGAAATTAGCTGGAGATGTTCCCCTGCTCGTCTCCAGCCTCAGGGGGAACAAACAGGGGGAGGGGGGAATGAACAGGGTGGAGGAAAAATGGGGAGTTGGGGAAATGAATGGGGCCTCCCCCATGGTCCCCTTCCCCTCCTCCAGCTCCCCAACCCCCTACTTACTTGGTGAGCTGGGTCCAGGTCCCTGCAGCTTGCACTGCTTCCTGCCCCACACAGGGAGGCAGCATGCTTCAGCACTGGGGCTAGGGCCATCCATATAGATGCTCTGGCTGCCTACCAGAGCATCTCTGTGGAGGACCAAGCCTCCAGTTTCCTCAAGGCACAGTCTGGGACCCTGCTCTGCCCTGCTTCCCCCCCACCCCAGGTATCGTTTGACCTCTGGATATCAAGGGGTCTAATTTTGCCCCCGCATTGCAAATTTGCAACATGGAGAATTTTTTTTGTTCCCACACATGCCTCTTTCAGCTTCTGAAAGGGGCTTGAGATGCTGCAAAAGGCACATGCACACTTGTCAGGATGCACCCAGTTAGCCATTTCTACTTTTCTGAAGTCCAGGATCCATACTCTGTTGCTTTCCTTTGTTCCTTTCCTCGGTATCCTGGATTCAATCATCTCATGGTCACTGATGCTCAAGTTGCCATCCACTACTACATTCCCCACCAATTCTTCCCTGTTTGTGAGGAGCAGATCAAGGAGAGAACGGCCCCTATTTGGCCTCTCCAGCACTAGCACCAGGACTTGTCCCCAACACTCTGCAAAGAACTTCTTAAGACTGAAAGCAGAATAGTTAATGCAGCCTTAGCTGATGATTACAGGATATCTTATAACTTAAAACCTCTGTATAATTAAACATCATATTAAGACACCTATTTGGTGATACAGAAATGGATTTGGCCCTTCAGACAATTGGAGATGAAAACATTATGTTTTCCATTTACTGTACTTCTTGTGAATATCATCTTTCATATTTTGCAAATCATGTTAATGCAAAGAAGCATAAACACCATAATGAAGCAGCTTTTAAAAGGTCAGGAATTATTTGGAGCTACAGTAAGAGCGGTCAGACACTACCTAAAGAAATCTAGGCAACAGCAAGCTGAGCAAAGGTTTAACTCTTACTGTAGGCAACTGACATACATTTGTCTAGAAAAAAAGGACAGAAAACCAGGGGGAGCTGGGAGGAAAGAAAAATGTCAAGTACTTCAACTTCTTTCATGGTAAAGATTAATTTGATTAGTTCTGGCTGCTGGATAGAGG
This sequence comes from Alligator mississippiensis, assembly GCF_030867095.1. Lineage (NCBI taxonomy): Eukaryota > Metazoa > Chordata > Crocodylia > Alligatoridae > Alligator > Alligator mississippiensis. The sequence goes on along the minus strand of NC_081824.1, from coordinate 374,556,983 downwards.
GAGGAAGTAATAAACATCATAATCCCTATATTACTATCACATACATCAGAATAAGCCTGTAGTCATTTTGCCTACTTTTATGAAGTAACATTGGACAAATTCTGTGTGACAGGAGAAATCGGGAAAACATTAGAGGAGTTGTGTCACTCAATACATCTGTATAACTTTATATCCCTTATATACGGAGTGGTAATTGATTCCTAAAACATAATGGTAATCCCAAAGTACAAAAATTAAAATTAGAGGAGAATAAATTGTTACATATTCTATTTGTTTAGTGCTTGGGAAGTAGTTTGTAGTCACTCAATACATTCTGAGGCTTTATGAACTTTCTACTCAGAGCAGTGTTTAGAAATACCAACTCAATCAGTTCTGTCAAGCACTATTGGCATAGATAATGCCAAGAATGCCCTTCCAGAAAGGGCCAGGTTTCCAAATGTTAAGGTTACTCTTAAAATTAATAAACATGATTGAGAAAACTAAGCCTTTTTCTTCAGGAGTAGGAAATACTTCCTCACTTGGAAACACTGAATAAGTAGAAACAAACAAAACAAAATAAACAAAATGTATAAGGGGGTAAGAGACTTAGCATTAATTTGGGAAAATGCACTATAAATTAATCATCTGTTTACACAGGAGTAAGTAGATCACTTGCTCACACAACATCTCAGATGGTAATCCATTGACACAGCTCCACACCTGCTGATTTGAACACCTCATAGATAATTACCCTTCAACACTTCACCTCACCTCTCCCACTCGCTTTTTTTTTCTTTTCTTTTCTTTCAAGTACTTAGATTTATTGATATTCATTAGTGAACCAGACAACTATTTTCTGCATTTCTTACCCCAATACCATAGTAAGTTATAGCATCTTGCCATTATGCCTCATGAGGACTACCGTCACTGCACCAGCCTCACTTACTGGATGACAGCCTTTCACTGCCATGCTATTTCTTTATTATTACCTTGGGTCAGCCCAAAATAGGCATGTTTTAGGCCACAGTAACACTTCTCTGTCTTAAGTCCTCACCCCAACTGTAATGAACAAAATGTTACTGGTTCTGGACAGATAAGATTCAGGTTACTACTGTAGCTCAATCATCTGTGACACTATACTGTAGAAAAGGATAAAAAACATAGGACTTTTACATTATCATTTTTAGGGTTGAATCAATATGCTAAGGAACAGATGGACTAAGAATATTTTAAGGTATTTATGCTTAATGTATCCCCATATGTTATATATCATTTTAAAGCTTATAGAGTTTAGATGTGCACAAAATTCAAAATTCATCAAAAAATCTGTGGAAAATTATGAGAAATTAATAAAAAATCAGTCACAGAAAAACATTTTTCAATACAGTGCATGTGTTATGCCACCTATGAAACCTTAAGCAATCTGGCAGGCAGTGTTGGGCTTCCAGCACTTTGAGATTTCATACAAAGCAGATCTCTGCCTGATTTTCACCTGACACACTACCACCACCTACTTAGAACAAACTTTGTGTGTGCACCTTGACAGACCATTTCAGACATAATTAACACTGAAATGCTCCATTTGGAGGAGAAGTCATGGCTTCAGGAGGAGATTTTAAGCAGGTTTTGTCTCTTGTTCCTCACAGCTCTTGCACATCTGTAATTGAGAACTGTCTAAAGACACTGACATTGTGGAGACTTTCTAAAATATTGAAACTTCACTGTGACAAAAGCAATGGCTGAAGCAGATGAATTCATTGCTCAGTAGCAAATAGAGAAGGAATTTGCCTAGGAAGTTTGCTCTAGGAGGAAGCCAAGGACTGCCAGGGACCAGGAAACTGTATGTGTGCAAGTATCCATGAGGGCCCAGGTATGGGTGTTTGGTATGTGGGTTTTTGTAATGTATTTTTCTTTTTATATTTTTATTTCCCTTTACATTTTTTACCTTTTAAGCTTAAAAAAAAATATTTATAGCTTATGTAGAGCCACAGTAAAGGAAGCACAAATGCAGGCCAGGTCAGCCATGTTTGTGTTCTCCCCAGAGGGCCAAGACCACTTCATCTGCAACAAGTGTAAGCTGGTGTTTGCCCTGGAGGAACAGATTCAAAGGTTAAAAGCATGGATATCCATGTTTAATTACATCAAGGAGAATGAAGCTTACTTGGACAGGAGTTATGATAGATTGATACCAGACAGGTCAAAGGGAAATAAGAAGTAGCAGCATGTGATGACTAGAAAAACAAGAGTCCCCAGAATCCAAGAGGAGCAGATTGAAATCAGTAACCACTTTTAAGCACTCTGCAGTGGCACAGGTGCAGAAAAGGCAAAGGAGAGGCATGATGAGGACTCAGAGGTCTAGAGGGGAGGGAGTACAGGCCCCCAGGGATGGGGCGTCTGGGACCACTGTGCCAAGAGGAAAGAAAAGAGTGGTAGTGGTTGGTGGGTCTCTTATGAGGAGGCAGAAAGTTAAAGACCAAGAAACACAAATGATGTTCTCACAGATCCCCTCCATGGTAGGCAAAGGCCCACCAGGCATCATCATATCGTGGAATTAAAAATGTAGCTGAAGCAGGGGTGTGAACACAAAGGTTTTGGATACTTCAACAATGGAAGGATGTTCTGGGAAGGAAGACTGCTATCAAAAGATAAGATCCATCTGACCAGAACTCGAAACATGCCCAAACAATGACATTTTTGATCATCATCTGGTCAACTTAGTAAAGAGGGCTTTAAACTAGGTTTTATACAGGGGATAGTGAAGAAAACCCTCCAGCAACAGAGAAAACAGTCTAGAGGTGAAAAGACAAAAAGAAGCAACTCAACTCTAGGAAAGGGCAAGAAAGCCATAGGAAAGCAACAAGTGGTGTTAAAGGGAAGCCAGGAGGTTGAAATGCAAACTATATCCTATGTATGTACACAAATGCAAGAAGTATGGGGAATAAACAAGATGAGCTGTAAGCTTCAGCCTGTGAAAAGAATTATGACATGATTGTTGTCATAGAGACCTGGTGGGACAGCTCTTATGACTGGAGTATCAATGTTGAAGGTTACATTTTGTTTCAGAAGAATAGGGTTGGGAGAAAAGGTGGTGATGTTGCCTCATATGTCAAAAACACATATACTTGTTCCCTGTTAGGAGAGGAAGAAGATAGCAGTGCAGAATTAATTTGGGTGAAGATGAAAGGTGAAGGTTGCAGCACCACTATAATAGTGGGAATTTATTATAGGCCACCAAAAAACACAAAACAAAACAAAACAAATCGATCTGACCTCCCTGGTTTTTGGATATAAAAAACTAAGGCAAAATCCACATTTTTCCATGATTAAAATGAAATACCACTACATGGGAAAAAGGTGGATTTTGGCTTACTTTTTTATATCCAAAAATTAGGGATTTTTTTTTTTTATCAGAGAAAACCAGGATCCCTGGATATAGTAAAAGAGACAGTGCGAGAGATTTTAATGTGTCTGAATGAATTCAGGTCAGCAGGGCCTGATGAACTTCATCCCAAGGTACTGTAGAAACTGGCAGAGATGATCTCAGACCCCTTGACATAATATTCATGAAGTTGTGGGAGACGGGTGGACTGGGAAAGGCCATGATAGTTCCCCTCTTTAAAAAAAGGCAATAAACGAGGTCCAGGGAACTACAGATTGGTTGGCCTCACTTCAATACCAAGGAAGTTACTGGATCATATCCTAACAAAATCCATTTACAAGCATTTGGAGGTAAGGGTGATCACAAGCAGCCAGCATGTATTTACTAAGAAGAATGTGTGTAAAAAAAACCCTTGATCTTCTTCTTTGGCAGAGTAACTATTTGGGTAGATGAAGGGAATGCAGTGGCTATAGCCACCTGGACTTCACTGAGAATACATTTGACAAAGTCCCACATAACCATCTCAGAAACAAATTGGAAAAATGTAGGCTGAAAAAAAATACTATCAAAATACTATAAAGTGGCAATAACCATATCAATAAGCGATAATCATAAACAAACAGCAATAGTGAACAACGTATTCATATCAGAATTGCAGGCTATTTTGAGTGGAGTTCCCCTGGTATATATCTTTGGGTTCCAGGATGTTCAATGTGTTTATAAATTATACGGAAAGTGAATACAGATTTTGGGATTCATCATTAGAAGCATTAGCTGCATGACATGGGAGGTGACAGTGCCTTTCTACTAGACACTAGGTAAGCCTCATATAGAGTATTGTGTACAGTTTTTGGCCCCCCATAATAAAAGGACCCAGATAAGTTAAAGAAGTTGGAAGAGTTAGAGAGTTCATGTGCAGGCATCAAAAGTGAAAAAGGGCTTAGAAGACAAGTCATATGAGGAGAGATTAAAAGAAATAGGCTTGAGGTAAAGGCACATAAAGGGACAAGATAGCAGGCTTCAAACATCTGAAGAGCAGCAATAAAGAAGAGGGAAAACATCTTTTCTATCTTGCTGCAAAGAGTACGATAAGCACTAATGTCTAGAAGTTGCAGAAATGTAGATTTAGACCATTGAAATAGTGGAACAGATTGCCTATGGAAGTTGTGAACTCTCCATTATTGGAGGTGTTCAAGAAGAGATTAGTTCTATCCATTGCTACTGAGCATCTCCCTGTCTTCTGGGCTTTGTTGCCTACTGCATGGGGCCAAGAAGGAATTTCTGTCTGGCCATATTGCAAGATGTGTCAGGGGTTTTTTTAAAAACTAATACCTCTATGAGTTATTAATTGTTGGCTGCAGTCAACACTGGGGACTTTGACTGGGGTGTGCCAATGTTTCTGCTGGGACTTAAACCCAGAAGTTCCTGGCTAGAAAGTCTTGCCCCTTTTCTCAGTTTATGACCATTTCCCATATTTCAGGTCAGGAAGGATTTTTACCCCATGGCCAGATCACACTGGACTGTAGGGCTTTTGTCTTCCTCTCTAATATGAGGTGTGGCCCTCTTCCTGGGATATCTCAATTAATATGCTATATATATTAACAACCTTTACAATATCAGGATGTTAGCTACTGTGGTCTCTTTGTTTTACCTGCGGCATATTAAGATGTTATGTCTTGTGTTATGTCAAGGTAGATTGTGCTATTTTGCTAAGAGGTTAGATGATAGATTTGTATAAAATGGTTTGGTTGGGATGAACCTGCTTTAGGGAGGGAGTTGGACAACATGACCTCTGGAGGTCCCTTCCAGCCCTACATTTGTATGATTCTATGAACACGGTAAGAAGACTATCCAGTTTGTAACAGTTTCTCAACAATTTTTCACTGAACAGTTTACCTTCTGAGAGGCTCACACTTAATGTGAGATTCTATTGCAGAATATGAATCCAAAAATCAGATTAATCAATGGCATGATGGCATTCTCCCACTTTACTTGGCCTTGGTGAAGCCACAGTTGGAGTAATGCATCCAGTTCTGGGCTCCACATTTTAAAAGGGATGTGGATAATCTCAAGAGAGTGCAGAAGAGAGCCATAAGCATCATCAGAGGTCAAGAGATCATGAGAAGAGGCTGAAAGGCATGGGAATCTTCAGCTTGGAAAAGCATATGTTCAGAGGGGATTGATGGCAGCCTATACATATATCAGGGATGTACATCAGGATCTTAGAGAATGTCTGTTCACCAGTGCTCCTCTAGGGAAGACAAGGTCCAACAGCCACAAACTACTGGAAGACCATTTTGGACTGGACATAAGGAAAAATGTCTTTACCGTTCAAGTCTCCAGAGTCTGGAATAGACTCCCCCAGAAGTGGTGCAAGCACCTCCTTTGGACACGTTCAAATTGTGTTTGGATGCTTATCTTGCTGGGGTCATCTGGACCCAATGATCTCATGAGGTCCCTTCCAGCCCTAATGTCTATGACTCTATGAATCTATGAATCACTACTCTATGAGACTTGTTGGAAAAAAAACCAAAAAACTTTAGAACAACACAGTAGAATGTTAGGGGCAATGGGAAAATATGTTCTTCTGCCAAGATTCACATTATGCTCATCAAATACAGCCAGAGACACAGTGAATGCCTCAATGCCTTGAGCAGGGCTGGGGAGGGAATATCAGCAGGGAGTGCTGGGAAGGGAAGGGGGAGCAAATCCTTACCTTCTCCTGGATGTCTACACAGTGGATACAGGTGCTATTGCTGTAGTAACACTAGTTTTAGTTGCAGTACTCCCATAGCATGGATTCCCTGGAGGCTGACCCTGGTGCCTTTTCATGTTCTCCCCCCGCCACCACTTCTGGGGCCTGGTCTGGCCTCAGTCTGAACTGGGGAAGCACCTAGATGCCAGCACAATATCTCCCCATGTGGCAGGGCACCAGTGTGGGGTCCTGCTGAAGTACTGATATGGTGTATAAGTTGATGTAGAAATTTAAAGGTAAATATTTTGGCTTCAAACCTTGACTGATGAAATACAGTACTCAAAACATCTTGCTTGACTATGTCCTTAGACCAGCATGCCTACAACCAACACCCCCCAACCACAATAAATATTTTTAAACAAAAGATTTTTGGGTGCACACCAGTTACATATAAAACCAGAAAAAAAAATAGAGATTTCCACAACAGACAAAGTCCTTTTTTTCTCCTGTCATATTAATCTATATCTCTATCACCACATGGCATATGGCTAAGATTTGGGTTGTGTTTAACACTTAATTAAGGCATAGTGTGAATACTGTTCCATGTCTTGTCCCTACAGAGCAGATAAGAAGTATGGGGCTAGTTGATGAGGTGGACTGAGCCTTGATGCCCCAGGATTGGGCTTTGACTTGCTTTTTTCTAGCCTTACACACTCAGATTAGGTTCCACACTGTCACAGCTGACTCCCACATCCTAGTATTGGGCTCTGGGGTCCCACACCACCCCTGCTCAGCCCTGTATGCTGGGTGGAGGTCCTGGGACCCTACAACACCTTTGTCCAGCCCCATGGAATGGGAACAGGGACTGCATGTCAGGATCAATTCATGAGCTCCTGTGCCACTGCCACCCAGCCTCATATGCTGGGATTAAGTCTCATTCCACCCCTTTCTTTCCCTGTGTACTGGAATTAGGCCATAGGATCCCACTCCCAACCCTGAATCACCTAGATTGGGACTTGTGTACTTGGATTTGACCCCTTGCTTTCCCACTTCCCAAGCACCAGGAATGGGCCCTGTACCTCCGTGCATGCCTGCTCTAGTGTGTAGACCACTGTATCCAGCCTATGGGGTTCCACACTCGTCCAAGAATTTGGCAGCAAGGTAGCAGTGTCACCACCCTCCTGCCACCAAATATTCAAGCCCCTAGGGAGATCCACAAGATGATTCATATAACACGTGGTTCTGGCCCACAGGTCAAGGATTGAGCACCCCTGGGGCAGTAAGTACAGTTTTGTCCTCATTTAATCTTATTTGGCTAAGAACATATACTTATTTCTACAGGCAAAAATGACAAACTGCTTCAATTGGAATATTGGGTGTCATCCATGTAAAAGAAGTCTGCCTCATTTTCTCACTTTCTCTGATGCACTCAGTATACTATGGCCCTTTCTGACTAACCTTAAAGCTATGTAGCAAAAAAACCCCAAACAAAAATGTAGAAAACAAGAAGGGATCATGCATGATTATTTCATTCCTCCTGCCCTAAAAAAAGATCAATTGCATTTCAGCTACCCTACATTATGTTTTCTAACCTGCTTCTTAAAATTTCCAATGATAAATATTCTGCAAACATCCATTCCCATGTTTATTCTTGCTGAACTAGAAAGTTTCTTCTAAAATTTGACTTAATCCTCCCTTGTTACAGTTGAAGACTATTACTTCTTGCTCTGTAACCAGGGAATATGAAGGATGGTTTATAACATTCCTTTTTACGGTCAACTTTTAACTATTTGTTTGCTTGGACATGACTCATTCTAGCAAAATCCATTTTGGCAGTTACTTATTAGCTTATTATCTTTTAAATGTTTACAAGTGGAATATAATCGGGTCCACAAGTATATTAAGACTGCTATTTCTACAGTAAATCCTTTTCTGTTGTGCAATGTAGGTTAAATACTATGTTAGTTCCACTTATGTCGGTAGTTTCTAAAATATCATATTAAATAGCAATCAAACATTTTTTTGTTATAGTATTGACATGAGAGTGAAATTAGTCATGCCTTTTTAAATGAGCACATGAGACTCACAGCTATTTGAAGAAATCATTAGGTCCTTCATTTTATTTTACACTATTACTTTTGAGGAAGGAGACACACTAACACATTAACTCAAAATGAAGGCATTCAGACAAAAAACAATGGATGTTAACTTGAAAAATGGAAGATACTGTTTTAAAAAAAGGTCCCCAGAGATAGGAACTACAATGAACTTTTGAACAGTACTCATACTTGGGGGTGGGATGCGGGGGGAGGTAAGAAAACTAGTATTATCTACTTTTAAAAGTTTTAAAAGACACTTAAACAATTATTCTTAAAAATGGTAAGGGAAATGTTTAAACAATAGATGTACTATTACTGAAAGTGTCTGGGCCTAAGAGGCAAAATGTTTGTTTCTAATTTTTTCCCTGTATCTTGAATATTTTAGGATGATGAGATTATGATGCGTAAATAAATTAGCATTTTTCAAGATACAGTAATAAAAGAAAAATACATGGGTCTTGTGCTACCTGATACATACACTTTCTTAACAACCTGTGTCCACATATGCTTTTGATAGGTTTCAATTAGGCAGCAGAGGCTATGAATGAAATTATGGTAAAGATGTGATGTATCTTACACTGTTACTAGAAAGAACATTTGTAAGGAAAGAAAAGTGCTAAAAAGTATCGAGCCCCTAAAGGGGATGTACTCTTTGTAGGTACTCATTCAGGAAAGTATTCCCATGAGGAATGGCTTCATTTTTATGAAGTCCCATAAAAATAAATGGGATTAACCACATTTTTAAAAAGCTAAGACACTATTTACATAGTTTTGGAAACTTTGTGGATTTAACTGTCTTTAGCACAATGAAATTTTTGACTAAATATTTATTGTGGGAAAAGAGCAATATAGAACTAAAAGTGATAGCATTATTCCAAGGGGCTTTTCTGTTGAGCACTACTTAATGGAAATATCAATTTCCTGATCAGAAGCAGAGACATATTTTGTGTTTCTTTAGAGATTGGTACCTACACATTTTAATGCTCCCCCTACTTTTTGAAGTTATGTGTTCACTAATGTACAGTTATTGAGCTAAATCTTATTTCAACTTTAGATGCCTAAATAGCATTTATGTAGCTACATAACTGTAGCTTTTAATACTTCAGAACGGATTCTGTTTACATGCATCAGCTATGTTGGCCCTTCCTGACCTTTCTAAATCAGGCCATACTCAAAACATTGCACTATGACCCTAAAAGACTCCAAGACAGAATAGAATCACTTAGGCATGTGTATAAGGCTGTGTAAGTCCTGACACTTTAGTCACAAAACAGAACACCCCCCGCCCCGCATAATTAATGACTGTTTAGGAAAACCTAGAACCTTTACCCCAATGGAAAGTTGGAGATTTGGAGTGTTGGTCCTCTTCACCAGAGATTGAAATCTATTTACTATATTTTAGCCAAATGTTTTTTACCACTAGACCATGATCTAAACATTCCCAAGGCCACTCTGGTTGTTCTCTTGAAAATGACCCAACAGGGAAGTCAAGTATGGAGGATATTTGAGGCCAAGGCAAAAAAAGTAAGGTGGTGCATGTGTAGATAAATGATAAGTAGGGATCCTGGTTTTCTCTGATTAAAAAAAAAAAATCCTCCAATTACAGGATTTAAAAAAGTAACCCCAAATCCACATTTTTCTGTGATCAAAATAAAACAGCACTATTGATCTAGATGTACAAATAGATAGACAGATTAGTGGAGTTTCATTTTAATCACAGAAAAACATGCATTTTTTTAATCTGAAAATTGGGATTTTTTTTATCAGAGAAAACCAGGATCCTGATTCTAAGAATACTGTCCTAGAAAGGATAAGTTATAAAAATGAGTTATGGCTTTAGTCCTTGTCTACTATAGGAAAGAAATTACTTATCTGTTCTATCCAATGAACATTGGATAAAACAGACAGAAAAACCATTGGTACAGAGACCAAGTGTCAACACATGGGAGATATATGTTCAAATATGCTTTGCTTTAGAAAGGCATAGAACCCAGGTTTCTTGTACTTTAAGCAAGGTGCTTAAAGGAATTAGATTTGAGAAAATGTGGTATATAAGTTTTGATCATGTGCTCTGACATTAGTCCTCTGTTCCACTATGGATTCGCATACCATCAATAGGTATTCACGGTGAGAAGATTCTATTATATTCAGGTGACAACTGGGAGCAGAGAAGACCTTTAGAATGGTCAAGGAAAAAAAAGCTTTAGGGCTGGAGAGTCTGGAGAACCCAACGGGACCCTAGAGTGGAGTCCTTCTTAGGGAGCAGTCTCTCAGAATCTGGTAAACCCTCAGTGGTGAGACTAGGAAGACCCTGAGCTGGAATTCAGCAGTGACCCTGAGCATCAGACAGCACAGACAATTCAATAGTAAGAGTGAGCCAGATGGTGGCATGAGGTGGTGCACCCCTGGTTTTACCCTGGCACCCTTCAGTGCCAGCCCTAACAGTGGCAAACCGAAGCAGAAGCTGGTGGGTCAAGATCTTCCCCAGCTACCCAAAAAAACACACTTCTTAGCCCTGCTTTGACTGGGTAGGGTAGCAACTTCCCAGATGGTATTTTGGGAGTATTTATTAGTTGGGATATTTTATCATCATTATGTTTGATAAAGTCTAGTTATTTCCTAGTTTCCATTTAATGAATTTGTATATACTGTAAGCATCCTGAGTGGAGGAATAAGGAAGATGCTATTTTAGGACCCCTAGTAAAAAGTATACATTTCCCACATTTTCTACACCAACCACCTTTCCGTTCCTCCCCCACTCCTCCCCCCAGCGCCATACTTGTTCAAGGGGACAGAGGAGAGGAAACAGGGCAGTTTGCAAGTGGTGCACTGGTGGCAAGCAAAGAAAGATGAGCCAGGTAGCAGATCCTCCCCCTGAAGAAAATGAGCTTAGTTTGTGTGTTTGGTGACCATTTGTTTGTCTGTTTGTTTGGGCTATGTGCCCTGAGCAGTTTGTGACTCCTGATTTCAGAGTGATTATTTTCTGTGCTGACAAATGCCCTAACAAAGAAGTGGAGCTAGGTCAGGCCAAGGAGAGCACAAAAAGAGACCCCCTAAGAGACAGCATAGAACAAACAGGGCAGTTTGCAAGTAGTTTACAAGTCAGTTCTCACACCAGATATAGATATAGATATAGATATAGATATAGATATAGATATAGTGGTGCTTCATTTTGATCAAGGAAAGATTTGGATTTTGGGTTATAGTTATTTTTATCTGAAAATTGGGGATTTTTTTTTTATCAGAGAAAACAAGGATACCTGGTTCTCAGGTAGTTTGCTGTCCCCCTCTTTAAAGAGGAGCCTTCAAGGTAAGTTATACTTTTAATTAACTTTTAGCATTTAAGGTAGTGCTTAGGTCTTGCTTTACATTTCAATACTTAAGTTCCTTGTGTAATATTTACCTACAATTAGAGCAGAGTAAGGTTAAACAGGTCTATGCATGAGTTTAAGGTTTCTAATTCATGAATAAAAACCTCCCTAAAAAGCAAACTAAGCTTTTCATACTTACATCATCATGGCATTATACAAAACTATGGTGACTCACATCTAGAATACTGTGTAACATTCTGGTCCCTACATCTCAAAAAAGATGTAGTAAAATTATAAAAGGTTCAAAGAAGGGCAACCAAAATGATTAGGTGCCTGGAGCAGTTGCTATCCTAGGAAAGGCTAGGAGTCTTCAGTTTGCAAATAAGAAGGGTGAGGAAGGATATGATAGACTATATAAAATCATGAAGGGTATGGATCAAGTGAATAGGGAACTATTTTCTCTTTGTCTCAGAATACTAGAACTAGAGGGCACCTACTGAAATTAGCAGGTGAGTGGTTTAAAACTAAAGAGAGAAAATACTTTTTAAACGATACATATTTAACTTGTGGAATTCACTGCCACAAGCTATGAAGCTTCCTGAAATTCTAGCAGCAAAGATAACACATGCAAATAATGGTACGAGGAGTGAGAGAAATATACTGCAAGCCACTAATGTCATCCTCAACGCTAATCTAAATACAATACAATCAATGGAAAAAGTTTGTTGTTTTTGTTGTTGCTGTTTGTTTTTTTCCCTGAAAGTGATGGGACAAAACCGAAATGTAAAACAAACTCAAAATACGGAGGTTTTAAGTGCAAGCCCTTGTGACTTTCCAGAAATAGATGGCCTGACACTTTTTCTTTTTTGTCCAATATTTTATAGAGGCTAGCGGCCTTATAAAAGTGGCTTACATTTTAAGCACATCCAAAACCTGAGTGTTTCAATTCATTTTTCAAGTCAAACCAGTCCTTAGATTTTAGCAATTCTTTCAGCAGTGTACAACATAAATATTTTGAAAGTCTGTGTTCTACAGAGTTGAGTACAAAATGGGTAGTAAATTGATTAAGTGACCAAAGGAAGAACTTTACATCTATTGTTAACTTTTCATTTAACAGTATCTGACAATAGCCATGACTGCTAGCTCTCTCCCTGAGACCAGCTGACTACAAAGGTAGTCACTTCTGCAATCACCTCTACAAGCAAAGGGAGCAATACATAAATATGAACACTTGCTGTAATAAAGAACAGTTATGGATTTTGTGTACACACTTTTTATTTCTCATATATGGTATATTAAAAACAAGCTGTTATATATAAAACCAAATATCACAATTTTTATTCCTTATAATAATAATAATAATAATGATAGATAGATAGATAGATAGATAGATAGATAGATAGATAGATAGATAGATAGATAGATAGATTGTTCCATCACTTTCAGGGGAAAAAGAAACAGCAACAACAAAAGCAACAAACTTTCTCCATTGACTGCATTGGGATCTAATTTAGATTAGCTTTGAGGATGACATTTGTGACTTGAAGTATATTTCTTTCACCCCTCGTATTATCTATCTATCTATCTATCTATCTATCTATCTATCTATCTATCTATCTATCTATCTGTTCTTGCATATTGCTCCCTTTAACTTTTATGCATGGAATAAGAGTATGTATATGTGTCTATGTTATAATACATACAAGATAGATGTTGTCTGTTAATGAAGATTAAGGTAGAGTTTAAATCTTAAAGCACAATAGCTGTTCTTGATCAAGTCCATCTGTGAATGCACTCTTGTGAGGAAGAGTTGCTTGTCCTGGTTAGCAAGCTTTTTGTACATTCATATATCCATTTATGGATTTAATCAAGGCCACTATTTTGTGTACACCAGCTAATTCTTGATTTTTTTTTAACATTCCAAAAGATTTAAGAGGATATTTGTTGATCTTGCTGTGGATTAGTTAAGCATGTTCAAATTAATTTAATTTTGGAAGTGTTCCTGCATCTTTTGCATTTGAGGCTTTGAAGAATTATTCTAACTCTTCAACCCCTGGCAGATATTATTTCCATCAAGCAGCGTTATATGTTGCTTGACAGAAACTATCGCACTATGTAACCCAGTTCACAATTACAGGGCAAGCTATTCAGAAAGGAAAAAAAAAATATGTCCTAGGAACTTGCTCTGACAGCACTTGCCAGAGAGGGGAGCTGGAGCTGCTGCCTGGGGCTGTCAGCCCCTCTCATGCACCTTTGTCTTTGCCCTTAATGAGTGACCTTTGAGGTCCCCTAGGCAAACAAGCTGCTCACCTAACACTTGCACAGAACAGGGGAGATCCATATAAATGGGGGGGGGGGAGGGGGAAGCAGGAGCAGTGGAGCTTGAAGTTCCCTGGGGCACCTTGTGAAGTGCTTTTCTGTATATGATTTTCTTCTCTCCTTATCTTGTCCCCATGTGCAGTTTTCCAAACAAATTCTGCTCCCCACCCACTTCAGATTACAACTGGATGTGAGGAAAACATACAATTATCACCTTGAATGTCTATTTATACTTTGCTTCTCACAGGAAAGAGATTGTGATGGTCCTTAAAGAAGTAAATTTGAAGGCTTGTTGGACAAAGGGAGACATGGAATCATAGCATCTACAGAGTAAGAGTGGTGAATGGTGGGAGAGAGAGAGCAGTCTACCTTCAGATGCAGGAGCGTCTGGTCAAATGCCAGCACCTTACATGTGACATGCCACATGTTCACATGTTCAAATAAAAGCTTCATAGAAACCAGCTACAAAAATGTCTTACAATTTCCAAGCAACATTGTCATAGCTGATTTGCCATTTTTCTGGTGGCATACAACATCACTTCACATGCGTAGCATGTTTAAATTTATTTTGTGATTGACCAGTCAATTGCCCAATAAATGTAATATATACTAGGGACTGCCCATTTCATGTTTGATCTGTATTGATCAATCTGGGGTCTGTGTTGGTGCCATAGTTTTTATTGTGTAACTTTACTAGTCCTTCCTGAGAATTCACTCTGCCTGCGCTGGGATTATGCTCTGCATACTCTATTCCCTAAGACTACTCTTCTACCCCTCACTCTGTCCCCCCTGGGAGTACTCTCTTATCTCTACTTTCTGTCCTCCCTGGACCAGCTCTAGGCCTGAAAAGCCATAACGACATATCCCTGATGTAAACCAAGTCAAGAAATATGTTGATTAACAAGCATTTTAATATTTATTATTTTGACACTGGTTGCCTCCTCTGTACTGACTGCAGATTAATGATCTTTAGATAACTGGGATACTCCATGGTCAAGTATAATATTGTGATATTCAGTCTAAGAACAACAACAAAAACATATAGTGTTACAAACTACATGATACATGTAGCTCATACAGAGCTTCTTTGAATTTATTAGGGTCCTACTAATTTGGTTCTCAGAACAAGTGTAGCATGTTTTCTGTTCGCTCATTAAAAAAGAATAATTCTATGTATACAGCCTTCTTTTGTCCTTAGTAAAAATAAAAGGGCTGTTTTAGATTTTGTTTGTATCACTTGAAATTCAAATAGATTTGCATGAGGAAATTAAGGTCACTTTCCAGTCTAACATATCACCGAAATGGGTCTTTATCTTTTATTAGGATCAGATTCAAGAACTTGTTCTGATCCTGCAGTAGATTATAAATAAGTGGGGCTTGGAAATGATACCATTGTCACTGCCAGTAAATGAAGGCTGTTAGCAGAGCTTGCTTAATAAAATGAAGTAACATATTTTTTTCATCATATCAATTATAGTATTGTCGCAAAACAAACAAGCAAACACACAATGAATCAAATTAAGATATTGTAAAAGGAATGTTGTAGGCAGGCTAAGGCAAATGATTTTTTAGTCCAACCTTTTCACCCTGTGGGCCAGTTGGGCAGTTCCAGGTCCATTTATGGGCCAGATTTCACTGGAGGGCTCAATTGTGGGGCTGTCATGGTGGGGTCTGATACAACCATGGGAGGGTGGGGTTCAGCCTGATACTGACCTGTCTGCCTGGAAGTAGGACAGGGCAGGGCAGGGTGATACAGAATAGCACTAATCTGGATGCATGTGGGGGCAGGGGCAAAGCATCTCAGTGCTGATCCAGATATGTGGGGCAGCAGGGGAATGGGAAGCAGCCTGTCCCGATCTGGAAGTGTGTGGGGCAGGCCCAGCCCTGATCCTGCTGCACAGCAATGGCCCAGGTGGCACTGTTTCCAACCCCTCAGATTTTCCACTGCTCTCCCACTGCTAAATTTTAAAACCCATGTGGATCCACATAGGCTGGATGCCATGGCTCTAGCAGGCTGAATTTGGCCCACAGGTTAGAGGTTGAACACCCACAATTTAAATTATTCACAACTGGTGAGGCCTCACCTTATCTGGTTTTGGGTATCATACATCAGTAAAAGTGTGGACAAATTGGAAAGAGTCCAGCAGTAAGTCACAAAAAAGGTTGGTTTAGAAAACATGAAATATGAAGAGATGTTGAAAGAACTCTTGTTATTTAGTTTAGAGAAGAAGAGATTCAAGGTGGGTTTAATTACAGTCTTCAAAAAGTTTTAAAGAAAATAGTTATCATCTGTTCTCACCATACTGAAAAGGACAAAAGTATGTATATCAGTTACAGCCAGGGAATGATGAATGAAATGGATGAAAGGGCAAATTTTCTAGATTATAAGATTCAATAAGAAATGGGAAAAAATATTTCCAAAGATGCTGGGCAATTTACATTACTGGAAATTTTTAATTGAAGGTTAGTAAACATTTATCTAGGTAGGGATGTTTCTGTCTTTAGCAGGAGGTTGGACTAGATGATCACCTAAGGTCCCTCCCAAACCTAATTTTCTATGGTTCTGTAATTATTAACTACCTGTATTAACAGACTATAAAGATGTAAGTTATGCCTGTACTCTCAGAGACTGCTTGCTTTTATCGGGGAAAAGAGGGAAATTTAAGAGGAAACAAAAATCCTTTATTCAAATAAAAAAAGGAAAAAGAACCACTAACTCAGTATTTTATTTTCAATTACATAATTATACATCCAGAATTGAAGGAACAAATCCTACTTTTCTTTCATTTTTATTATTTGACATAATCTATATTTCACAAAGTTTTAAACTACTAGGCTTTCAACAGCTCACAATTTACAAAGCTGATTATAAAGTCAGTGGGCTTCCAGTAATACAGGTATTTCTTCCAATCTTTTTCACTAAGCACCAGTCTTAACCGTTTGTAATTAAGAGCGTTAAAAGAACAATATAATTATGGAAAAAGCAACAGTAACTTGGTAATTAATGGGTTTTTTGTCATGTTCTCCCAAGTAATATTATTACCTATCATAGATTTTTTGTTGTTGCTAATATTAATTAACAGGATATTTCTTGCTTTTGTTGTTGTTGTTAATAAAAGGGAATAGCATAGAGTAATAAACTTTTGCAAGGCACTTGACTGAGTTCATTTAAATAGTTTGACGATTAAAATTACCATTTTACAATATTGGATGGATGGATAGAACAGTGGGTGCACATAGGTGCAGGCCCTGGTGCATGGCCCTCCCTCTCCCTGCAGCTGGTTGTGGCTTCTGCTTCAGAGTGACTAGGGCTTCACTGGCCAGCCCACCCCCATGACTTCAAACTTTCCAAAGGCTTCTAGAAGACATCCCCATGAAGCTTGCAATATCCCATACTCCTGTCTCAAAATGTCCATTGACCTCTACCTGCAGCACCATGGCACCTGGCCACTAGGGCGGTGCAAAATTTCACTAAGTACTTTGTTTTGAAGCTGTTTCAATGTGTTTCAAACTCAAAACAGCGAAATTGAAATGAAACAAAAAGCATCAAAACAGCTTCAAAACGAAATAAGGGCACTTGAAACATTTTGAAAGTTTTGAGTTTCAAAGCAGCCCTGTGGTGGGTGGCAGGGGAGAGCTAGTACTGCACTCTAAGCAGATCCACAGCCAAGCAGGGAGTGCAGTCCTGGTTCTCCCCACCTCCCACCACTGGCCTGTTCTCTGTGGGGCTGGTGGAGCTGATGGGAGTGCAGCACCAGCTCTGCACACCTCCCGCTGCTGGGCTTCACTCCAGTCGGCTCCGCCAGCCCCATGGACCTCAGCCTGGCAGAGGGAGGCAGGGCGCAACACTGACTCTGTCTGCCTCCCACCAGCAGGCTACACTCTGTGGGACTGGTGGAGCTCATTGGAGTGGAGTTCTGGCTCACTGCACTCCAATCAGCTCTGCCAGCCCCACAGAGTGCAGCCCCGGTTCTGTCCACCTCCCACTACTGGGCTGCACTCCAGTGCCAGTCGCAGGGGACAGGGCAAACTCCTCTCATCTGGGGCACAGATCCGGGGCTTGCACCCCTGGGAGGAGTCCGGCACAGCCCTGCAGCCCTTCCGGGGGTGCAGGCCCCTGGATCTGTTCCCAGATGACAAGAGGCTGCCACTGCTGTCTGGGGTCAGTAGCAGCATTTGTGTTCCCAGGCGCTGGGTACAGGCTATGCCCAGCACTGGTCCCAGGTGGCAGTGGCAGCCTCCTGTCATCCAGTGCAGATCCGGGGCCAAACTCCCAGAAGGAGTCCGGCACAGCCTGGCAGCCCTCTCAGGGGTGAGAGCCCCCAGATCTGTGCCCCAGATGAAAGGAATCTCAGGCTGCCTCTCCCACCTGGGGCCAATGATGGGCGGTCACTAGGACTAATGCAGGGTTACAAAGCAGGCTGGGAAGTTGGGCAACAGTCATCTAACTTGAATAGATAGGCTGTTGTTAATTTAGTGTGAATAGAGTACTGGTGCATGTGTGAATATCACTGTGTGAAGGAAATCTCTACATTATGTGAGAGCTGAGAGAATAAAGCTAGATGCTATTAAGGTCCCTTCTAGTTTTAAGATCTATATATCAACTTTATGTTATGTACTGTGGATCGACCAATATATATTGTAATATATTTTGTAACTTGGCTAACAATTTTAAACATGGTTTTTACTGTGATTGAGAATGAAGAAAGGCTATAAAAGGGCATTTGAAAAATGAAAAAAATAAATTTTGAAGAAAGTGCTTTTTTGATGAAAAATGAATTTAGAAGTGCAAAAAAATCTTGAACTCTACTACTGTTTCTTTATCAAAATGTATTTTGAAATTGGGAAATATTTATCATAAGAAGACATAGACAGATATATCAGTATGTATATTTTTAACTTAACAAGCTGGGCTGTGTTATTTTTAATTCAGATTAAAAGCTTTTTGGGGTATAGACCTAATACTTTTTTTGTTAATCTGTGAAGAGACATGGACAGATACAGTTACATCCAGTAGTAAACATTATCTATATTTTTATTCTGTATAATACCAAGAAATACGACAGATTGACCAGTAGGCATTTTTAAGTAAGAATATTCCAGCCGGGCACTGTAGAACATGTAAATGTTTCCTCATGGTATCTCCAAGGCAACAGAAATGAATACTCCGTGCACTTTTTCTTTGTAGGCAAACTGACTTTGAGCTAGTTAAAGTTCATATACACAAGGCTATGCAGGCATGTGGTGGTTATAGAAGAAGTAATGGAGGAAAAGCTAAAACAGCATGAATAGGCTTTCACAAAAGGTACACAAACTAGTAAATCACAAGCCTGTTGGGGACTGCAGAGAGAAAAGGAACCATTTCTTATTGAAGCTTTTTTTCCAAATCTACTCAAGGCTCCAGTTTGTTTTAAAATATAGAAAAAATTGTTGTTATTGTTTTAATTTGTTTCCTTGGCATTAATTCTGTCAACCATAATGTGTTGAAATAGAAAAAGAGATGTAGAGAAGGGCAAGAAAGAGACAGGAATTAAGAGATTTTTTTTTTTTTTTAACATGGATATCTTAATTCTGTGAATGCCAATATTTATTTTGAACTGTTTTGATGGACACTACGTATCTAAGTTACTAGCTCAACTAATATTTAAATGAAGAAAATAAATTTAAAATAGACATCAAAATATATTTCCTTGCTAAAAATTGCTGTGAAATAAATTGAAGCTAGGTTTTCACTTTTTAGACCAAACATTTTATTGTGATACCTATAAGTAGACAAATAATGGCTGGTTAAGAGCACACAGTTTACCAAGTGGTCCAACAAATACCTTTTATAACTGGATTCTTTTGAAGTTACAATTTCATCATAGACAAAAGAAAGCAGTTTTAAGAAACTTAATGTAAATAAATGTGAATTAGTTTTTTCATAAAAGCCTCTTTGGGGGAAACAAGTCACCAGACTTCTGTTTCTTGAATGTCCTCAACACAAATATATTTTGAATTAAAATATAGTCATTGGAAGTATACATGTCTGCATGAGATACTGTATGAGCCCCATGGGAAAATTAAATTATATAATTCATATAATGGTACAACATGCAAAGATGAAAGGGATGGGGAAATGGGTTTAATTTAAGGGTGTTTAGGCTGTTTGAAAAAATAGCCCATATGCTATGCATACTTTACTATAAAGTGTTTCTAGTGCTCCATTAGCATTTTTACCAATGTATTACTTTCTATCCATGTACAACATATTCAACCCAGTTTAATCTTTTCCTTAACTGAGATTTATTTTAATTATTCCATAATTTAAAATATGAGTTTTAATTTTTAAATTTTTTGTCTTCTTTTTTGTCTGTCTTTTTATTTTGCTCTCCTTGCAAAGGACAAATTGTTTGCTAATTAAATGAGAATGTATTGCAGTTGCATTGAAAAATGCCAGTAATTATCAACTTCTTTTGGCTGATATGGCATTCATTTGTAAATATTTTCCTACTACATACTTCTTGAAGTGTTTATCAAGGCAAGACAACAGCTAAACTATTCAGAAGTCATGGGAGTGTATGTTTTGACTCCAGTGACAAGTTGCTTTGTTAGTACTTTTCTTGAAGCTGTAACAGATTTCTAGGGGCCCATGCAGTCAATGAGAATACTTCTAAATAGCAATTCACTCTGCTTTTAAGGTGGCTGAAAGTTATTTATGTAGTGACAGTGCTTTAAGTGGACCATATAAACATTCCTCATTCTATTATTTCATAGACATGAATCAATGCCAAATGACATAGTATAGATATGGTATGATAGGGTGATCTTGTAGCAATAATGGTCCAGAAAAAAAAATATTTGTGAATATCTTGAAATGATAAACATTTATTGCTAAAAAAATGAGTCACAATGTATTAGGGGATAGATGAGTGTGTAGCAGGCAAAATCACAAAGGAAAGAGTTTACTGTGAAAAAGGTAATATAGAGATGAAAGCTAATAGTATGCACTATATAAAGAAATCTGCCTTGATGATCAGTATTGCATCTTTGTTGGTTCAATTTAATAAATAGCATTCAGTAATGTTCTCATAGAAAACTTCTACAATAATTCATAAAATTTATAAATTTAGATGCAGGAGTCAAGGTGGATATTATCTATCTGGATTTCAAGAAGGCCTTTGACAAGGTTTCCCATACCATCCTTATAAATAAACAGAGGATATTTGCCGTGAATGATTACAGGGTAGACTGGGTAGCGCATTAGATCAAGGGTCACACTCATAGGGTGGTAGTGGTTGGGTCGGTGTCAACCTGGAAAGATGCGTGCAGTGGAGTCTCTCAGGGCTCAGTCCTTGGACCAGTGCTGTTCAACATGTTCATCAGTGATCTGGATGAGGGGGTGGGAAGCACCCTGTCTAAATTCATGGACAACACAAAATTATGGTGTGCAGCTAACACCCTGGAGAGGAGGAACCAGATCCAGGATGACCTAGACAGGCTGGGGAAGTGGGCAGAGAGCAACATGATGCAATTCAATAAGGACAAGTGCAAGGTGCTGCATCTAGGGAGGAAGATCTGCCATCATACCTCCAGGCTGGGGGTGACCTTGTCAGCTCCACTGAGACAGAAAAAGATCTTGGAGTCACTGTTGACTCCAGGATGAACATGAGTCGCCAATGTGATGAAGTAGTTGGCAGAGCCAATTGCACCTTGCCATGCTGTCCTCCCTCCCACTCAGGTGCTTCACAAACAAGTCCAGGGAAGTGATTCTCCCCCTCTATGTGGCTCTGGTCAGACCGCAGCTGGAGTACTGTGTCCAGTTCTGGATGCTGCAGTTCAAGCGGGATGAGGACAACTTGGAGAGGGTACAAAGAAGGGCCACTCTCCCGATTACAGGCCTGCAGGTGTGGTGGGAGAAACCTCCCTAAGGTCCGTTGTCTAGCTGTAATTTGATTGACAGACAACGCGGGTAAAGAAAGACAGCTGTTTATTTGCTCGAGCAAAGACCATAAAGCCAGCAAAGGCAAAATGGCCCCCCCTCAAGGGTGAGGTGATCTTTTATACTTCTTACAACAAAGCAAGACTATATGGTTAACAAAAAGCAATACTTGGGGCAGTGCTCTACAAATCTTTGTAACAGCATATTTCTATTAAGCTGAACTAGCACTTTTTAAAAGCTAAAAGTTAAGTAACAGTAACATTATGTTAACAAAACCTTACACAGTAGAAGATACTTCTCAAGGACACAACCAGTAAGCTCAAACAATGGTTTCTCTGTCTTATCTTACTTCTAGCTGTAGCTGATTTTTTTTAGCACACAGACACAGATTCACTTTTTAACTCAGAAAATGCTTGTTGCAGTTAAAATGATTACTTGACACAAGCAAAGGCCTAGCTATCATTCTGCCTTGTGGTCAGCTGCATTACTAGGCCACAGGTCATGCCTTGTATTCAGCTGTAAAGCTAATACTTCTTAAAAATCCAAATTATTGTAAACCTAACAGTATGCTTTCAGAAAACTATTCTATTTCAGGGTAATGACAAACCTACGCACTACACAGGGAAGACCCTACAAGGAAAGGCTAAGGGACCTTAACCTCTTCAGCCTCTCCAAGAGCAGGCTGAGAGGGAACCTTGTGGTGGCATACAAATTCATAAGGGGAGAGCAAAATGAAGTAGGTGACCATCTGTTCACCAGGGCACCTCCTGGAATGACAAGGAATAATGGCCATAAGCTACTAGAGAGAAGGTTTCAGCTGGACATTAGGAAAAAGTTCTTCACAGTCAGGGTTGCCAGGATCTGGAATGGGCTCCCAAGGGAGGTGGTGCTCACCCCATCCTTGGGGGTCTTCAAGAGAATACTGGACAGGCACCTGGCTGGGATCACATGACCCCAGGGTTGATGACTCTTTTTTTGCCTGCCAGGGGAAGAGGGTCAGACTAGATGGCCCACTGAGGTCCCATCCGATTCTATGAATCTATGAATCTATGAATCTATTAAATAAACATTAGCATTTTTATGGACCTGTTGGACCATCCAGTGCCACCTACTGTAAAACTAAATCTCTACCATAGAATTTAAAATGATGACTTAACAGAACCTTAGAGTATGTTTTTATCTAATTTTCAGAGCAGTCTATAAACCTAAGATTTGTTTTAATTTTTGTTTTCTATAAACTGTTCATATACTGTTACATATAATGAAATAATTGGTAATTTCTACCACCAACAAAGAGATCGTGTCTGCCACTCAAATTCAGGAACAAAACATTTTTACCTTGAGTAGATTCTGTAGTCAAACACCTTCCTCAATATAAATACAATGGAAAGGTATCAGAAATCAGGATTATTTGGCTCAGGATATTTAATTTAGCAAAGGAAGCTCCATATGCTGAGCGTAGTTGTTACAAATCAGGGTATTATATCTCAATAGCCCCTGTTGTCTTAATTCCCCAATGTTCTCTGTTTGGCTTGATTATTGTCTTAACAGGTACTTGTGCATAAACTGTATGATGACAGTATGGGCTTTATCTCCTAATGCAAGAAAGCCCTCTCTATAGTGTTAAGTTTCTTTGTATAATCAAAAGCCCTGCTGGAGAACTATTCTTAGGTGATGAGCAGGCAGCAGATTTAGAATTTAAATTCATGTTGGAGAAGGGTAGGAGAAATGAAGGGCCCTGTGTATAGCTCTTTTAATCAATATGTCTAGGGACATTCAAAAAGCCTAAGCCTGAATTGATTCAATCTTTGCAGGTTAGTCTAACCTGACTAGGCTGAACTGATTTGCAACTGGACAGACATTATCTCTGGATTGAGGAAATTCAGGCACATGCCTTCAGTGGTTCAGGTTAGAAGCCAAGGGGTGCTAGAGCAGCCCTCCCTTCCCTTCTGCAGGGAGCTGAACTGGAGGGGAGCATGGCCAGGATCCAGCAGAATTCCCTCATTAGAGATGTCTGCCTGCACTGTCCCAGGCTTTCCCCTGCTGGCTGCTCAAGGGGTAGGGTGGGAGTGTTACCAGACCCCAGCCCTGAGCTAACACTCTGAGGCAAGAGTGTGTGGAGGGGGTGGCGGGGTGCAGTGCATGAATCCATTGATGATACAGAGGTTTTCAATCTCCTTCCCTGATTTGTCATACTGTCTACAGCAAACTGACAGTTCAAGCCAGCCAGGAGGCTGATAGCAGTCTTTATCACACAATTAGCAAAGATCAGTAGTGTGAGAGCCAAATGGAGAATGGGGCAGTCTGGGATGCCATAACTGACATAGAAAGGGGTATATATGGGCAGCAGTGACCATAAGATGATCAAGTTCAGAATCCTGATGAAAGGGATAAAAGAGCTCTTCATCCCTGCATGCCCAAGTAATATTTTTAGACTCACAAAGCCTGCCAAGTTTCAAGAAGATTGGTGCAGGGGTTTGGCAGGAACTGCCCCTCAAGCTGCAGACAAGCAAAACTCATGCCATGGGTGGTTGTGGGACTGTCTTGGGGCAGGGAGGGCAGGCCTGGCTGCTAAGTGTTACCAGTTACCAATCAATCAGTCATGGTTCACTCAGGGACCAGTTCAATACACAGGACCTAGCTAGTACATAACGACTTAATGAGCATCAGTTAGCACCTACAAAACCAGGCTAAGGAGAGGAAAGAATCAATACAGACAATAAATTGCCCCAAGACAGAGTCTTTGCACGAGTTTTTCCTGTCAGCAGCTAGGGGTGAAGGGCCCCAGAACCCCCCTGCACCAATCTCCTCAACAGCTGGCAGGCATCATGGCCACAGCAGGGGCCACCACCCCTGAAGCTGTCACCCCACTGCACCTTAACACATGCAGTGTCACCTATGGTACAAGTTTTTTTGTCCACAGCTTGAGGGGAAGCTCCCCCCAAACGCCTGCACCGATCTTCTTGAAACTTGGCAGGCTTTGTAGCCTCAGTAAGAGCTACCACCTCTGCAGTTTTGACTCCCCTGTGTTGTAACACACAGCTGTGACATGAGTTTGGCTTTCAAGAATTTGGTGTACAGTTCCTCCCAAACCCCTGCACTGAACTTCTTGAAACTTGGAAGATTTCATGCTCTTAGCAGAGGTTACAACCTCTGAAAGTTTCATCCAAATCAAACAAAAATCCCCCAAAGTTATAGATAGTTCATTGATTCCCCATTATACCCTATGGCCGGATCTCTGAGGCGGCTCCGAAGCTTCGGAGCCACTTTGGCCAAGATCAAAGCGGAAACCCAGTCCAGAGCTCCAGATCAGATCACAGCCACCCAAAGCAGCCAGATCCAAAGCCAGATCAGATTGCTGCCAACTCGCACAGGCCTAGTGCACATTCAACTTTTCTAAATAGTCCCGAACCTGTTCTTTCACCCTGAGGGCTGCTCACCTTCTCCCCAAACTGTGCTCCCTGGTGCAGTAGTCTGAGAGCTGACCTTGCCTGTGAAGACTGAGGTAAAAAAGACATTGAATACTTCAGCATTTTTGTATCATCTGTCACTAGATTGCCTCCCCCATTCAGTAAGGAGCCCACACTTTCCCTGAACTTCCTCTTGTTGCTAACATACTTGCAGAAATCCTTCTTGGTACTCTTCATGTCCCATGCTAGCTGCAACTCCAATTGCACTTTGGCCTTCCTGACTTCATCCCTGCATGCCCAAGTAATATTTTTAGATTCCTGCCAAGTTGTTTGTCCAAACTTCCACTTCCAGCTTCCTTTTTGTGTTTAAGCTCACCAAAGAGCTCTCTGCTGAGCCAAGCTGGTCACTTGCCACATTTTCTATTCTTCCTGCATGTCAGGATGATTTGTTTTTGCACCCGCAGGAAGGTTTCTTTAAAATACAGCCAGGACTCCAGTCCCCTCAGATTGGCCTCCCAGCTCCCTGAAGCTGTCAGAGTCTGCTTTTCTGAGGTCCAGGGTCCATATTCTGCTGCTCTGTTTTATTCCTTTCATCAGGATTCTGAACTTGATCATCTTATGGTCACTGCTGCCCATGTATACCCTTTTCTATGTCAATTATGGCATCCCAGACTGCCCCATTCTCCATTTGGCTCTCACACTACTGATCTTCTCCTGCAGTTGGATGCTGCCTTCCTGAAGAACTAGCCTTCCATCATCCTCAAAACTTCTTTGCTGCTTATTTTTTTTTTTTCTCCTTCTCTTTTTGGCATTCCCCTAGAGTATTCCTGAAATCATACGGTGTGTTTACATGTGTTCTAGAGATGGTGGTGGTGAGGATGGGGAAAGTGCTTTAATTATAATGGTCCTCAGGCAGCATCATGTGCTGGTATCCTGATTTTCTCTGGAATATATATATATATATATATATATGTATGTGTGTGGTGTTTCATTTTAACAATAGAAAAATGTGGATTTGGAGTTATTTTTTTAAACCAAAAAAAGGGGATATTTTATCAGAGAAAACCGGGATTCCTGGCCATGTGTATTCAGTGTCTCTTATTTCAAAATGGCAGTGGGGAAACTATAACTAAAGCATGTTCAATGAGCTTTAGTTAAAGCGCCCCCGCCACCATTTTGGCATGCGGGGATACTAAGTACACGAGAAACTGAGTCTGCTGGAACATGCTTATCAGCATGTTCCAGCAGACTCGATTTAGTAAGTAATTACAGCATGTTAGAACATATGTCCCATATGTCTTCAGGCACTGGCATGTCTACAGACATAGTTCTTTGCTTTCTAAATTCAGCAAAGTGGATCTTTCTAGGTAAAGATATTTGGGAAAATAGGATTCTATTCTCATCTCTATCCCTGGGTTTTTGTGCAAATGCCACCAGGTCATTTTGCCTTTCTGAAACTCAATTTTATTATCTGGGAAAGTGCTTTGATATTTCCAGAAGAGAAGTACTACTTACGGGTTAAATATTTATTATATGCATTAGAAGAGGAGAGCAAAAATATTTTTTTAGGAAGACACCCCAAATAAATAACTCCGAACAGGTACATAATTGTCCTTGAATCAGCCTTGACTGGCAATGCTGTTTAACACTTCTGCTAAGGCTCTTTTCTCTCATATTGCATTTCAATGTAAATATTTCTTGAAATATTGACCAGTCTTTCACAAACTAAACCTTTTCTTGCTATAGAAAACTAAATAACCTACACTGGACAAAAAATACACCCAATTCATCCTTAATGAGGAGACCTTGGGGATGAATTTGCCATGTTGTTTCAAAGGTAACAGAATGCCTAGGGCCCTGAAACCACAGTTAATCATATTTTTAAATTATATGTTTATGCCTTTGATGTTCTTGGAAGCTTAGTGGTAGTTAACAAAAGGTTTAAAATATCCCTCCTTTTTTTACATTTCCAGCACAAAACCAAAAATAGAATATGATCCCTGTCTTTGGTAAATTAATCTTTTGAATATTAATCAGAACTTTAAGCCAGAATCCCCACTTTTTTATGTACAAAAATATTCATACCTGAGAAAAGAGAATTCACAGGTGTGTAAAACACTACAGAAGCAAAATGTTAGGGCATCTATACATGTGCGCCGGGGTGGAAGGGGGTACACTAATTTATAGTGGAGTGGCTCTGAGAGATGCTCTAATTAAAACACCCACAGAGCCACATGTATTCAGCATCCTGCACTTCAAAATGGTGATGGGGTGAATTAACTTAAACTCGTTCAATGAGATTTACTTAAAATGTCCTCGCCACCATTTTGAAGTGCAGGGATGCTGAATGCACCTGATGTCTGAAGTTTGCTGGAGTGCATTAATTAGCATTCTCCACCAAACTCTGAGCAGACTCAATTAACTGAGTCTGCTCCGATGTGTGCTTATTAGCGTGCATCAGAACAGAGCTGCATCACATGTATAGGTGCCCTTGGTCTCTTACATCTACTTTGTACAGTTAAAAATTACTTCAAAAGATGCCATGTATGAGTCAAAACATCTTAAAAATATTAAAGGTAAACAAAGTTTTAAACATTCCTTGCCCTGTTAAGGTTTGGAGCCATTCATGGTAGAAGAGGTCAGAGCATGGAATGGAAACAACTTTAATTTCAATTTTGCCTCATCTTGCCAAGACATCTCAATGTGCTTCACAAAAAAAATTATAATAATTTAATAATGCAACATGCAATGCAATCTAATGATGGAAAGCCAAAGAAGAGGAAAAAGTGAGCTTTTAGTTTTGATTTAAAGGCTGTAACATCTTTGATATGTCAGGGCCAATTATTGGGGGTGGGGGAGATAGAAAAAAAAAGATGCTGAATGTCTGACACAACAGCAACCTAGTGTAACATGAGTACAGAGTTACTGGTGAAAGAAATATTAGATCATATCTGATCATTGCTACTTATATCAACAGAATGGGGGTTGAAACAATGAACACAGGTTTAGGTCAAGAGTGCTTTGAGGTGGGACAAATAGCACCAGCACATATTTGTGCCACAGCTGTTTGTCTCTGAGTACACCCCTGCACATGTGCTATGGCACATGGCAAAGTGACCCGGGTGGGGTAGGGGAGGCTGGGGCTGGCACCTGGGGTCCTATGGGCCTCTGCTGGGCAGCAGCAGTGCTGAGCCAGCTGCTTGGAGCCTGGTTGGGAGCCAGAGTGTGACTCTGACTGGCCAGGCTCCTTTTCTGGCAAAATGTGCTGCTGCTTGAGGTGTGTAAACTGCATGTGAATGCTTGTCATGACACAGCTTTGATCTGTTTCAGGGATAATTTTCAACTGGATTAGGTAAAGTTACCTTCGTTTTGCATCATTTCTCCACCGCATTTTGTATTGTTTCCTAAAGATGATCAGTTTGGACTCACTGGAAACTTTAAGAACTATATTTATGTGCTGTAAAAATAAGCATAGAGCTGTAGCAAAACCCCCAGTTTTTCTTTTATTTATTTTAAAATGCATTCCCTCCCCTTCCCCAAACATTTCTTTTTCTCTCCCTCTCTATTCCCTATAGATAAGTATAAGTGAACTCCACTGTTTTATATTGTATTATTATTAGGCTTGTATTGATTCTTACTGTTGTATATTGTATTATTACCATTTCATATTGATGTTTATTGTTTCATATGGATATTGTATGGTTGAGGCCTGTGTTTGTAAGTGAACCAAAGTCATGTCAAGTTTCCATTTTATATGTCAAGCCTCCATCTTGTGTCCTCTGCCTGGGCATCCCATGTTGCAAATGTATGAGTCACGTACCCTTCCCATGTAAATTGGTTCCCGAATGAATGAGAATGATTGGGAATGATTGAAATGCAATGGTAGCAGGCCTCTACTGAATGGCTTGTAATGACTGGGCCATCACTTTGCATTGATTCATCCAGGAACCATGGACCTCACCCAGGAACAGAGACAAGAACCCAGCATTTGAAAGACAAAAGACCCTGCAGAACCAGCAACTTCAACCATTACAGACACCCAAAACTGCACATCCCTATTACCAGCACACTTCCTCCTACAATTTGGACTCTCTCTCTCTCTGTCTCTCTCTCTCATCCTGGACTTCAGAGGACTTCAGCCCTGCACCAAGCCTCTCTAACCCCTGCTGCCATTGTGTGTGTGTGGGAGGGAAGGGGGTGGGAGGGGTGCAAGGGAACCAATAAGACATTGTGTCACCATCTCCCCTGTTCAATAAAACCACTGTAAGTTGCAACCCCGAGTTGGGTCATGTTTTACTAAATCCCAGTCCCTTCCTTATCTTAAACTCCAGCCTCATTCTCTCTTTCTCTCTCAGCTCCAGCCCCCACCCCTCTCCACTAGTTTCCTGATCTCCTTTCAATTCCTACTGCCTTTTCCCTGTGACTTTCTGCTGCATTTCTCTGCTGTCCCATTGGCTCAGCCACCTTTCAGTTTCTCCTGCCACTTTTCCTGCAATTTTCTGCTGTCCCCCCATTTGCCATGCTCTTACTGCCTTTTCCCTGTGATGTTCTGCTGCCTTTCTCAGTTTTCTTGCTGCCCCTGACACCTTTCAGTCTCTCCTGCTGCTTTTCCTGTGATTTTCTGATGTTCATCTCTCTGTTTTCAGGCTTCCCCCACACCTTCTGTAGTCACACACCTCCCTCCCAGAAGCTTCCCAGCTCCTCGTGGCTGTCTTGCACTTTTCTCCAGTAGCTGGAGCCTTTCTCCAGCTCTCAGCACCTACCACCACTCCCTACAACTTCTCTAGCTGCCCTGGAGACATCCTCTGGCTCCCCACATCCAGAGCCTCTCTTTAACACCCACACTTTCCCTTTCCTCACCTACCTTTTCAGCTCCCCATAGCTCTGGCTCCAGTCCCAGCCTCAGCCTGTGTGCCAGCATCACTCCCCTGTTCTGTAGGCTTTGGGCATTGTCTTTTAATCAATTAAGACCAATTAACCTAAAGTTACCCCCAGCCTTAGTTCTTCAACCCAGGCCCCTCTAGCCTACCGGTTCTAATCCTGGTCTCGGTGACTTTCACTCCCTACACTTCTATTTTCTTACCTTAACCTTTCCCCAGGTATCCCAAGTACACCAAGCACATACATACATTCATACATATCACAACACACAACTTAGGAACTCACTTGTGTGTATGTATAGGTGGGCGGTATGTGTGTGAATTAGTGAATACACACACACACACACACACACATATATAGATATAGATATAGATATCATTGTGTGTGTGTTTGATATATATATACATTAGCAATCCACATATGTGTATTGGATGTGCAGGTGTTGGGAACTGGTAACTGATTCCGTCTAAATTTGGTGCTTGTAGCATGTATGGGCTTAAACTGGTGATAGGTGTGCATGAACCTAAACTAGTTATTTTGAATGTGTGTGTATCTGAGTTTGTAGTATGAGTGTGGTGAGTGTGTGTATATATAAATAAATAAACATATATATAGCATTATGTGCATGATACACGAATTAGTGATCTGTGTCTAACTTTTGGGGTGTATAGTGTATGTGCTTGAATTGGTGATAGATATGCATGTGCCCAGGCTGGTTTGAATGTGTATGTGTCTGAGCTGGTAGTGTGCATGCGTATGCACCTCATTGATTTGTGTGTTTGTATATGTGCAATTGTGTCATACCCTACTGTCTAACAGCACAGTATTGAGATCCTGAGAGTTGGCCTGACCCCACAGGGTAACAGAGCTAACTCAGGTGTTCACTAACTCAGATTACCGTCTGTAGTCTACTGTCATGACCTAAATGTTATAGTAATGCAATTATAAGTTGTGGTTCTATCACTGGAATATTGTGGATTATTGTTGTCTATCTTCCAGATGACAATGTCTTTCTTACAAAGTGGCATTAATTCTTTGTAAGTATAAAACATTAATCTTGCAAGCTTCTGCATATTTAGTCCCATTCCAGCAGAGCAGTTAAAAACATGCTTTGCTTTAAATATATTGCAAGTTCCACTGGCTGCTATGGATCTGCCTGGAAATTTAAAGTTATGCATACGTAAGTATGTTGCTGGAAACGGTTTTTCAGTAGACTGGAGTATCAAGCCCTGAAAAAAAGTGTAGACCATGAGATATTCATGATATAATAACAGGCAAAAATAAGGGGCTATAGTGATAGGCACTATTAATATATAATCTAGGTAGAAAGATGGCTTTTATATGAGAATTGCGAAATATTGAACACTGTGGGCATGAGCAGACACAGGATTATATCACCTCAACTGGGCAGGGTGAATTTATCACTTGAAACCATGTGCACACATTCCAAGGACCTGATCTACAATCATGCATCTCACTTTACTTGCAGATGTTCATTGGTACTAAGAGCCTGATCTAAGTAAACTGGGGTGGAGGTGGGGTTAAAGGACATCTTGGTTGGTCGACAGGGCGTGTTATCCATCTGGAAGTGAAGGATTCCGGAGGCTAAAAATAGCCCTATCATGGTGGGAGTTACGAAAAGTGCAGCCCTGGGGCTGGAATGAGTGGCTGAGTTTTCCCAGCCCAGGGAGTTGCACTCCTAATGTGTACACATGTTTCACGTGGGTTAGTCTGATCCACATACTTTACCTCTTAAGTGAACTAAAGTTAGATTTTGTGCCTGATCTAAACTTCCCAAACATGTATACTATCTGGGAACCTGATGTCAACCTAAACTAGGTTAATCTAAGTGTGACTTGTGCATGTGCCTTGAAAGTCCATATCAGCTAACTTATTCTAACTGTGTCATCTGTCCTCTCCTAACTTGAAGTAAGCAAAACTAAGTCACAGTAATGTATCCATAAATTAAACTGCTGCTGTAGTTTATTTTTGCTTACTGTGGGCTCGGTGCTTGCAAGAAAAAAAATAAACTTGTTATACCAGATTCAGTTGAATTGCAGTAAGCCCTTGTATTTGTTTGACTACATCTACTGCCAGATTAAAGCCAAAATCGTTGTGTAAACCCATAGAGGTTGATCTTCAAACCATAAATGGAAAATCTAATGTATGTTAGAAACTCATAATTGCCTTGATGATTTTGAGTAATTAATTTTAATATCAGGCCACTATAGGTTGGGTACTCTATGATTGCATGTGTCCTATATATTCTTGGCATGCAGACATTAAAGCAAATACAAGTACAGCAAATTGGCTGTAAATGTTTTTCTTTATTGCATTAGCTGCTTTTGAGGATGACTGTTTCACTGGAAGAATATGCTTAACTTTTATGTAATAGGAATGGAAATAATTTTCAAAAAACCAAAAAAGCAAAAGATTACCAGCTGATTGTAGATACAATGGAGAACAGTAGAATATTAAAAGTGCTATAAGTGTTGGGGAAGAAGCAAGAACCAGAACCTTGCCTTTGGGCAAGTGAAAATTAGACTTTAAGAACAGAAGGAGTTGCAGTAATGGAAAAATACAGATTGCACAAAACAAAGGGAAAAAAAAAACATGCAAAGAACTGAATGAAGGTAAAATAATAGAACAATAGCTTAAAAAAAAGAAAACAAGCTATGTATGTGCACCAATATGTCCCTGAAATTAAGAGGAAGGGAAAAGAGGAAAAGCTATCCAAATGTCTGCTTTCCATATATGCTCAAATCTGAATATCCTTTTTAAGGGGCTACCTTAGTTTGACACACCGCCACGAGCCCTACTTCCAACTCTACCATCAGCAGCTCTTTCCTTCTGCCGACTAATCATTTATACAAGTTTAGATATCATGAATTATGACTGTGTTTGCTAAGAGACATTAGAGTGGAATTAACCAGGATTGTCCTTGGCAGTGACTAATAGGCCATTGTTACTTATGGCAGTACTTATTTTGGCTGGCTCTTTTTAATATTCTACTGTTACTTAAGCAATTAAAAAGTAAAACAAATGGTACTGTTTTTAGGGATAAGAGTAGCATTCAGGAACCAGTTTAAGTCTTTGACCAAAATGAAAGCAAATCAGATTTAAACCTTTTGTAGGTCTGAAAAGTTACACTTAAAATATATGGAACATTATTTCCATCCTTCACTCCACTATGTATTGCATTAGGAAACAAAACCATAGGATATAAGCATAATGAGTCTGTGATGGTATAAAACGTGTTTTTATAAATTTGCCATAAAAATTCATATGACTAATCAGACTTATTGAAAGATGTTGGAAAGTCAGGTGGAGCATCTAGAAACATGATTTTTTAATACTCTAAAAAAGCAAGAAGATTCATGTCTATGAACTAGTAATATTACTTGAGATTTTTTTCTCTCTCATAATTTTGGACAGAGATTTGAGAATTTTGGGCTTTGCTAAGAGAGGAAGGAGCTAGGCATAATGGGTGATAGAAAAAAAAATTGCTTACACCTAGCTGCTGTGAAGGGGTGGATGCCGTCATCTAACCAACTTCTAAGAAGGTATTTTCCTCATGGGTATTGAAAAAGTGAAATTTCACATACCTATAGAATTTTTGGCTGCAATTAACATAAGATTCAAGATAGACCAACATTTCTGAATGACCTATTGTTCACTAGTCCTTGACAGTGAATACTTAATGATTTACAGTACTCTTGTTTACTTTTTCAATTTGAAATACCACCAGTATTTTCTCATGAGCTGAGCTCAAAATTATTTTAAATATGATCTCACTAGGGCTTTAGTGAGGTGGACAATTTACTCCTTGGCTTCATTTTTTTTTGCATCTTCAGATCAAAGTTGCAAAAAACATTATAGTTGTTATGCTACAATATTCAAAATAACCAACCAAATAAAAAACAAAAAACTCATGATTAATATATAATCCACTCTTTTAGTGATTTTCTTAATTCAAAGGATTCACTTAAATTGTGTATGTTTTTTCTCCATAATTTTTATCCAATCATTGTGTAATTTTACAAATAAAGTACTGAGGTTTTACAACCCCAGTCATGTCTCCAATTTTATTGAGTGTTTTTAATGTAGAGATATACAGGAAATAATTTTCCCATCATAGGAAAATTTCTGATTTTTAACCCTAAATAGGAAGAACATTAAAAAAAAAATGTTTTGTAAAGGTTAAATTGAATTATTCAGTTTCTAAAACTATATATATATTTTTATTTTGACCCTCTTTATTTATTTATACATAAAGTACATTTTGAATCAAATCAAAGTGTGTCATTCCTGGAATGTCAAAACAGAATATTCTGCTATTTTTCATTGTTCTATGCATTATTTCATTGAAAGCAATAATATTTTGCAATAAATAAATCAATCAGTTTTGCTGGAACAGCCTTTTCAGATGGAGTATTGCTTTGCTAATTTTTTTTGTTCATTTTACTAAAGGACTTAAAATAATTTTATAAGTGTATTTTCTTTGTCAAGAATTTTAATGCCTAGGAATGATAGATCCTTGCAGAAAAGTCTGAAATTTTGGACCACTTAATCAATTCTAGTATTTTTGTCTTCTACTCTCTAATTAGTGATTAATGTGAATAAAAAGGTAGTAGGGCAGAGTTAAATGTATTCTATTAATTCCTATTCCCATCAATTTAGAAGTCCTTCATTAAAATTGGCTTTCTCTCTGAATTTGAAATTTGTAAATCATAAAGAGGATTTTTGTATTTGAATACCGCATGCTGACCTTGTCTTGTCTAAAAAAGTCTAGTGTCTAAATTGTATATAAATGAGATGCCATTCATTTAAAAGTAACACGAAATCAATTTTCAGAAGATGGTTCACTTTGTATATGTGTGTATTTTCCACTGTACATATCTGAGATTTATTGTACAATCATATCGTACCATACCTGAATATGGTCATTGGCTAACTGGACAGTTTTTCTTAAATGACCTTCTGCAATGTTAAAAAAAAAAAATGGCTTGCAGTATTACAATATTATCTGGCAACATTTAACTTTCAGTGGTACAAAACAAATGGAAATTTTCAGATTCCTGCAGGAATGGTCTTCATTGCTACAGAGCAATACTTCAAATTTTGAGTTTCAAAATTATATAAACCTTTCTTAAATTTTGTTTTTCTCTTAAACACCCCCACATAGGATCATAGGAAAGTAGGGCTGAAAGGAACCTTACAAGGTCATCTAGTCCAGCCCCCTGTGTAAGGCAGGATCATCCAAGACTAAAACATCCTTGTCAAGTGTCTGTAAAACCTGCATTTGATAGTTTCTAAGAATGGAGATTCTATAATTACTCCTGGTAGCCTGTTCCAATCCCTTACGACTGTCTTAGTCAGAAAGTACAATCTAATCTCCATCTTAAACTTCCCCTCTTGCAGCTTTAGGCCATTGCTCCTAGTTTTGTCTCCTACAGTCATGGGGAAAAGCATATAATCATTGTTCAGGTATTTGAAGACTGTTATTAAGTCCTTCCTCAGGATTTTTCTTCTCAAAATTAAAAAAAAAAATTAGTTCTCTCAGCCTTTTCTCCTAAATCCTGTCTCCCAGGCTCCTGATAATTTGTGTTGCCCTGTACTGGACTCTAAAAATTGTCCACAACCTTCTTGAAGTGTGGAGCCCCAGGTGAGGCCTTATTACTACTGAATAGAGCAGAAGAATCTCTTCCCTTGATTTACAAGTAACACTTCTGTCAATACGAGTATAGTGTGGACTTTTTTTTTACAAGAAGAGCACATTGTTTGCTCATATGAAGATTATGGTCCGCTGCAACCCTCAGGGCTTTTTCTTTAGTACTGCACCCTGGCTAGTCATTCCCGGTCTATATTTGTACATGCAGTTATTCCATCCCAAGTAAAGAACTTTTCACTTGCCCCTGTTCAATCTCATCTGATTGATTATGGACCTTTTATCCAAGCTATTCAGGTCATTCTGGATTATGGACCCTCTGGAGTGTCCATAATTCTACCTAATTTGGTATCATCTGCAAATTTGCTAAGGTTGCACTCAATCCCATTATCCATATAATTAATGAAAATGTTGAACAATACTGGACCCAGTACAAACACCTGGGGAATCCCACATACTACCTCCTATCAGCTGGAAATTAGCCATTGAGGACTACTAACTGTGTACAATGACCTGAACAGTTTTGTACTCACCTTACTGTACTTTCATCTACTCTGTATTTGCTTGACTTGTTATTGAGAAAGGATCCTGGTTTTCTCTGATTAAAAAAAAAAAATCCCCAATTTTCAGATTAAAAAAAGTGACTGAAAATCCAAATTTTTCTATGATGAAAATAAAACACCACATATATATATTCCTGATGGAAAATGCGTAGGAAACATGAAGCAACAACTACACACCAGCATGAGCACACACTAAAAATGTATCCAAGACAAGAACAGCCAACTATCTGTCTCCAATCTCAGGCCTGATCTTCAAAGGCAATTTACAAACCACTTTTCACAGACAAGCCTATGAACTTCATGTCATCAACCTCCTGGATGGGGCCATGAGCGTCATAAGCCACCTGAACCCTGGCTGCTCAACAAGAAGAATGGCTGGCCATCCACAGCAAGCATCTCCCCAGTGCTGTGGGTGACCTTGCTCACCTTGGGAACATGCCCCCCTGTGTGCCTGCCTTTCCCCCACTGTTCCAGGGTGGCCTGCTTCCGCTTCAGGGGGATGGAGACTTTTGATTGAGAGAGGGACTTCTATTTGGACATGCTCCCACTGGTGCCAGGCTGAGAAGAAGCAAGGGCAAGAGGGTGGTGTCTTCAGGGATGCATCAGCATCCCTGTGGTGCTCATGCATTTTTCTCCCTTGCCCTGGCTGGTTTTGGCTCAGCAGTGCAGGCAGGTAGCATATGTGAGATCATCTGCCACCTCAAAATTATCCCAGACCACACTACCCCATCACTTCTGGGGTACAGGTGGGGTTCCTGCCTTATCCTCTTCCTCAGAAGGGAGAGGAACAACAACAGGAGGATCTGAGCCAGCTGCCCCGACAGTCTCCTCTGCAGTGCCTTTTGGGGAAGGGGACCTGGTTCTAGGGGAACTTTGAGGGGTGTGGAGCACAAACTTTGCTTCCCCCTCCTACCCCAGAATTTCATGTGTTATCAAGCTGAGGTCCCCTACTTCAGGACTGAATTTCTCTAATACTGGGAGTGGGAGGCTCACGTTGGGACCTGCAGTTGGGATGCAGGAGACTGTGGTGCTTCTTGTTGTCATGCTGCCGGTGCTGAGGTTTATCATCATATCTGCTGTCAGATGGGGTGCAGCTTCAGGTACTGCTGCAACCTCCTTGCTCCCAGTACCAGCATAAGCCTCATGGCTGGTTGAAAAAGGCTGTATCTCAGCTTGAGTGGCAGGTAACTGACACCTCTCCCTCTTTCCTCTCTTGCTCCCCTCCCAGACTTGGCAGCACTGACCTTTCCAGCACACTTCATGTTTTCCTATGCTGGAAAAGGTGTCTGACTGTGTGTAGAGTGTATATATGTAGGTGTCTGTGTGTGCAACCTATCTAATCTATGCTGTGCTTTCCTGAACAGTGCCCAGTGATCACACAGTCAGGCAAAACAGATTTCCTTTTCTTCAGCTAAAAATAAAGAATAATTTGAAAACACAATTTGACCTGGTTCCTAACTTGTGTGGTGGACAATTTTCTGTTCTACGTGGAGGGTACAACTAGGGGATCATATATCTTGGATCTTGTCCTGATCAATAGGAAAAACCTAGTAGAGGATGTGAAAGTGATGGGCAACTTTGGAGGTAGTGATCATGATATGATAGAATTCCAGATCCTGATCCATGAGGTCAGAAAACTAAAAGATTCTAGATTTCAAAGAGGAAGAGTTCATCCAATTAAAGAAATTAATAGGAACAGTACCATGGGAAAATGAACTAAAGGATAAATGTGCACTGGATGTTTGGGAGCTTGTAAAGGGCACTATATTGCAAGCTCAAAAAGAAACTGTCCTGATACAATGGAAGCACAAGAATAATGGCATGAGACCAATCTGACTGCACAAGGATCTTCTAAGGTGCCTCAAATGCAAAAGAAAAATGGGAAGATCACCAAGGAAGCATACCAAGAAATAGCAAGAACCTGCAGGGATAAAATCAGGAAGGAAAAGAC
Source organism: Alligator mississippiensis (assembly GCF_030867095.1). Lineage (NCBI taxonomy): Eukaryota > Metazoa > Chordata > Crocodylia > Alligatoridae > Alligator > Alligator mississippiensis. Next base: position 374,518,807 of record NC_081824.1, on the reverse strand, counting down.
AAAGAATGAGCTGTACCTGGTGAGGGAGGCTAAAGACAACAAGAAGAGGTTTTGTAAATATGTTGGCCAGAAAAGAAGGGTACAGAAGTGGATGATAGAGATGATAAAGGGCTTGGAAAGCAAGTCATATGAAGAGAGTCTGAAGGGACTAGGGATGTTCAGTTTGAAGAAAAGGTTCTTAAGAGGGGACATGATACTTGAAGGACTTTCATAAAGAAGAGGGAAGAACCTTTTCTCTCTTATTTTAGAGAGGAGGATGTGGATCACTGGTTTAAGATTACAGCAAAGTAGGTTTAGATTGGATATCAGGAAAAACTTCTTCATTGTTAGAATAGTAAGGCAGTGGAATAGACTGCCTAGGGAAGTTGTGAACTCTCCATCACTGGAGGTGTTCAAGAGGAGGTTGGACAACCACTGGTGGAGGATGATATAGTCATAGATATGCCTATATTCTGCTATAGGTATTTGTCGTGCTTCTGGGTTGTGCTAGTTGCATCCTCCCTAACTTTCTGCTACATGTATCAGGGTGTTTTTAGGTCTTCCTTGGAGGCACTGGGTGTTGGCTGCAGCCAAGCCTAGGTATTTTGACTAGAGTGTGGGGACCAAAACCCAGGTTCCTGACTAGAGGGTCTTGCCATCCTACTCTGGGTCAGACTGATCACCATATTTGAGGCCAAGGAAGGAATTTTACCCCATGGTCAAACCAGGAGTTTTTGCCTTCCTCTGTAGGAGGACACGACCCTCTACCTGGGATCTTTTGAAAGTCTGTTAACAAGCTTTCATAGAAATAGAAAATTTACTGCTGTGGTTTTCATGCATTATCTGTGGTAGATAAGGAAGTTATGTCTTGTGTTGCATAGCAGTTGATGGCAGTTTTATGAAGAGTTTAGATTATGGATTTATAGGATGGTTTGGATAGGGATAATCCTACTTTAGGCAGGGGATTGGACTAGATCAGTGGTTCTCAAACTATTTTTTACCAGGACCCATCTGTAAAAATTGATGGCCAGTCCCAACCCAGTGCCTCTCACTCCCGACCTGTTGTGCCCCACCCCAGGATCCCGTGTGTGGGGTGGGAGGGAGGTATGTGTGGAGCAACCCCTTGCAGGCTGGAACTCTGTGGGAAAAGCCATTGTTTTTCACATTTTTCTCCTTTAAAGGAGACTCCATTTTTTTAAATGTGTTCATGACCCTTTCATATGCACTTACACTTCCAGAATGGTGCACATATGTAATGGTGTCACTGATTATCCAGTGGGTTCCTTTCCATACATGCTTAGGCTACATTCACTTCCATAGTCTCAATCTTTTTACTCACCATAGGGCGGTGCTATTCACATAATAAGAAAATTGCCATTTAAATGCACAAAGGGAAGTAGAATTCTGCCAATAATGTATATGTATTCTGGAAATTAGGAAAAACTTCCTGATGGCTGTTCTCTTGTTAAAAACTCAGATTTTGTTTCTCACAAAATACGTTTTTTGTAGTATTAATTACATAGTGTTTACAAGAATAACTTTCATATATCAAGCTTTCCTTTTATAGTCTTCTCTAGAAGCTGATACATCCCTTACAAAAACATAAGCCTCTGTGAAGTGACTCCACTGCAACCTAGAACAGCCTTGAACATTTATAATTTATCCCAGGTGATCCCCAAATAAGCATCAGGTTACACTTTGGTCATTTGATTGGAACCTTAATCTTATAAATATCAGAGAAAAACACCCAAAAGTTTTTCAAAGTCACAGGTTCTTTAATTTTCTGCCAGAGAAAATAGCATTAAATCAAACAGCAAGAAAGAGGCAATTAAAAAAATCAGATACATACAGTGTATTTTTTTTTTCAGAATTTACCCCGCCCAACAATAACATGTGATCTATAATGTTGTCACTCCTTTCAGAATATAGTTGTTTCACTTATGTGAATATACTTCCATTGAGAGGCTGGACTCAGAATGTATTTTTATGTTGACATGCCAAGGGACTATCATTTTGATAGAAGGCATTTGTTTCTGTCATATCAAGATTGAGAAAGTCACTACTAAAACAATTATATTTCATGCTGTATCATGATGACCCCAACCTCTAGCTCAGTGCTGTTCCCATCCCCTCATACCCCACGTGAGTTAACCTGCCACATGACAGAGGGCATGAGGCACAGGTATTCCCTGGGGACTAGTAGCCATGGTACACGGTGTAGCACTATTTCTTGTCCCTGGGGAAACAAACGTCCACACTCGTGGATGCAGCCAACCACTGTATATATCAGTAAACAAATCATGCTTTAAATATAAGAATTCATAATTTTACAAGATATAACAGAATTTATTAAATCTTGTGATAATTTCTTTAAATTATGACTACTTTTTACTTTTATGTAGCTTATTTGATTTTTGCTTTTCTTTATTGATTTTTTGATCAAGCTTCCTATTTCCTCTGAAAGTTATCAATCAGGGATCCTGGTTTTCTCTTATAAAAAAAGTCCCCAATTTTTAGATTTAAAAAAGTAACCCAAAATTCATATTTTCCCATGCTTAAAATCAAATGTCACTAATATATAGTAAAAGTTCTGTTAACTGGCATCTTACAAGCTGGCATGTTCAATTAACTGGCATGCCAGCTTGTAAGGTAAAGTGAAACTGGAAGTGTCCACTGTGGCACTTCCAGTTTCTCCAAGCCCCCATGGCCCAGGACAAAGCAACCTGCACTGCTGCAACCCTATGGCCTGGGGGCATAACAGGTTATGTGGGGCCCACCTCCCTGTCCTGCAGGGCCTGCAGGGTGTGTGGGAGAAGCGGTGATGAGGCAGGAGGGGCAGAGGGACCCTCCAGACATGGCAGGAGAAGCGGTGGCCCAGGCCACTCAATTAACCAGCATATTTTGTCATCCGGCATCCCCCATTCCTGGGGGATGCTGGATACCAGAGCTTTTACTGTATATACATATTACTGTACAGTACGGGTACTACCATCTGGATGTGGCCTTTATTTTGGTTATATATATATCCACATTTTTTTCTGTGATCAAAATAAAACCTCTCTCTCTCTCTCTCTCTCTCTCTCTCTCTATATATATATATATATATCTATCTACAGCCACAAACTAACAGAGAGCTGATTTAGGTTACACACCAGGAAGAACTTCTTTACAGTAAGGGTTGCCAGAATCTGGAATGGGCTTCCAAGGGAGGTTGTGCTCTCCCCTACCTTGAGGGTCTTTAAGAGGAGACTAGACATGCACCTGGCTAGGGTCAACTAACCGCAGTGCTTTTTCCTGCCCAGGGTGGGGGTGGGGAGGGGGGCAGACTCAGTGATCTACTGAGGTACCTTCTGACCCAAATGTCTATGAATCTATGAATCCACATTTTTTCTGTGATAAAAATGAAACACCTATCTCTCTAGACAGATAGATATATCTATAGATAAATATATCTAGAGAAAGGTGGAGGGGTTAAAACCTCTCTCTCTCTCAATATATGCATAGGTAGGGGAGAACATCACCTCCCTTGGAATCCCATTACAGATTCTGGCAACCCATACCATAAAGAAGATCTTCCTGGTTTCTAACCTAAATCTGCTCTCCGTCAGTTTGTGGCCATTGTTTCTAGTTACTCCAAAGGGTGCCCTGGTAAACAGAGCATCTCCTATTCCTTGCTGCCACCCCCTGATGCATTTGTAGGCAGCCACAAGATCCCCTCTCAGCCTTCTCTTGCAGATGCTGAGGAGATCTAGGTCCCTCAATCTCTCCACATAGGGCTATGTCTGCAGGCCCCTAACCATGCGAGTGGCCCTCCTCTGAACCCTCTTGAGGTTGTTCATATTTCTCTTGAGGTGTGGCACCCAAAACTGGGCACATTACTCCATATGTGGCCTGACCAATCCAAATAGAGAGAAAGTATCACCTGCCTGGACCTGTTCCTCCACTACCCACTAAGTTAATGCATGACAAAGTGCGGTTAGCTTTACTGATTTCTTCACCACATTGATGGTTCACCAGAGCACCATGAGTGCTCAAACAGCTATGCCTGTGGCTCTTCTATGACACTGGCCAATTCCTTCAGCACCCTTGGATGAAGAACATCCAGGCTTGCTGACCTAAACACATTCAGTCCTTCCAAGTGCTTTTTTACCAAGTTGGTACTAACAGTTGGTGGGCTGGTGTTCCTTTTGTGCCTGTCTATGGTCCAATTGGAATATTTTTCCTGATCCATGTTCAGGAATATGCAAACAAAAAATTAATTGAAGAGATCAGCCTTGTTCTCCCTATCTGTCACTAATTGCCCTAGTTTGTCCTATAGGGGTCCTATGCTATGCGGCAACTTCTTTTTTCTCCCTATATACCTGAAGGACTTTTTGTTGTCTTTAATTTTTGTTGCCAGCCTAAGTTTCATTCTCCTTTGGCCATCCTAGCTGACTCCCTGCAAGTGTGGGCCAAGTAAGTATACTCTGCCTTGGTAGCTATCCCCTGTTTCCACAGCTTGTATGCCTCTTTTTTGCCCCTACGCTTTCCTGGGTTTCCCTGTTCAGCCAAGAGGGTTTCTTGGCACCTTTCCCCACTTTTCTGTGCAATAGGATTGTCTCCTGCACCTGTAGGATTGCTCCCTTTAGGAACAACCACAATTCCTGGACTCTCATCTCCAGTGCTCCTGTTCTTCAGTGTCTTACTCAAATCTCCTGAGCACTCTGAAGATATCCTTTCTGAAGTCTAGCACTTCCACCCTACTGGTTATATTTCTCACCCTACTCTGGAGAGTGAATCTAATCAAGTGATGGTCACTGTCCCCTAGGTTACCTTGTGTCTGTAGATCCCCCACCAGGTCATCCCCTGTAGCCAGCACCAAGTCCAGTAAGGTGTTTCCCCTAGTGGGACCATATACCTCCTGTGCTAGGTGAAGGTCCTGAATGCAGGTGAACAACCTATGGGAATGGTTGGATCTAGCTGACTGCTCCTATTAGCAGATATCAAGGTAGTTTAGGTCACCCATGACAACCATTTCCCTTGACTGTACAGCCTCTGAGAGATGTCTGGAGAATTCTAGGTTCAGCTCATTTGGATTTTGGGTTACTTTTTTAATCCCAAAGTTGGGGATCTTTTTTTTTTTAATCAGAGAAAATCAGGATCCCTGCTTATCATCAAGTTTTCCACTATCCTTTCTTGTTTTAGGCAATATAAGACCTCTTTATTTATAATTGTTGTTAATTTTACTTTTCTTGAAATACTGCTGAAGTGAAGTGCAGCTGCTACCATGATTTTCTTAGCTCCATATCACTATGTTTAGCAGTAGTTGCAAAACAATTTGTATTCTAATTATGCAACATGAAAATGACTTTGTGAGGTTGGGATCTTGCCAAGTTTCTAAGGGGTTCAGGTAGACAGTTTCCTCCCACTGGGATATAGAAACTGGGGAGTGCCAGAAGAACCAGAAGAAAAGACAAATTAATCTCCAGAGTACCTCCTCTATATAAAAAAAAAAAATATTGGAACACTTATCTATGAATGAAGAAAATATAAATGGAAATTTTCCCTTTCTGTATTTAAACAAGCAATACATTAATATAACCACAGTTTTCCTTAGAACTCTTATTTCCTTTACCTCTTCCAGTTAAGTCATAGGCCACCCAATGACTTTTAAATTGTTTGCCTATGGGGAATATTACTGTTTAGGAATAAAGAATAATTCCTTCTGTTGAGCTGGTAAGGAGTGACTGGTTTCTCACCATCACCCATAATCATGTGCCATAAGTATGCAACTATGGTATGTGAGATGATTATTTTACTAAGGTGCTGTATGCTTTCAGGACTTAGGGCATTTTTACACATGCTGTGGGCTGGAGGCATTTTAATTAGAATGGCTCTGAGAACCACTTTAATTAAAACATCCCCAGCATCTGGTGTATCAGCGTCCCCACACTTCAAAATGGCAGTGGGGGGGTGCTTTAACTATAGCTCATCAAATGAGCTTTAGTTAAAGTGCCCCCACCACCATTTTGAAGCACGGGAATGCTGATACATGGGATACAGAGGCTAGCTGGAGCACACTAATTAGCATGTTCCAGCAGACTAATCAAGTCTGCTCCAGCACACTGCTCATACAATACATCAGAGCATCCTCCCCGCATGTGTACAAGCACACTTAGTTTCTGACATAGGAGAGAATTCCTATCACACTTAGAATAGTCAATAGAATCATCCCATGCAAATCCTTTCCAGCTAGCTATCAGGATCATCTTCTCTGTTCTTATGACAGGATCCTAAAGCCTGGTCATGAACACCCATTACAAGAAAGGAGAAACTCTGAGGAAAGATCTTTATTTCTTCTTATTTTCTTTTCTTTAAGGCACAGAGAGCTGATGACTGCACTGATACTAATTTTTTTTAGCAAACAGGTGTCCTGAATGACTAGCTCTTGAATCTTATTTCTCCTGTTTTCTAAGACAGATTGTCTTATCTTTTATCATATTAATGGACTTATGTTAGTGAAAGGTCCTATAAAATATTTCCAAATTTTATCATATATTAAAAAAATACCTGATTTCTTACTTTTCAGTTGTTAGTTTTAAAATAAATTGTAAATCTTTTTTTGTACCATAAAACACTTCTTAGCAGAAACTCCAATATTTTTACTAGTGCAAATCTGCTTTCCTTGGACACAAATTCAAATGAATTCATGTCTGAAAATCTGAAGCTTTTTTATTCATAATCATAAATGATATGATTAATCCTGTTATACTATATGTTCATGGGAAGCAAAAAACCCCTTCCCTTAAGGTGTATCTAAAAGTGTGTGTCAGGGAGTACACTCATGCTTTACAAAGGCAGACCCGCAAATATAGAATTATGTCCTGCAGAAGGACACTTGGGCTGTGTCCCCATGAGCAGGAACGTGTGTTTCCCTGGAGACAAGTAGCAGTGGCACACCTTGTGCTGCTGCTGCTTGTCCCCAGGGAATGCCCATGCCACATTCACTCTGGTTCATGGCAGGTCACCGAAGGTGAGGTAGGGGAGTCTGGGGCCAGGAACTGTGCTGGCCCAGCAGCCTTACCTTGGGTCCTGTGAGCTTCTGCAGCAGGGAGACTGGCCAACAGCTCTCTAGAGTGTGGCTCTGGCTGGCCAGGCTTTGGCTTTGGGCAGCACACACTGCACTACATGAGCCACTCCGCATTTTTTTTTTTTTTTTTGGTGTGAGTTTCTTTGATCTTGGAATCTGCTGGGATCAAGAAACCCCCCTGTGCTGCAAAATAGCAGTGTGGGGAAAGCTTGCATATGTAGTGTGCAGTGCCACAGATGGGTCTGTGGCACCACATACTCAACATCCATACTTTTCTGGATGCAGCCTTTGAGTCTCAAAGAATAATCCAAATCTAGAAAAAAATATTGAGACAAGATTTTTTTTTTTTAATTTCAGTATCAAATATGAGGAACAAATATATATCCTCAATTATAAATTATCAGAAAAAACAACTGTACACAATAATAAGTGAAAGGAAAGGAAGGAAAAAAAAACAGCAATGTGCTTTGTAGCTACTGGAAAAAAGTTGATATGCTATCACAGGGATCAGCTTCTTAGCCCAAAAGATCAAACAACAAATTTAGGGTTTAATCCTATCTTCCAAATATCTTATTTACCAACAGAAACCCTGGTTTTCTCTCATGTAAAATATCCCCAATATTGGGTTAAAAAAGTTACTCCAAATCTACATTTTTCTATGATTAAAATAAAATGCCACTAATATATATATATTTCATTTTAACGATGGAAAATATGGATTTTAATTATTTTTTTATATCCAAAAATTTGGGATTTTTTTATCAGAGAAAACCAGAATCTCTGCTTACCGCCAAAGATACTGAAGATCTAGATTGTCATATCTTTGCAACAGTTATATAGGTGGGAATTCAATGATGTATCAGTGACTGGATGACCCAATCTCCATGCGCTCAATGATATTTTGTCAGTATTATTGATGCTATTTAGCTGAACTGAGGGAAAGGCAGAAAACATGGATATATTAGGAAAAATATGTTTATTTGACATGGAGCTCGTTTTAGTCTGAATTTCACATTCATAGATTACACTAGTGTGACCAGAGCAACACAAAACCATCATTCTTATAATTTATATATTGGGATTATGTATTTTAATCCTATTAAGGTATTTTAAGGCATGATTTGAAAATAACACACCTTGCTTCAGGTAGAAAGATCACTAATAGCATTAATATCAAAAGTATACAAATTTAAGGAACTAAAGTGCCAGCTTCTATTCCATCTATTTGAACAGTGAGTAAACTTAGACACCAAGGGCAGTTTTATTCCATTCTGATGAAAACCCTGAAAAATTGTTAATAAAATATGTGAGGGTATCCCTATCATTCTTGCTGAATTGTTGTTGGGATTTAGGCATAAGGGTAAGATAATGGTGTGTTATGAAAGTAATAGATTTTTAGGGATTTGTAGAGGGTGAAATAGAATTATAAATAATGCAAAATTGAGTAATTTGAAATTACTCAAAATCACTCAAAATTTCCTGCTAATTTTGAAAATCACAGTTAACATGTTACTAATCAGCAGGGATCCTGGTCTTCTCTGATTTAAAAAAAATCCCCAATTTTCAGATTTAAAAAAGTTACCCCAAATCCACATTTTTCTGTGATTAAAATGAACCATCACTATATATATATTAGTCATGTTTCATATTAAATCACAGAAAAATGTGACTTAGGGGTTACTTTTTCATATCCAAAAATTGTTTGTTTGTTTTTTTTTATCAGAGAAAGCCAGGATTCCTGCTAATCAGCCATCATGGAAAACAATAATTAGGTGGTAAATATTATTTTCTTCTCTTTGCCAAGTTTCATGCTTGAATTGCATTAGGAAAAAAATATAATATGACCTAATATGACTCCATGACAGACCATTAGTATGCCACGGAGTAACTCAGATTACAACATTTTGTATCGGTTGTGGTCATTTTTTTCATATTTTATAATAAATTCTATGTGATGATACATTTGTTTCCTATCAGAATTCAGGATATAATATTAATTTAAATCACTTTTATTATACTTATTTTACAAGCTTCATGGGCCAAGTTTCATGATCAGTATTCTCAATTTTTCCAAAATACAAGTCCCCTTTGTACCCTCATACGTTTGGTAATATCTCTCCCATAATATAGAGATAGCTGATGATATGCCAGATGCATTCCCACTTGGCCTTTTTATCAGATAAGTTTTATGAAAAGGCAAAATTTGTCTGACAAACATATGATTTGATGCATGGTATAATCACACCTGTCCTCACTCATCAGCCAATTGTTCCTCCTATATTTTATGAAAGCCATAACACAAGCAATAACACAGTTACAGAAGTGCAGTTATATCAGAGAACAACACTTTATCATTGATTGGTTTGTTGATAGTACTTGGCCTTCAGCCTTCTACTTCACAATATACCCAGGAGATATAGATATATGTGGCATCCACTAGTATGCAACTAAATATCTGACGTTATTGCTTATACAAAAAAATCCTTCTGTTTTTCTCTCCTTTTGTACCTAATGTGTTCTCTCCATTGTACTATTGTAGAAAGAGTCACAGTCTTTTGAACCAACATCTTTTGAAACCCTGCTCTATAGAACTTAGGTATAAATCTGCCATTGACCTGGCAGGACCAGGATTTCAACAAATGTTTTAGGAACAGGAATTCCCAGCAGAAGCACAGTTCCTGATGCCTGAAAAGCAGTCCTATATGCTACGGTAATACACATAATAGTGTTTGATTTCATCAGTCTTTTTTTTGGATAAAATCATTGGTTACTAGAAAAAAATCCACTTACCCTCTTGGGTTTATGCTCTCGCTACTGGAGGTAGTTCATTTTGATATTCTCAGTGGCAATGTTTCCTCTAAGATGTAGTGATCTGTGAGTATGCTGCTTTGGCCTGTGAGCACGCCGCTTCAGTCCATGAGCGCACTTCTTTGGTCCCTCCTCCCCGTTTTGGTGTGCATCGCTTTGGAAGCCACAGGTGCCTGAGAGGCACCCTGCATAGAGCCCTATAAGGGTCAGGGACCCTGGGACTGTAGTGAAGGGTGAACAGCCTTGTCTGGGCTCAGGACCCCCAGGGGACTGGGATGGATGGAGAGGAGCCTTGCCTGGGCTAGGGAACCCAGGGAACCCAGGCTACCTGGATAATATGTGGAACAGAGCCAGGGGCCTGGAGCCCAAAGGGGCTGGGGAGTGCATTGGGAGGTGAAGCATTGAACTCAAAATATCCTAGAATTCCAGGCTGCAAGAATAAGTATTAGAGTTAGCTAAGCTATTACAAAGTAATGTATTTATGGGGAACTGCGGTTATTTCACACTGACGAGCTATCAGTCATGTAAGATTCTTTCAAGAGCTGTTACAGAAGACAGTAGGAGTCTGCACACAAACAAAGAAGGGAACCCCAAGTCCTATCTCAGGAGTGGGCAAAATACAGCCTGTTGCTCTGTGGGGTCAGGCCAATGCTCAGGATCTCAATATAATGCTGTTAGACAGGAGGGCGTGGCATACAACTGCACATGCACACATATCACCAGTTCAAGCACATACACACCCTAGTGATAATGACATGAAATCATATACAATACACACATACATACACATATACACACAGGTTAAACAATGACTCAGGTGAGTGTGTGTGTGTTGGTGCCTGTGGTACCTATGCTTGGGGTGCTTGGTAACTAAAGAGCAGGTGGCAGAGATCAGGAAAAAGGCAGTGGAGATGAGGCAATAGCAGTGGCAGAGATCAGGGGAAAAGGCAGTGGGGATGAGGCAATAGCAAAGAAATAGCAGTTTGCAGGAAGAGAGGAGCTCAGGACGGTTGGAGCCACAGGAGCATGGGACAGGTGTTGGAGGTGCCGGTGAGCCAAAAGCAGGAAAGGGAGAAATGAGACAGAAGTTAGAGGGCCAAGAAGCAGAGATTGGAGCAGGGCTGGAACCATAGTAAAGCAAAACCCGACTCAGGGTTACAAATAACAGTTTTATTAAATGAACATTGTACTGTACAGCTTGGTTCCCACACACACACAATGGTAGCAAGAGAAAGAGACTGACTGGAAGGGTTGGAGTCCAGGTAGGAAAGAGAAACAGAGTCCAAGTCCTTGGCTGAAGACTGGGTGGGGGTGGTAACTACCTATCCAGGGTAGGAGGGGGGATTTCAATGGCCAGTTGGGGTCTTTCTCCAGCAGGGAACCCCCATGGGTTCATCAGAGGTCATCAGCATGGCCTCTGGGTTGATAGGCAGTGTGATATGGAGCATGTCTGATCCAGGTGAAGATGGTGTCCCAAGAAGTCAGTCCTCACTACCGCTTTTATGGGGCAGACTACCTCTGATCTCCTAAGGGGAGGGCATGTCCAGGCAAGGTCTGCCCTGTTCCAGAGGGTTCCAGATGTTCATACTGAGCATGTGCAGCCTTGGTACAATGGTGGGTTGCCTCATCTTTTGTTTCTTGAATGCTGAGGGTGGTTCCAATGGCTGGGCCGTTGGTCCAGGTATTGGTTTTGATGGTGGGGTGATTTAGTAGGGGGTCCTGCTAGCATTGTGCTTCACTCATTCATTCACTCTTTTGTTTCAGGCACTCAAGGAAAACCAGTTTACATAGGAAGGGTAGGTATGAGTCATAGTTGCAACATATTGTATATGGCAGGGGACACAAGGTGGAAGCTTGACATATAAATAGAAACTTGACATTACTTTACAGACACAGGCATAAACCACACAGTATTAATATGAAGCAATAAAAATCAATGGAAAAATGATAGGAATACAATATAATACAATATAAAACAGTAAAAAATCAATACAAACATAACAGGACACTATTTACAATATAAAAAGGGGCTTATTACAATAGTAGGATACAAGAACTTAGCTTACCTAGTACTACTTGTAATCACTTATAAGGGATAGAGTGGGCAGAAAGAAAGTCAGAAATGGTTAGGGGAAGGGGTGGGGAATGTATTTCAAAAGAAAAAAAAAAACAAAACCTGGGAATTTTGCTTCAGGCCCACAAGCCAAATCTAACCTGCCAGGCAAATTAATCCAGCCCACAGGCAGGTGTCCAATTAATTGCATCTGGCCTGCCCTGCAGCTTCCCCTGCTAGACTCCACATGGGGCCAAGCCCAGCCCATTCAACCTGCGATAGTGTGATATGCTGCCACACACACCAGTGGGAGGGCCCCAGCCCCAGCCAGTGTGCACAGCTTCTGGGTAGGGCAGCTGCCAGTGCTGCAGGCGGCATCTGGAGCCCTTACCAGACCCCAGCCCCAGCCCCCACTCCCACCTCACAGGGACTGAGGAGGCACATGGCATCAGGGCTAGGGAGCAGAGCAGTTCCTCAGAGCTGGCAGAACAGTTCCCTGGAGCTGGCAGAGCAGTTTCCTGGTGCCAGTCCCCAGATCCAGCCCCTGCCCCACCATCACCTCACCTTGCTTTGCCTCGCCTTGGGGAGTGAGGAGGCACATGGCATCAGGGCTGAGCAGTTCCCTGGTGCCAGCTATGAGCCCCAGCCTCTGCCCCCCCCCCCTCACTTTAGGGAGTGAGGAGGCACATGGCGAAGAGGCACTCTGCCCCTGCCCCCACCCCTGCCCCCACCTTGCTTTGGGGAGGACCTGCTGCCTGAGCTTACCTTCGGTAAGTGTCCCATGCCAGCCCTGGTGCCTCTGCCATGTTCTGCACCCAGCTCCTCTCCGGACAGGTGCGCGGCATTAAGTTAGTGCACAGCAAGATTTTAAATTGTGCGTAGCTGCACACATGTGCCCCTTGGAGAGAACCTAGGTCAGTGGTATATTATAAAACTTCAGTCCAGGACCATCTGTTATAGTATCTTTCTCTGTTCACTATTTCATAGATTTCATAGACATTAGGGCTGGAAGGAACCTCGGAAGATCATTGAGTCCAGCCCCCTGCCCAAAGGGCAGGAAGTCAGCTGGGGTCATAGGATCCCAGCAAGAGAAGCATCCAGTTTGCTCTTGAAGGTGTTCAATGTAGGCGCTTGAACCACCTCCGGTGACAGACTATTCCAGACCTTGGGGGCTCGGACAGTAAAGAAATTCTTCCTTATGTCCAGCCTGAAATGGTCTTGTAGTAGTTTATGACCATTCAACCTAGTCGTCATCCCTTGGGGCGCTCTGGTGAACAAACGTTCCCCCAGGTACTGGTGGTCACCCCTGATAAACTTATAGGTGGCCATCAGATCACCCCTGTGCCTGCGCTTTTCCAGGCTAAAGTGCCCCAGGGCTCTCAGCCTGTCATCGTAGGGTCTGCTTCCCTGACCTCTGATCATGTGCGTGTCTCTTCTCTGGACTCTCTCAAGCTTCTCCACATCCTTTTTGAATTGTGGAGCCCAAAACTGGACGCAGTACTCCAGCTGCAGTCTCACTAAGGCCGAGTACAAGGGGAGAATGACGTCCCGGGATTTGCTTGAGAAGCATCTATGGATGCAAGCCAGCGTTTTGGTCGCTTTACTAGCCGCAGCATCACACTGCAGGCTCATGTTCATCTTGTGGTCAATGATCACCCCCAAGTCTATTTCTTCCATAGTGCTAGGCAATATAGTACTGCCGAGCCTATAAGGATGCTGCGGGTTTTTCTTCCCAAGGTAGAGAACCTTGCATTTATCAGCATTGAACACCATCAGATTCTCGTCCGCCCACTTGCTGAGCCAAACTTTAACTTTCTTTTGTCAGTCATGAATGCAATTTTTTAAAAAAAGTTATACGTGGGCAGGAAACCTCATTGCAAGTGAAAATGTGTCTTTCTCGTTACCATTTTCTGAAAGACACTGACATGGTAAAGTCCCATTTGTAAAATACAGCTATTACTACTGTCACATAACTCAGTTTTTATATCAAATCAGACATATACTGAATATAAGCAATTTAATTTATCTTTCTGATCAAGGACGCTTGTTAGGGACTATGATGTGTTTTATGGGTATTACTTGAAAATTGCTTTTGATCTGTCCAGTACTGGATATCTACTCAATGAAACATGTGGGAACAATATATCATTAATTTTGTTAAATATCCTGATCATTCTTTAGGAGGTAAACTTTCTAAATATTTTTTTTTCCAAAAGGTGGCATTGATACTAACATAACTAGAATAAATACTGGGTGATTTGTCCATGGGCTAATTTACCATTCAATTCACTGTTGATTTTTTCTTTGTTTATTTTGTTTTATGTTTTTTATGGTTCCCTCTCTCTTTCTGCCCTGTTTCCACCTTTCCCACCCCCTTTATTCACTCTTGATGTTTGGACATAAATGGCTATTCACCATTATCTGCATTTCTCCTTTAAGTGTCACAATTACCAGAGTTTACTGTATTTAATTTAATTTGCATCTTAGATGTTTGTTTTTGTAATGCTTGCCCCTTCACAGTTTGAATACTCCCAACACAATTTCCTAATTACGTTTATGTTTACATGACACAGCAGAATTCACTATAATATGCACAAGCTAGCATAGTTATTGAAAGCAGTCTAGATACAGTAGCATGGAGTTCTGAAGGAACAAATTTACACTGCCTAGAAGAAGCAAGACTAAGTATCAACAAGTATTGTCCAAGCAGAAAAGCCAGCTTACATGGAAATTTCTGTAGTTTTAAGTCATGCATATGGTTAATTAAACTAGATATAAATAGCTGTTTTGTTTGTTTTTAATATTTTTACTGTTTCACAAGAGTTCTAAATAATGCTTTTCATTCACTTGCTATGATGATAATTGATCTCAGAAGTTATTTCTGGCCATCTACTCTTGAAAAACCTTTATTTTTTTTTTACACTATTGACTATAAAGTCCTTTCACAATTATTTTATTTATTTTTTTATTATTTTCACAACAATGCCCTCCTCTGCTTTTCCACCGATTCCTTTGAGGCCAAATCCTATTCTATCTGGTAAATATCCAGCTGGATTTATGTGTCTAAATTCAATTCTCTTCTACCCGCTGAAGATCTTTAAAACCATTAATGAATGTTTATTCAGTGCCCTGCACTTCAAAATGGCAGTGGGGGTGCTTGAACTAAAGCTTATATGGCAAGCTTTAGTTCAAGTGCCCTTGCTACCATGTTGAAGGACAGGGATGCTGAATAGATATGACAAGGAGACTGCTGGAGTGCATTAATTAGCATGCTCTGACGTGTACCAATAATTATGCGTTGGAGCAGATGCCTGGCACATGTATAGGTGCCTAGCAGTACTAGATTTAATGTTCATTAGTTAAAGTACACTAGCACACATGTAAACACTGACCGGGAACAAATTTCCTCCTGGTCAGCCAGTCCACTAGAGGGCAAGCTTCCAGTCAGGGACAGAGCACTGTGACTGATAACCCCTCCATCCAAGGGTCAGGGATGGCTCCTCTGCAGCCCCTGCCTGGTCTTAATCTCCCTGGACTGCCCTCTGGGCCTCAGGGCCATCTTCTGCCTGCTCTTGGCCACTGGGGGTTTCCTTGGTGGGCCTGTCTTGGCACCAGCAGTCCTGCACATCACAAGACTGAGCCAGAGGCTCTGATGCCTGCTCCTGGCTACTGAGGGCTTCTTTGTTGGGCCTATCTTGGCAGTAGCAGTATTGCACAGCCTCTGCCTGAGCCAGAGGGTTCTTTTTTCTGTTCTCTGGCCCCTGAGCATTGTGTCTCTGTGGCAGAAGCACATGCCAACTCCAGCACTTGAGCAAGCCCCTGGCATTGCTCAATGGACCTGGTAGTGCACCAACCTGAAGTCCTTGGCAGAGGCAGCCCACAGCCTCTCTCTGCAACCCTGGGTTGATCAGCCTGGGCCCCAGCAGGGTAGTGGGAGAGACTATGGACCTGGTGGCCATTTGGGGTGATTCTGAGGTGCAATTGCAATTTAGCTGGGGCATGTGGGCCAATGCCCACATCTATGAAGAGGTGACAGCCTGCATTATGCAGTGTGGGCATAATAACTCCAGGTGGCAGTGCTAGATGAAAGTGAAGGCCCTCTGGGATCAGTGGGTGGGTGTGTTACTTAAAATTGCCAATAGCTCAAATTAAGAGTGAGACCTTAAAAAGGGGATAAGGCAAAATGATATGAAGCAGATACATAAGCTTGGACACATCAGTCATACAAACAGACATACACAAGCATGCATAGACAGACATACAGACAAAATCACTCCAGTAAGATGTTATAGTTACCAGCAGATGTAACTCAATATTAGCACTGGACGGCCAGGTCCAGGCTTATTGAGAATATGACTGGGGATATACAGGCATGCATGCCTGTGCTCCATGACGTTGCAGAGAGTGGATTCCCCATCTTGGCTTGTCTGCATCTCACTTTTATAAGGATTTCAAGTCTTTGTTCAGCATTGGGGTTTTTCAATGCTCAGTCTTTAATTAGAGGTTGTTTTTTTTCTGGTTATCTCAACTTGAGGTCTTTCCAGTAAAGTTGGTGATCTCAGAGTAGGTATTTCAGTCTTGATCTTTGCCTTGAAGCATTGTGTCTTTGAAGCATTGTAGTTGGTATCTTTCCCTTGAAGTATTGTGTAGTTCAAATGGCAGGATATGCAAAATTCCTTCTTCTTTGCACCTGATCACAGATGAGTTCTTCAGCCATCCATTAATTAGCTTAATTAGTTTACTGTCTGGTAACTCATACATTGGTGCCTTGTTGCTTACACAATCAATTAAAACTTCTTCTGTTTTCATGCATTCTTTCACCATTCACCCTCTCTCACAGACACTCACGTACACAGGCCATACAAAGTTCATTCACTCATGTCATTGGAGAACAAGCAGAGTCTTAGTTGTTCATACAATCATAGAGGATTCAATTTAATACTATTATCATTTAAACATAATAAATAAAGCAAAACTATTATCAAATAAACATAAAAAATAAAGCAAAAATTCATACTACAGGTGCATGTAAATGACCACAACAGGTTGTCCGGGGTAACCTGCAGGACCATGCCTTGCAAGCCTGAGTTGGACAGAACCTTTGCTCCCAGGGACCCAAGCCATGGAAGGTATATTTATTCAAGCACCAGTGGCCTTCTGGAGCCCCTACTATGGCCCAGCTCTGATGAGGAGCCACTGGAGGAGGGCCCCTCAGACCAGCAGCACCAGTAGCCAGCATGCTCTCTGCTCCTCATCCAGTGTAGGTAGCCTGGGCTGGCACCCTGGCAACTGTGGGTACACAGGCAAATTGGGGAAGACAAGGCAGGCAGGGTGCCACCCATGGCCAGCTACAGCTCCTTCCTAGAGGGGGCCATTGGCCATATGGCCAAGTGCTGGGCCTCCACCCCCTGGCACCGTACCAGCAGTCAAAACACCTCCCTGCCACCGTGCTCTGAGGCCAACCTCTGTGACTGTCTGCCATGCCCAGCCAGTAAGCTACATACACAGAAGAGGCCTTCTTTGGGGGAAGGTAGGGGGCACTGTGGCTCATACCATCTGGGCCCATTCCACTTCACTTGCCTTCCCCCTGGCTGCACACCTGGTGTCAGATGCCCTGCACAGGGGGTGAGGAACCCCTCTCCCCTCCCTACCCTTCCCTGCATGGGTGAGCTTCCCCCTGCCC
Source organism: Alligator mississippiensis (assembly GCF_030867095.1). NCBI lineage: Eukaryota > Metazoa > Chordata > Crocodylia > Alligatoridae > Alligator > Alligator mississippiensis. The sequence continues at coordinate 374,501,215 of NC_081824.1, read as the reverse complement.
CTAGGAGTTCCTTCCCACAGCATGCAGGAAAGTGGGAGGCAGTGAAGAACTTTATTGAGCAGGCAGTACCCTGCCAGCTAGGCAGTCAGGGGCCTGTCACATGAAGAGAAACTTATTAATGGCAGTGGTAATCTCCTCCTCATCTGCAGGGATCAGGCACTTGTAGAGTAGGCAGAAGTACCCTTCCAGACAGAGATACACATTGCAGGGAACAGCAGGCTTGCTTGGGGCACCATCAAAGCTAAGGGCCCTGTGTCAGGTTCTAAGCTGCACCTGGGGCACCACGGTGATCAGCAACAGGAGAACATAGTGAGTTAGGCACCCCTCAGTTTGCTCAAACAGCTCATTATGGCATGCCTGGGGGACTCTCAGCAGGAGAATGCTTGGACCACAGGCTCTGGAGAGTCCCACTGGGAGGAGGGCAGGGGCATCACCAACTCCACATCCCAACTGGGCAGAAGCCCCTCACTTTCCAACCCTGGCTGGCATGAGCCTGATCCCATGAGAGCAAACTGCCTGGCCTGCAGGAGAAGTGGGGGAGTTGGCCCAAAGCATCCCTGGCAGCTGCTGCAAGGAGCCAGCCCTTGCTCAGCCTGAGAAGGGGATCCAGAATGGGCCAGCTGCTCCAATAAAGGGATAAAGGTGGAGGGCTTGGCTGGTGGATGCCTATGGCAGGGGCTGCCCAGCCAACTTATCATGTTCCCTGGGCATTTGTGCATACACGACACCTGATCTGAGGCTGGCGGTGCACAGCCCCTTGGTACAGTACATGTTATCTCTGAGATGTTGCAAAATCTCACAAAGAGCCTCTCTCTTCTTGCTCTGCATGTCCAGCAGCTGATCATGGGGAAGAGGTACCAGCCACTGCCAGGGATGCAGCGTCAGGGACAGAGTCCCTGATGGCCAGTGGCCTCTGCATGTGCCACCTCTGCCAGTGGCAGACACAACACCACACCCTCCTGCTGGACTAGCAGATCACCATCATGGACAAGTGGCTGGCCAACTCACAGGCCTGGCATGAGGCAGACATCACACACAACTGGGAGAGGGGTGCTCACAAGCAACAGAGGCAGGGGCATTAACAGGAGTGGGCTGCCCGTGAGCAGGATAGGGACTGGGAGGAGTGGGCATACCATGCCTGGGTCCTAGAACTCAAGGATAGGCATGTTGCCCTCCTCAAGAGGATGGTGACTGCTAGAAGCAGCAGGCCTTCATGGTGGTTCAGGCAGTGGCGACCATGAAGGAGGACCACTGGTGCTCAACAGCATCCTACCCCTGGCAGCCTTAATTGCTCAGCCACCAGCCATGGCCCCACCTGCCACCTAGCAGCTGCCTGCTGCCCATCCACCAGCCCTGGCCCTGCCTGCCACCTGGCAGCCACCCACTGCCCCATCAGCATTCTAGACCCCAGCCCTGGGTCAATGGTGCTGCCTGCCTGGGCTGGTGCCCTTGGTCTCCCCCATGCCATTTGGGAGATAGCTTCCACTGGGCCCAGCCCCATGGAGGAGTGGGGGGTCAAGCTCATCAGCAACTGCTCTCACCCCTGGCTGAGCCTCTGGGCTGCTGGCCTTGCTGCAGTGTCTACACCTGTGGTGGTGCCACCAGAGGCCCAGGTGCCAGACACTTCTCCCCAAGCTCCATGCCATAACTAGTCCATAGCCCACCATTGCCTCCCCCAAACTATGCCAATCACACTCCTGTAAATAGTAGCATAAGGAAGAGAGTATTTTACTGGTAGTGTGCATTGGGGTTCAAAGGGGCTGTTGTTGGTGGGGGCAGCAGGAAGAGTGCTGTGATGAAGGGTAATAAAGCTTATTGAATGGAAACATTTTGGAGTCTGTGTAGTCTTGGGGGTGCACTGTGGGAGTGGGGAATCTGGTGCAGAGCCACAAGACACATAGTTTACCATATGGTTTATTGGGATATAGGGTTAGGGGTCCTACTGGGTTGGGTTGGGAAGGAAGTGGTCCACAGGTGCCTTACAGCAGTGCCCTGTCCACCACTGTTTGGGGGGAGCAGGGAGCATCCATGGTGCACTCACCACAGGCTCCTGGAAGAGCATCCCCTGCCAGGCTGAGCCTTCCAGTGTACCCCTGGAGACCATAACCAGGCTGTGCCTGCCTATCCTCCCCCCCCCCCGCCCCCACCACAAACCCATGCCTGCCTGCCCTTGGCACCTGCCCAGCTGCAGCCAGAAACTGCAGCTCCCCTTAGCTACTGCAGGAGGTCAGAGAAAGGGCTGAGCAGCCCTGGATCTATGTAATCCTATAAGGCAAGGGTTCTCAAACGTTGTGATACTTTGACCCTGAGTAATGAATGGTGGTGGTGGGGGACAGGGAACTTGCATGCGGCAGCCGCTGCTGCCATCCACCACTCTGTGCTTCCCCATGTGCCACTTCTCCATGCCACTGTGTATACCCCCAGGGAAGTTTCTGGCCCCCTTTTAAGTTTCTTGCAACCCTCAGGGGGGTCATGACCCACAGTTTGAGACCCCCTGCTATAAGGATTAAATCTGCTCCCAACAGGGTGTACATATAGGCATGTTCCCAGGCCTGATCTACTGTGCAGTAATTTACTGAGCAGTAAATCTAAATAATATTACTTGCACATGTAGATGCATCCATTGAGTCACTAAAAGACCAATCTACTATGTTTTCAGGGGCTCAAACAAAGTGGAAAAATTTTGAACATAGGCACCTAAATCCATTTAAGATCTTAATCTGGCTGTTAGGGTCTGCCTTCATGGGTAGTCAGGCCTTTTCTCTTGTCTTAATCCTCACAGGATTTTTACATGATTGATTTTGTGCTGGTTTGAGACCTGTGCGACTTTTGTCAAGTTACTTGAAACAAGATTTACATCTACCCTTAAACTCCTTTAATTTAGCTTCTTGCCTATTTAAAAATCTGAAGCCTTGATATAGGAGGCTGCTTCAAAGACACAGGTTAGACGCTGGATTCCCTACATAATCTGTGAGGGACAATTCAGAAAGCCCAGGTGCTGAGTAGGAAGTTGCCTAGAGCTTAGTACATTTGAAAGAAACAGTAAGCGCAAGGGCTTTCAATTTATGTGGAACTTTATGCAACTTCATGGCCTGTATATGTTCAATTAAAATATTTTAATTTAATGTTAATTCTACTGTTTGGCAAGAATTCTTAATACTGCATATTGTTTTGAATTTCTGCTCCTTTCTAGACCTCAAATTTCTTACTCAGGGTTTCAGTTTAGGTGCCTCTGGATCCAATTTAAATGGTAGATGCTTACCTCATGGGTAATGCTGCCTCAAGTGATAACCTTTTTCACTATAGCCTAGAGCACACACTCAAGAAGTGTGACAAGCATTTGTCCAGAATAGTTAGATGGGGGCCATGCCTTGTTGGAATTTGACTAGAATACCTGGGCTCCAGATTTCTCTCAGTCTCACAAGATTCAAAACGTAACTTCCCCTTACCAGAACAGTAGGACTAAGTCATAAAATAGTCCATCTGGGAGCCAAGAACCGTCTAGGGTGGGGTGAAGTGGTGCACTTGCACCTCCCTTTGATTCTTGGTCCATCCAAAGTTTAAAGGCAACTACTAACAATAGCCACTACATTTGTATTGAGGAAGCACTGAAGGAGTCAATTGACTTAATTGTGTGTTATAATCTACCAGACCCCTTTTAAATTCTTCATTCCACAGGTGCTAACAGCCCCCCTTGCCTTTTAAATGGTCTTTAATGGTTCCACTACTCCATGTATCCTTCCTTCTGAAATTCTGCTGTTAGCTTCTCTTAGTTATGGAGCTCCCATTTGACAGCCCTGCAAACTATTTTTTAACTAGCTAAAAAAATTTAACTCAGGTGTAGAAATATTACCTCAGGTGAACATTAACTCAGGTGTCAAAATCACTTTTAATGAAGTATTGGAGGCACTATCCAGATGTTCAAGAAAAATTGATTTTGTTTTATGAATCTGAAAAAGTCATGTATTTAATTATAATGACTCCAGGATGAATGAAACAGCAAATCTGAATTATTTTTCCTTAGATTATTGTGTTTTTTTAGATAGTTTACAATATAACAACATACCATATTTACTCAAATGCAGTATAAGTTCTTTTTCCCCAATCAGCATGGGGGAAAAGCCCCTCATCTTATATTCACATACAAAGAAACCTCATTAAATACATTGTCTATCATTAGTTTGTTGCCAAAAGCATAAAATGCTGATTAAATGCAGCCAACATTGAGCATGATTATAACACTTAAGGCCCATATTGGGTAAACATGATGATGGGACCCTACCACAAAGCCAAGGTTAGTGCTATTAATCATATCTGAATATGATTAATAGTAGCATCAATTTCATGCAGTTCCCATTAGCACTGATCCTTTTACAAGTCATTGTGCTACTCTATATTGAATATATTTCAACTTCCTCTTCAATGCTGCAGCTGAGCTACACGTCTCTTTTCCATTTCCAATTATTCCTGTTTCTTCACCACCCTTAAATGCCGGCAAAACATCACCAAATAGGGCTTCAAACAATTCACCCAGGATCTCTCTGTCATCACCTTTCTCCTGCATCTTGCATATGCATCTTGCATATAATTAGTGCGACCCTACCCTCCATGAGTTGGGGCCAGACCAGGTTGCCCTGTGCTTCATCTGCAGGGATCCTGGTCTTCTCTGCTAAAAAAAGAAATCCCCAAATTTTGGATTAAAAAAGGAACCCAAGATCCACATTTTTCCATGATCAAAATGAAAAACCACTAGATCTGAATCTAGATCTAGATCTTTATTAGTGGTGTTTCATGTTGATCATGGAAAAATGTGGATTTTGGGTTACTTTTGTAATCTGAAAATTGGGGATTTTTTGTTGTTGTTAATCAGAGAAAACCAGGATCCTTACTCATCTTCATCTGCATATAATTTTTTTGGAGTATTCCAGGACTTGTGACAAGAACACTTGCTTGCAATCATGAGTGAGGGGTAATTAGCACGTAGATCCTTTGTGGTGGGTATTTTGACAACACACCCATACTGAGCAATACTGAGCTGTGATGTCATCACAGCTTGAAATGCTGTTGACTCTGCTGAGGCCCAGGTTAATGAACTATGTGGTAAACCATGAGCCTTTTGGCTCTGTACCAATATCATGCATAGTTTGATAGTAGAAACAAATGTGCTGTGGGATTGTTATTTGTTTTTATCCAAGAAAAAAAGAATCCTTGTTCATCTCTATATAAAATTAATGCACCTTATTGTCAACCATTTCTGTGCCAACCTTATACTGTCATGTATTTCTGCCTGTTTTAAAAGATTCTGTGTGTGCCCATTTTTCTAACATATAATTCAAAATGATTTAGAGACTCATACTTGATCTGGCCTTTTTGTTTTGTTTGTTTATTCTCTTTCAAATGCTTTCTGTAATTTGATTAATTATCATTCAAATGCATAAATAGAACATTATATAATAGAATATTGCATACTTTCATATACTTCAAATATACATCTTTCTAATGTATGTATCTGTCAGAGAGTCTGGTGTAATCACATTGGAGTAAGATGGGTCTCTTTTAATTATTTTCAGTGGTTTTGCTGTTACACATGCAATTACTGCTATTTGGCTCTATTGCACAATAAATTTACTGTGCAGTAAGCTCCTACACTTGTAGACACTGACACTTTACTGTGCAGTAGGCTAGCTTACTGTGCAGTAAAGCATCTCATTTAGATACAGCCCCTGGTCACAACAGCAGTTAGCTATTACGCTCCTTACATTCTTGAATGCAAGTTCATGTTAATTTAAGTCCATGGCCTTATTAACAATCCACCAACTCTTTGTCCTTTAACCCCCTTTCCCCAGGAATCTATTTTTTATGATCTTTCATTTATATTTCACTGTAGCCCAGGTGCACCAGGGTCAGTGCTCCCTCCTCCAATGGAAGGAAAGTGTTGGCTAGGCAGGGTGCTGTGAGAGGGATCTAAGAATGCAGGCCAGTTCCATCTATTCCCTATAGAGTCAGGCCAGGACAAGGGATGCTTAACTATATACAGATTTATTAATATATACAGAATTAAAAGAAATTGTTATTAATAAACATATGTACACATATATGTTATTATCATATAATGCTATATAGTATAAATGAAGACAAGAAGATTGCACCACCTCAAGAGGCATTGAACAATACATAGATAAATAGTTGGTCTAAAACAGGCAAACAACAGGTAACTACAGGGAAGTGGTAAGTAGTAGGCAAGGGTAGTAAATATAGGTAAGTAGTAGGGAAGAGTCCCACCAGAGCCCCAGTAAGGATCATATACCCTAAACTCTATTAAACTGTAAACTTACAAATATAGAAAAGTATACAAAATATAAGGCCCTGTATCACAAAATATAAGGCACATCAGCATCAAATTAAACTGAACTCTCTAAATCCCCAAGGCTCAGACTGGTCCTGGGGCACTGGTTGTGCTCCAGCAACCAGTGGGGCAGGGGGGCAGAGGGGGAAATCCCCCAGTGCTCTTCAGGCCTACTGCAACCCGAAGGATGCCTCCAAAAGAAACTCCAGACCTAGGGAGCCTTCTCTTGCCTAAGCTTCCCCTCCAATAAACAGTCTCACCAACCCAAGGTAACTCCCCCCTCTCCTGTGGGAAACCCATTTCCAATGTAACTCACAGCTCCAGGGTCTCAGGTGGATGGTCCTCGGCCCCTCAGCTGAGCTGCTTCTCATTGCAGGAGCCTCCTGGGCCTCTGGCTCCTTCTGGGCTGCTCACCCACTAGTAGCCCCAAGCACCATCTTGTGCTCCTGGGGGCTTTGCCTTCTGGTCAGGTTTGGGGGCTTGGACTGCCTTGTGCAGCTCTGGGGCCCAGGTCCCTCTGGGACCCACCATGCAGTGATGCCTGCACCAAGTTCCTGGCCTCATGCTAGGGCTGGGGACCCGAGCCACCTCGATCAGCTCCCAGGGTCTCTCTCTTTCCATGCACCACCTGTGCACCAAAAAGCCTGGCCACTTGCCCGAGCTGCCTCATGCAGGGTCTGGCTCCATGCAACAACCTGTTCACTGAGAGCCTGGCCGCACACCAGGAGTTGCAGACCTGAGCTGCCCAGTGCGGCTCCCAGGATCCCACTCCATATGCCGAGTGGTGCACCATTCACAGCACTTCTCAGTGGCAGAGCTGAGGAATGCAGCCACTCACTGCTCCCATTCAGAGAAAGATTCTTCAGGCTCTTCAGGGTGCTGGCACTGGCTCTGCCTCTGCAGACCAGCTCTTCCTGCACCCTCTCTCTCTTCTTTATCCTTCAATGCAGCTGCTGCATGCTGGGCATGCTGTCCTTTTATCCTTTTCAGAGGCTCGGCCCCAAGATTGTCAATGGACCAATCAGGGCAAGGAAGAGCTGGTTCGCAACCAGGTCCAGACTCTTAACCTTGCTCTGGGTAGGGGCAGGGCAAACCCCTCCCCGCGAATTTCTTGACTGGTAGAAATAGTCCACCAATCAGACTTGAGATTTTCTGAGCCCAGCGCACCAGGCAAGGATTGGTGAGCCTGCCACATTAATAAATATATCTTGTAATACAGATCTCTACATGAGTTTCTGAAATATATGTACAATTAATATAATTCCATATGTATTTTATGGGAACATAGAAATTAATATAAGACATTTATTTGAAAACTTAGAATTGATTAGAAAAGATTATAATTAATATGTTTATGTAAACAGACCAATAAAACAAAGAAATAGCACTGGGCAAAGCAGAACAAAGGCCCATTGTTTTCACAGAGGGTTGCCAGAGTTACTTAGAGCATAAAAGCTAATTAAGATTGGAAGAAATTGGGGAGTAGTGGAAAGGCAGTTCATAGGGAAAAGAGAGAAACAACAAGTAAAAAAAGATTTTTAACTCATCTGGAGAGTATGGCTCATTATCTTGAACATCAGGTTTGAATGATTTCATTTCCTTGGAGAACACAGAGGCAAATCACAGAAACAAATTTAGTAATCAGTTTCTAAGGGTTTTTTTGTTTGTTTGTTTGTTTGTTTATTTGTTTGTTCGGCTTTTTTTAATAAGGCCTTAAATAGAGTTGTTTGTTGATTGTGTGGGTGCTGAAGAACACAAGATGTAATTTATAAGTAGGTATTATATAAATTTCCTCTTCCACATCACTTTCACCCAGTGGCTTTCTGTTTACTCAGAGGGTGTTACTATTCTTTGACGTTATCTGTACATAATTTGTGATACTTTTTTTTGGAGGAAAAATGCCATGTAATTGTGAGGTATTATTATAGTGTATTCTGCTTCACTATAAAAGCTGTATCAGGATGACTGTTTTATTGGGATATCTCCTAGGTAACTGTGATTCACTCTAATTATAGTTAGTGATAATGTTTAAATGGGAGAGTAGTGGTACTACTACAACTTAATGGAAAAAGGGATAGATGTACAAAAGTTCTAGAATGATAATGTGGGATATACAGATGTAAAATTTAAGATGTTGCTTTTGAATACAAGTTTCCAGCTCAGCATTAATGCTTATAACTTTAGCAGTATCAGGGAAGTTGCTGGGGAAGTACAAGGGTAACAAGTTGCCATTTGATCCTCTGCTAAAGATCTTAAGTCAGTGAGATGTACAACTAAACAGAGTGTGGATTTAGGACTTATTTTCCACAAGCTTCTAAAACTCTGTGAATCTTGTCTAGCCTGGAATTTTCTTTCTCTATATTCCTCCCTCTTTTTCTTCCCTCCCCTTTAAAAAAAACAGACAGAATACAATAAAAACATAAATGAATGCAAATTTAAATCATTCAGAAGGGGGAAAATGCCAATATTGAGGTTGAAGGTGCATGTACATTTCAATGCAGTTTTTATGTTCTGGACATAAACTATTTTCAAATTGTATTATTAGACCATTCTTCTAGTTGTACTGGTTTCTAAAGGTACTTTCATAACATCTTGGGGCATTGTGAGGGCCTCTGTTTAGGCCAGACAAAGTAACTGATGCTCAAATTACAGAATAACATGTAATTAAATGCCATATTACTGTAAGTCCCAGGCTTGAAGACCTAAATGAGTAAGAAGTCTTTTATAGACACTAATTGTCCAAATCTAACTGAGAACTCTAAGTGGATGGAGGAGAAATCCCTCTGCTGGCATCTTGCATGAGCAATGGGAAATAACTAAGGGAACTGGATATCTTTTGCCTGTTTAGGGAAATAAGTGGGATAGAGGCCATCATAACACTATGTGCAGTTATGAATTGATGGACTCTAGGTCATGAATGTAACAGAAGAAAAATAAAAAGCATAAAGAAGACTGACTATCCACAGGTGTCTTCCTATTGTGATAAATCCCATTTAGGGCTTTGTATACCACAGTTCCTTCTCTGAAAGCTGCAAACTTTAGATAATTCTTTGGTGTGGCTTAAAAAAACAGTTACAGCAAAGCAGAAATGATATACCAGTGTAGTATCCATGACGAACTGGGAGGACTGGGAAGGGCCAGTGGAGTATTCATGGGGACTGGGAAAGACAGACCAACAGAGTAACAAATGAGACAACTACTTAGTCAGGAGCCAGTGACACTTGAGCAGAAACTTTGATGAAGGACTTGAGGACAGCATTACTAACAAGCACCAGAGCATCTGTTGTTACATCTAGAATAACGTGGGTGCATCTACATGTATGCTTTAATGAGAATTAGCCTATTTCAATGCGCATTAAAGTGTCACTTAAAAATGTGCTATTTAGTTAATGTTTATTAAAATAGGTTGATGCACATTAAGCATCCCAGGGACAGGGATTCTGGTTTTTCTCTGATTTAAAAAAATCCCCAATTTTCAGAATAAAAAAAGTAACCCAAAATCCATATTTTCCCATATTGCAAAGGAAAGACTGCCAGATGCAATCAGCAATCCTGGACTCATTTTCCCATCAGACAGGCCTTCCAGGGGACCCTGTCCCTCAGTTCCTTAAGCGAGTCAAAATCTGCTTTTCTGAATTTCAAGGTCCTTATGCTGTTCCTTCCTTTCCTCAGGATCATGAACTCAATCATCTTGTGACCACTGCTGCCCTTGTTGCCATCCACTTCTACATCCCCCATCAGTTCTTCCCTGTTTTTCAGCAGCAGGTCAAGAAAAGGGTGGCCTCTAATTGGTTTCTCTAAGGCTTGCACCAGAAAGTTGTCCCCAATCCTCTCCAACAACTTCCTGGATTGCCTATGCACTGTTGCATTGTCCTCCCAGCAGATGTCAGGGTGACTGAAGTCCCCCATGAGAACCAGGGCCTCTGATCAGAAAATTTCCTCTAGCTGTTTGAAGAAAGCCTCATTCACTTCATCCTCCTTGCCTAGTGGTCTATAGCAGACACCCACCATGACATCACCCTTGCTACTCTCCCTTCTGACTAACCCAAAGACTTCAAACAGGCCTATCTCCAGTTTCATACTGGAGCTCTGAGCAGTCATATGGTTCCTGCCTGTCCTTCCTGAACAGTTTATACTCATCAATGACAGTGTTCCAGTCATGAGATCTATACCAAGTCTCTTTTATTCCAATCATATCATACTTCTGTGATTGTGTGAGAAAATCCAGCTTTTTTCTGCTTTTAGCCCTGTACATGTTTATTCATGTACAGACACCTGAGGTAACTAGCCAATTGCTCTACTTTCTCAGGAAAAATGAGAAGGCCTCCCCTGTTGCTCCCTCCTGCTTGTGCTTCCTCCAGGACCCCCGCTTCCCCACTTACCTAAGGGCTTTGATTTACCTCCCCCAGCAAGCCTAATTTAAAGCCCTCCTCAGTAGGTTAGGAAGTCTGTCTGTGAAGAAGCTCTTCCTTCTTTTCATCAGAGGGACCCCATCTCTTCTTAGCAATCCTTCTTCATGGAACTACATCCCATGGCTGAAGAAGCAAAAGCCCTTCTGGTGACACCATCTGTACAGCGATGCATTGATCTGCAGGATGTGTCTGCTCCTTCCTACGCCATTCCTTTTGATTGGAAGGATGGAGAAAAGCACTACTTGAGCCCCTGTCCCTTTTACCCTTGCCCCCAGAGCCCTGTAGTCACTTTTGATTTGCTCAGGGTCATTCCTGGCAGTATTTTTGTTGCTCACATGAATGAGTAACACTAGGTTCTATACAGCAGGCCAGATAAGTTTCGGTAATCATTCCTAATACACATATTCTTTTGAGAAAATGTCTCTTTGAGAAGATATTTTTTTAAGACATCGGTAGTATTTGAGAGAGAAATATTATGCAGGATGACATGCTTGCTTATCTGCAGTTGGTAATTATATAAAAAAGTGTGGTGCGCCATTGTTTCTGGCAGGTTTCAGAATGCAAGAATATCTGCGAAGCTGAATTTATATGCAATTGTGAAGACAGTGAGCAAATTATGAAGGTTTCAAATGCCTAAGTCAGTGCAAAATACATGTGGCCTTTTTATATTTGATGTCATATTATCCAAGAAGTCCAAAAGGACTGAAAGTGACTCTATTTAAACTTTTTTTTGTTCCTGACACACTCTATTGAAATAAAGGTATTGTTCACTGAAGCAGAATATTAAATAATATTTATGATCAGATTCTCAGATGGTGTAATTTGGTATAGCTTCACTGAAACCCATGAAATCAATGGAGCTTTGCCAGTCTGCACTAACTGAGGATCTAGCCTTTTTCTATCCATCATTTAAAGAAACTGCATTGTGATAGTTTACACCTAAAAAAAACCCAAAATATTTTGTAACTTGCAGCATGAGTCAATGAATTGAAGATTCAGCCACTGACAGATATAGCTTGATATCAGAACCTTTTACAAAAGTACAGTAGTTCTACTATCACTAACTCTGTAAAGAAACAGATAGTGACCTACTGTAAACCATGTGAATTTTCAGAGGAAAATTGAGGCCAAGTTCATGGCTCTATTTTTGTCTAGAAATAACACAAGAAAAAGTTTTTTAATGCTACCTTATGCTTTCTCAAAGGGAGATAAAGGTGTCGTTTTGAACCTGAGGCAGACGTTTTATATGTACATGATCCAATTTCACTTGATTTATAGGCACACATCAGAACATTTTTTTTAATGGGGCAGCCATTATGAAGTACAAATGTTACTTGGTTACATGCTGTATGTAATATTTGTATTTAGGCCAAATATTAATTTGACTATAGTATATATTAACTAGCTTTAGCTTTTCTCACTATTTTGTGGAAGTAACACACAGGGATAAGTATTAAAATACATAATTCTGCAAAAATAATTGCAAATTATATAGGAAATAGAAACTATATAGGTATGCAAATGGTTAAAGACAAGGGCATTTCAAGCAATCAGTTCTTTAAGCAAAGCTCCCTTTGGGTTAGTATAAGGCTTATTTAATTTCTCTTTTTGGTGTTTTGATAATTTATTGTGGGCATATTTAGAGTAGATTAAACAATCACTTTACTTGGGCAGGAGTACAATGTGACCCAAAGTTTGAACATAAAAGATACTAAATATAAATAATGAAGCTGTTTCACTTCTTGATAAGGATAAACTGACAAGAAAAGTATCATACGGGTGCAAGGGCAAAAATAAGAAAGGTTTGCAGGCAGTGTGATTTCATAGATTTCATAGACATTAGGGCTGGAAGGGGCCTCAGAAGATCATTGAGTCCAGCCCCCTGCCCCAGGGGCAGGAAGTCAGCTGGGGTCATAGGATCCCAGCAAGATAAATATCCAAATTTCTCTTGAAGTCATTCAAAGTAGATGCTTGAACCACGTCCGATGGCAAGCTATTCCAAACCTTAGGGCCTCGGACAGTAAATAAGTTCTTCCTTATGTCCAGCCTGAAATGGACTTGCTGGAGTTTATAACTGTCGACCTCATCATCCCTTGGGGCGCTCTGGTAAACAAACGTTCCCCCAGATCCTGGTGAGCACCCCTGATAAACTTATAGATGGCCACCAGATCACCCCTGAGCCTGCACTTTTCCAGGCTGAAGAGTCCCATAGCTCTCAGCCTCTTGTTATGACGTCTGTTTTCCTGACCTCTGATTATGCGTGTGGCTCTTCTCTGGACTCTCTCAAGCTTCTTCATGTCCTTTTTGAATTGTGGAGCCCAAAACTGGATGCAGTACTCCAGCTGCAGCCTCACCAAGGCTGAGTACAATGGAAGGATGATGTCCTGGGATTTACTTGAGAAGTATCTGTGGATGCAAGCCAGTGTTTTGCTTGCTTTACTAGCCGCAGCATCACATTGCAGGCTCATGTTCATCTTGTGGTCAGTCATGACCCCCAAGTCCCTGTCGTCTGTAGTGCTAACCAGCGTAGCACTACAAGCCTATAAGCATGCTGCAAGTTTTTCCTCCCAAGGTGGAGAACCTTGCATTTTTTGGTGTTAAACACCATCAGGTTCTTATCTGCATATATCTTGAGCCTGTCAAGGTCAGTCTGTGTTGCTCCCCTGTCCTCAGGTGTGGATGCGTTACCCCAAAGTTTGGTATCATCAACGAACTTGGCCAGTCCACTTCTGACTCCAATGTCCACATCATTAATGAAGATTTTGAACAACATAGGTCCAAGGACAGAGCCTTGAGGAACCACACTGGTCACAGGACACCATGATGATTGATTTCCTTCAACCACCACCCTTTGGGTCCGATCACGGAGCCAGTTCCCCAGCCAGCGGGTCATGGTGGACCCGAGGCCACAGTTGGCCAATTTTCCCAAGAGGTAATCATGGGATACCAGATCAAATGCTTTTTAAAAGTCAAGATATACAACATCAATCTCCTCTCACTTGTCCAGGTGATAGGTCACCTGGTTGTAAAAGGAAATAAGATTGGTCAAGCACAACCTACCTGCAGCAAACCCATGCTGGCTATCCCTCAGGATGTTACCATCAGCCAGTCCATTAAGAATGGCCTCTTTGATAATCTTTTCTAAGACCTTCCCCAGGATAAAGGTCAGGCTGATGGGCCTGTAGTTTACCGGATCCACTTTCCTCCCTTTCTTGAAGATAGGCACCACATTGGCCTTCTTCCAATCCTCGGGCACTTCACCAGAGCACCAGGAGTTCTCTAAGATCCATGCCAGGGGCTGAGCTATGATGCTAGCCAGCTCCTTGAGTATTCTGGGGTGTAGATCCTCAGGGCCAGCTGACTTGAAGGTGTCCAGCCTTTCAAGGTATTCCTTCACGAGGTCAGCATTGATGGAGAGCCAGGAATCACCCTCACCTGGGTGTCCCTATCCCGTAATGGGGAGGGGCGTCCCATGGGACTGGTGAAAGACTGACGCAAAGTACCCATTTTGTAAGTTGGCTTTTTCCTGGGCGTCGGTCATCAGTTGCCCCTTCTGGTTTAGCAGGGGTCCAACGTTGCCCTCGCTTTTCCTCTGGCTCCCCACATATCTAAAAAAAGACTTGTTATTGTCCTTGATACTTGTAGCCAGTTGGAGTTCCATCGCAGCCTTCGTTCCCTCGTTTGCTCCCTGTAGGTCTGGACCAGTGCAGTATATTCCTCCTTGGAGGTGGATCCCATCCTCCATCCTTTGTAGGTCTTTCTTTTTAGATGCAGGAGGTCAACTAGTTCCTTGTTGAGCCAAGTGGGCTGCTGTGACCTTTTGCTGCCTTTCCTCTGAGACAGAATAGACTTAGCTTGTGCATCTAGGATTGCTCCCTTGAGAAGCAACCACTCTTCCTGGGCTACCGTCCCCTTGGGGTCGTGGTCCCTTAGGGCCTCACTGACAAGCCTCCTGAGCTTGTCAAAGTCAGCCCTCCTGAAGTTGAGAACCTCTGTAGTGCTGACTAACTTGCCAGGTTTTCAGCAGATGGTGAAGTTGATCAGCTCGTGGTTGTTGTCACCCAGCTTCCCTTTGATCATTAGGTCACTAATTAGGTTTTCCCCAGTTGCCAGTACCAGGTCAAGCAGTGCTTTACCTCTCAGTGGCCCGTAGACTTCTTGCATCAGATAGGCTTTGCAACCATCTGGATTTGGCCGAGCATTCTTCCCACAAGATGTCTGGGTAGTTGAAGTCTCCCATGAAAACCATGGTTCAGGAGCGTGCAGCCTCAGACAATTCCCTGGCAAACTCCAGGTCAAGTTCTTGATTCTGGGAGGGAGCTCTGTAGTAGACTTCCACCATTGTACCTCTGTACCATGTTCCCCAAGGATTTTAACCCAGAAGGTCTCCAGTCATCCACCCTGGGCACCAATGCCAGCTTGCAGGGACTTGTAGCTCTCCTTAACATAGAGAGTTACACTCCTGCCCCCTTTGTCCACTCGATCTCTCCTGTACAGGGTATAGCCATCTATAACCCTGGTCCAGTCATGGGTGGAGTCCCACCAGGTCTCTGTTATCCTTACGACATTGTAATTATTTGTGTTAAGCAGGACGACAAGTTCCTCCTATTTATTCCCCAAGCTCCTGGCATTGGTGTACAAGCATGTAAGTGTCCCCTTGGGAGCCCTTGCCTTGTCTACAGATTGTTCCAGGGCTGGGGCAGAGGTGGGCTTCCTTAAGTGTCTTGACCTGCTGGCTTTGCAAGGGCTGCTGAGCAGGCCAGCAGTGGCGGTAGTCCCCCTGTCCCCTGGAGGTCTTAGTTTAAAGCCCAGTGGATCAGGTCAGCCAGTCTGGCTGAGAAGAGCCTCCTCCACAGTGGAGAGAGGAAGAGGCCATCCCTTCCCAGCAGCTCACTGCCTCTGTCACCAAAGAGCAGACTGTGGTCATGGAAGCCAAAGCATTCCTGATGACCCTAGTGCTGCAGTCTTTGGTTCACTACCTGGATCCTCTTCTCCCTCTTCAGCCCATAGCCTGAAACCAGAAGGATTGAGGAAAACACCACCTGTGCCCCCAACCACTTAAGCCCTGCTCCCAAATCCCTGTAGCACTTCATGACCCGGCTAGGAGCACTACAAGCCTTGTCATTCATGCCCACATGGATAAGAAGCATAGGGTAGTGTTCAGTGGGCTGGAGGAGTTTAGGGATCTTCTCTGTAATGTCTTAGATACGGGCTTCCGGGAAGCAGCAGACTTCCTGGCTAAGGGGTCAGGGCAGCAGATTGCCCCCTCAGTCCCCCTCAGGATGGAGTCTCCCACAACAAACACTTTGTGTTTTGTCTTAGAGACAGTGGGAGCAGTAGGTACAGTTGAGCCTGTGTTGCCTACTGGAGCTGGCAGCTTAGCAGGCTCTGCGGGAGCTGCAAGAGGTTCATACCTGTTGCAAAGCCCCAGCAGGGCGGGGACCTTGGTGCAGCGGGCCTTGGGGCCCTTGACCACCTTGAGCTAACCCTATGGCCGGACAGAAGGGGAGGTCCCAGTGTCCTCCCTTGTCCTGGAGGGTGACCATGGTCTACCCTCCACCTCCCGGAGGATAAGGGCCTGGCAGTAGGAGTCAATCTCCTGCTCACAGTCCCTGATGGCATGCAGTCTTTGGACTGCAGCCTGGAGCTCCTTCAGCTGGCACACCAGAGACCCCAAAAGGGAGCAGACCTCACAAGGGGAGGTGGCCATGCTCCCAGACCCCAGAGCCTGAAAAAGTGCCAGGCAGCACCCGCAGCTGAGAGCCAGGGACTCTGTCTGTGTGGAGCCTGGAATCAATGGCTCCATCTGGGCAGAGGCCTCTGGGGAGCCTGGGGGGCGGGGGTGCAGACCCCAAGGGGACCCTCAGGTTGCAGCGTGTTTATCCACAGCATGCTGCTGGGAGGCTGGCTGTGGCTAGGACTGCCTACCCTAGGGGTGGGGTGCACAGTCAGGGCCTCGGGCCCTCCTGCTCACCCTCCTGTGCAAAGCGTGTGTTAACTCGCACACTGGGCAGACAAGTGTGCCTGTTTGCATGGCCTGTGATGATACAGTTAACATAGGGATCAACTGTTATATGCCTATGCAGAGGAGTAACAGTGCATAGGGTAATCTCTTTAGATTCCCACCGTCCCCCAAACTACTGCCTACTGAGATAAAAGCCCCTGTCAGGCTGCAGAAAACAGAAAAGCTTGGATAGTTATAGGATAAAAAAGTACAGAGATCCTAATGAAGTAATTAGACAGTTAATTAGGGCCTTGATAAACATTAATTTTAGATTGCTTATGGAGCTCTTAAACCCTGTATTGTCTACACATTAGCATCTGAAACTAGTTTTAAGCACACCTCAGGCAGTTTAAGGTTATGCCATTCTGGGTCAGGTTTATCTCTGATCCTTGTTACTCAGTTTATGTTCCATTAACATAATGGAACATAATGGCCACTCCCCAGAGATGAGCTGCCCAAATTACAGTCCTCCAGCATTGTAAGATGCAGTGTCCCCTCCCCTCCCCTCCTGTTGTATATGGACAAAATTTCCACCACTTGAATAGTACTTCCCACATGGTGGTTCCGACAGTAGGTCAACTCCCTATCTTTCCCCTAGAGATATGATCTTCCTACCTCCAGATTTAAACCCCATTCAAGCAGTTTGCAGAGCACATGCCATTTATCCAGGTTACAGGGCATGGACAAGGCCAGGAGTTGAGCCTAAAGCGGGTCAGGTGAAACAAGGTAGGGAGTCTCCATGAGCTGGGGTTTCTTTCCCAGAGCAGGGGCAGTATCTTCATGAAATGTAACTTTCCTCACCGCTCCCACCTCCCAGCCATCCTAGGAAGCATTAGCAGCATCCGCTATGCCCCAATTCCAAATCCCAGTTTATTAAAATATGTGACTTTTTTTTAATTTACTTCTTCTTTATTTATTTTTACTTTTTTAAACATCCACCTTCAGTGGATGTCTTCCTTCATTTCACCACCCTTCCTCCACCCCCATTTCCTTTTCACCCCACCCCTATCCCTTTAACTCTCTGCCTCCCAGCTTCATGTTCCCGTCCCCTCTCTACAATCCATCTTTCAAGGATAGAAGTCTGTTTTCACTCACCAGCCCTGTACTGACAACTTGAAGCTGTAGCTTCTAGTCACACACCTGCTTGACAGCCATTTAGTAACAATTCACAGCTGTGCAGCTGGGGGACAGACAGAAATTTCTTAGCCTTAAGGTGTGACTGTTCCAAACTCAAGCTAGCACCAACACTGATTAACATTTGAGCTCAACGTGCAATGAGTAACAAGACCTTTAGTATGAAAAATTTAGACATTTGGGCTAAGTATAGAACTTGGTAAACTAGCATGACCTGTACACTAAACTCGACTCACATCTCTCTCCTTCCTTTCCTTGTTTCCTTCCCACTATTGTCCCTGGCCCACAAATTATTCCCCCACCTCTTTGCTTATCTCTAGTCATTCCTGCAGTCACAATAATTCAAGTCAGTTAGATTTTAGCAAAGACTTAAGGTCTTTTATGAATTAAAGTAAAGGCCAGATACTATTTCATTAGGCAAGCACATCAAGTTGTCATTATTAATTAAACAGTGATTATTATTAATTATAAAATTATCCTGCAATATTGGACTCTAAGGATCAATGGAGGTAGCTCTACAGATTTAAATTTAACATCATTTAAATTAATCATGGGGTGAGGTGGGCATGTTAGCAGGGAGGGAAAGACTGCAGAAAAACCTGGATAGGTTGCAGGGGTGGGCTAACAAAAACAGGATGCATTTCAATACTGACAAGTGCAGGGGGCTGCACTTGGGCAGTAGTAACCAGCAGCACACTTATAACATGGGAAACTCCCTTCTTGAGAGCATGGAGGCAGAAAGGGATCTTGGAGTCATCATTGACTCCAAGATGAACATGGGCCGACAATGCGAGGTCACAGTCAGCAGGGCTAACCGGACCCTATCGTGCATCCACAGGTGCATCTCAAGTAGGTCTAAGGATGTGATCCTCCCCCTCTATGCGACACTGGTCAGGCCACAGCTGGAGTACTGTGTTCAGTTCTGGGCACCCCACTTCAAGAGGGATGTGGACAACATTAAGAGGTTCCAGAGGAGGGCTACCTGCATGCTCCAGGAACAGCAGGGCAGACCCTACAATGAGAGGCTACAGGACCTGAACCTGTTCAGCCTTCACAAAAGAAGGCTGAGGGGGGACCTGGTGACCGTCTACAAACTCACTAGGGGGGACCAGAAGGGTTTGGGGGAGAACTTGTTTCCCCTAGTGCCCCCCAGGATAACAAGGAATAATGGCCACAAGTTGTTGGAAAGTAGGTTTAGATTAGACATCCGTAAGAACTACTTTGCAGTTAGGGCAGTTAGGATCTGGAACCAACTTCCCAGAGAAGTGGTGCTGGCTCCTACCCTGGGGGTCTTTAAGAAGTGGCTTGATGCCTACCTGGCTGGGGTCATTTAAGCCCAGTTTTCTTCCTGCCCATGCAGGGGGTCAGACTTGAAGATCTACAAGGTCCCTTCCGACACTACTTGTATGATTCTATGATTCTATGATCATTTATTTATTTTATTTTTCCTATTGTAGCAGCCATTAAAAAATGGACCCACCTGAACAGAATGGGAAGGGCTGCCTGGCAGAGAGACAGAGTTTGTCCCAGAGGGGACACTGTAGGCTCTGAGGACAAGTGAAGCTGTTTTGGAAGCAGCCCTGTTGGAAGTGGGAGAGATGATGTAACCCCAGCAAAGTTTTGAAATAGAGCCATTAGCAAAAGCCCAGGAAGGGCCCTGAGCTGGGATTGGCTGAGAGGCTTGGATAAAAGGGGGAACAGTTTTCCGGGGGGGGGGGCAAGAGAAAGAGGGGGGCTGATGGACAGGCTGGAGACCAACACAATGGTCCCTCGGAGAGCCCCTGAGAGAGCCTGTGAAATCAGCAGCAGAAGTTGCAATGGGAGTGACACAGTATCCAGTGTGATACAGTATCAAGTTCTTCTCTCTGGCCTGGGAGGCTGCGGTGGCAGGATCATGCAGGGACTGCTTGTGTGGAGACTCCAAGCCTAGAGAGACCTGACTGCAGCCAATGTGGCTGGGTGAACACAGCAGAGCCGGGGTGGGGGGGACTGCCGGAGTCTGCCCTAGTTTCCCTGAGGGGTGAGGGGCCCCAGGGGCAGGCAACACCCAGGGAGGGGCTGCATTTACCTGAGCTGTGAGGCTGTGTGGGACAGGAGGGTTGCTACAGCCTGCAGCCCAGACACTGTTCACAGCAGAGCCAGGAAAGGGGGACAAAGGCAGGGGGAGGTTGTCTTGCAGGAACTGCAGAAAAGGAGCCGCTGCTTGCTGCCCGGACATCCTTGCTGCCTGGAGACTCCAGGAGCATGGAGGTGGACACCAGTGCCAGGGAGCATCCACAGACCACGTGCAGGGACACAGCCAGTCCCGCTCCCTGAGATACCCCGCCAGGGGCAGTGCACATGGGATCCCCAGTACACTGTGTGCAAGTGAGAGACTGTGTAAATAAGTTCTTGAGGGTTTATTAGTTCATATATCCATGTGTTTATTTAATGATTATTTGTTATGTTGTAAATAATTAAATCTTGTAAATAGTTTGAGAATTGTCTGGGAGGGTGCTTGATTGTAAGGGGAGGCTCTCTGCTTGGGGGCACTGCAGCAGCTTCCCAGGGAGGCTGGGCAGGGCTACTGGCTACTGGGTGCCCCAGGATCCCGTTATTCAGGTGAGGGCGCATGTAGAGTCGCACCCAGGGTTATACTATTAATTATCAGGGAGTTAGAAGCCATTTTCCATAGGTCTGTTTCTGAATATTTGGATTTATAATGAGCAATATTATTTTTAATCAATAAAATTAAGAACCATGCAAACTGGAGTGAGTTATGCAGTGGGGTAGTTTTGAAATACCATTAATTGACTTTGGGTCCCAACTTAAAGACTTGTAATCTGAAAATACATTGTGCATTTTGAAGTGAGTTACCTGCTGCATCACATCTCGACTACATTTCCCTTCAGGTCTTTTATCCCAAAACCCTGTGCTCCTATGTAGGGTGTTCTCCAGCAGACACTATAATGGCCCAATCATGTTTTCATTAGTGTCTGAACATGGACCTGCACATTTCTATCAGCACATGGGCCTAAAATGTCTCAGCAGCAGTCTTACCACAACAGAGTTACAGATTGAGTAATCTTTTTAGCTCTGAATTATTCGGCAAACTAGACAAATGAGAAACCAAATCATGAGCTATGTGAGCCTATAATCAGACTTACTACTTATACTGTCTTTCCAAAAATATTCAATTTAATTTGTAACAAATTTAAAGTTTCTCTTCTTGCTGTTCTGATAAAATATAATGCTACTATTTAAAGTAGCTTATAAAAACAGGAGTTTAAGGTACATGACCTTGTGTCACTTTTCCTTTATGTGACCATTCTAAAATAATTCAGTGACAAGTACAGATAACATGCGTTATGTTTTATGACATTTAATAGCACCTGTTTCAAAAGACCAAATCAGTCTGAAATTCTACAGACATGTATGGTGACCATCTGCCTAGATTTACCTGGAACACTGTGTTGTTTAATGTAGTGTCCCATGACACTTGTACATGAGACAAAATTGCCCTTTTTTAGCTTCACACTTTACATGTGCAGCAGAGTATTGTGCTTTTTGTCACATTGTACACGTATGGTGGTGCATTGTGAATTAAATGATTTTTTGTTACGTAGCAACTAAAACACATTCTGATGTATTTTAGTTTTCCATGTAACAAATTGTAGCAATATATCCATCCCTGAGGCCCCCCACAGCTCAGGGGCTGCTTGGCCTGCCAACAGCTCACTTCTCAGCTGCGGGCAGACTCGATGGGAAAAAAAAAAGTGGCAAGAGGCTTGGTGGACTTCCAGTGCCCCATGCACCATCCCCACTGACTTCCCACCACCTGGGACTGCGTGACAATGGGCCACCTTGTCCCTGAAATCACTGCCCCCCCCCCCTCCACCTCAGTGGCTGCTTGGCCCACTGGCAGCTCCACCGCCTACCCCACCCCCTGGCCATGGACAGACTTGGCTGAGAAAAAAAAAAGCAGTGAGAAGCGCGATTCTTTGTGTTGTTTTTTTTTTGTTTTTGACACAGCCTGCCCATGGCTGTGAGGGTAAGCTGTCAGCAGTGTCTGAGTTGTGGGGGGCCCCAGGGGGTGGGGTGCTAGTGGGCCAGGTGCTGGCTCTTAGCAGCTCAGGTCCTACTGGCAGCTTATCTCCCGGCTGCCGGCAGACGAAGCTTAAAAACAACAACAAAAAAAGATTGGGCCTCTCACTGTAACAGTGTTGGAACCCCTAAATTGAAATAGTGGGTTTTATATCATCACAATTAAAAACCCGCTAATTAAAAACCCATTTCAATTTAGGGAGAGCTAAACCCCCATCATGTGTACAAGTGACCCCAGCATATCAAGCAAGGCATTGCAAGTCCAGGATTCTGGTATAGTTGGCTCTGTTTTTGTTCATATCTTTATGAATTCAAAATGCTTGCCTTTTTTCTCTTTCTTGTGTACAAAAGATCAGACAGTAGGAAATGTGACATCTAGCTATTAAATGTATGAAGAGTGAACCAACTGAAGTGAACCAGTTGGGAAGTGAACCAGTTATTTAAATTGTATAATATACTCCCATCTATGAAAACAAACAAAAACAATCCTCCTCATTTATACCAAGTTTTATTTTACAGTAAGTTTTATGTGAAAATTGTTCTTGTCCAGTTCATTTTTCTGCTAAAAAGGAGATCCAGTTCGACAATGGGGGATGGACAACTGAGTTTGAAGCAGTGTAGAACTGAGCTTAGCCCCCAGAGGATGTTCCACTTTTTCTTTGGCTTTAATAAATGGTTGAAAATTCATGTACATTATAAAAGTAGTTGTTAACCTGTTGTTTTAGCATTGAATGAGAAGCTATTTACATATAGTCCTAGGGGTGTGAGAGAATATTTTAATTCAGGGTGTGGAATGCAAACATATTTAACATTGTGTAGTTAAGCCTACAATTCACAGCTTTAAGAAAAACTTAAGGAAGTATAGAACATTGATCATTTTACCTTTTAAAAATATTTTTTCTTTTTAACTTAGGAAGAGACAAGTGTGTGTCCAGTGAATTCTCACTAAAAATATTTATTGTGGTTGTATGTTTGCTGAAATAACTATATAGATGGTATAAAGAGATGTTGCCTGATGAATCATTTGCAGGGATCCTGGTTTTATCTGATAAAAAAAAATCCCCAATTTTCAGTTAAAAAAATGTAACCCAAACTCCACATCTTTCCATGGTTAAAATGAAAACCACTATATACATACCAATATACCTATATATTAGTAGTGTTTCATTTTAATAATGGAAAAAAATGTGGATTTGGTGTTATCATAGAAAACCAGGATCTCTATTTATAACATTGTGAATTCCTTCAGGGGACAAAAGGAAATTACAAATCTAGAATTGCAGTGAATGGCATCCTCTGAAATGTCATATCTATAGACCTATGTGATTAAGTTGCCTTCTTTAAAAATGCAGTGTTCTGGGACTCTAATAAGATCAGAGCAATCTCTGTATGTAGGTTTGTTCCCTTCCCTGATCCTATTACGATAAGCAGCACATTCATCTGCTTCAGCCATTGTTCTCACTTTATGATGAAGTTTCAATATTTTGTGATGTTTCAACAATGGCTATATCTTAAAACAGTTCTCAATTAGATATTTGTGAGCCCTGAGGAACAACAAGCAAAATCTTCCCGAAATCCCCTCCTAAAGCTATAACTCCCTCTGAATAAAATTTCAGTCTTCATTATATCATTCAGGAATCAGTCAATGCATCATAATGACAAAGCAAAAGATGTTGGAGTCTCATCCCAAAGGATGAATTTACATTGATGAATGACATTTGTTTCTAGCTTTGGACTTTGATACTTGAAGTGGAAATTTCATTGAAGTTCAATTGAAACCCTGCACTGACTCTCAGTGACTGGCTTAAGAATTTATGGGTGGTACCTGCAAAAACTTTTCATGTAATACTTTTCCTGTGGCCACTTTATTTATTAATCTTTCAGGTTTTTCAGACTTTTTCACAACTTTTTAATTTTGTCCAAATCTTCTTTATAAAATGCAAAATATATAATGTGTGGGTACACAGTAAACATAAATACCTTAAAATCTTCTTGAACTACCTTTTCCCTGGCTTATTGTTATATAGTTTTGAAGAATCCCTAAGTAAATTATCACAGGTGCATGCAGTGTGTCAGAAGGAATATGGGGAAGTAATTATGCCTCTGAGAATAGATTCTGTAACTAATGTGTTTCATAGAACTGTAAAATCATAATCACCCCATTACATCATGCTGGCCAATGTACTTATGGGGAGAACATAAGAAGTTCCCTACTGGGTCAGAACAATGGTTCATCCAGCCCAGTATTCTATCTCTGACAGTGGCAGAAGTAGATGCTATACAGGGAAAGAACTAAACCAAATATCTCTAAAATGGTCTATCTCCTTTTCAATACCCTACTTGGCATACTGGTTTAGAGATGCCAGAGGAAACATCTCAAACCATTCTGTTTAAGAGCCATTAATAGATCTATCATCCATGAATTTATAAAGTCCTTTTTGAACAGCAATGCCTTTGTGACTGTCATTCTTTGTTTCTTGCCCATCTATTCAAGTAGGGAAGTTTTAATCATATAATGCCAACATATCACTGTATGCACAGATTTGGATTCAAATAACTTACACAGAACTGTTAAACATAAGGAAGTAGTATTTCCTCCATTTAGGCCATCTGTCTGTTGTCCAAGGATAGACTTGCTTTGTACTATGAAATGCAGAGTAGAGATATCTTCAATCAATCAGCTAAGACTCAACAAGTGAAAGGTCATGCACTTGGAATAAAATAATTGCACGCACATGTATAGACTGGAGAATGACTGGTTAGACTGCAGAAAAGGAGCTGTGGGTTACAGTAGACCACAAGATCAATGTGATCCAACAGTGTGTTCTTGTTGCAAAACCCCCCATAGCATACTAGGTAATAGTACCAGGAATGTCCCTTGCTAATTGAGGGAAGTGATTCTTCCACTCTTCAGCAGTGATGAGGCCTCACCTGATGTACTACATCTGGTTTTGGGCCCCACACTTCAGGAAACAGTTAAGCAGAGACTGCCAAAGGTGATTAGGGATATAAGAAGCATGAGTTATGAAGAAAGCCTGAAAAAATAGCGTTATTTAGTATGAAAAAGAGAACACTGAGAGGGGATTTGATAGGTCTTCAAGTATGTGTAGGGCAACTACCGAGAGGATAAAGATAAGCTTTTCCCTATGACTGCAGAGAACAGGACTAAGAGCAATGGCCTAGGAGCTGCAGCAGGGGAAATTTATTTTGGGGATTAGCAGGAACTTTCTGAGTATGAAGGTGGTCAAGCATTGGAATGGGCTACCAAGAGAAATTGTAGAATCTCTGACCTTGGAAGTTTTCATGAGCAGGTTAGACAGGCACTTGGCTGGGACAATGGAGTCAGAGATAATCCTGCCTTGAGCAAGGAGGCTGGACTAGATGAATTTATGAGGTCCCTTCCGGCCTTACTTCCCTATAATCCTTTGATTTAGCATATATGCTTGTGCAGGGAATTTGCCTTGGTGAAATGAGGTATTTGTCAGTGAAGTCAAAACAGAATATGGGGGTTGGGGGGTGGGGGGCAGGGTAAGGTCCTCAGTACTTTGTTTTCTCCAAACCTTGAGGCAAAATGTGAGACAGTACATGAGTTATGAACAGCTTTTAACTTGATATGGCTTTTCCCACCCTTTTCAGGGACAGTTGTTATCTTATTTAAGACTAAAAAGGATGTCACTGGACCTCAGGGACAAATTAGGCATACAGTAGTTAGTAACAAAAGGTTGTCTCCAGTACTCAGAATTAATTTAAATAATCACTATCAAGAATACAGTAGTGTTAATATGGCAGTAAAATGGTGATAAGTTGAAACCATTGCTGAGTGTTAAAACTTAAGGCACAATTTTCATTACTTTAACACTTCACATTGTGGTGTCCCTGTAGAAAAATAATGAACCTTCAATTACGTTGTCCTTCAAAAGTATGAAAAAGAAGTTATATTAATGTTAATGTATTGTCAATGACTCAAACAGGGCACTGCTTAGAATTCATGGAAAACCTATATCCCTGTTTCAATTCTATCTTCTTAGTTCATATAAGTTGTAAGTGCATATAAGTTGTAAGTGTATAGTTGTAAGTGCAGAAAGCAAGCCATTGTATACTCCAAAACATGGTAAAATTCCCTTTGGTCATAGCCCCAAATGAAGTGACAATGCAATTACATAAATATGATTTAATACATTTTCTTTTAAATTCAGCAACATTATGAGATCCCATCAGTGCTTTCTTTTCACTTCTTATACAGATCAACTACCATCATCTGTGAATGGATTTGTTCTGTAGTGAATTTTTTCTTCTATTTTTTCTTCTATATATTTTTTCTCTCCTTAGCAAGCATAGAAAATTTCATTCTCAGGGGTAGGTAAATGCACTTCAATTTTCATAAAGTAAGGTCGATGATTTCATTTCTCTTTGAACTACATGATTAGGCTTTATTTGTGTTTCAAGGTTCCCATGTTTTAACTGGATACCAGTCCACGGCTGCATTTTTATTGTAGATGAGAGCAAGATGTGAAAATAAAATCTACAGAAGAGACAATGAATCACCTTATTTCAAAAGCATGGTTTTGCTGCTGATTTGGGCCCCATTTTAACAGATAGGTATTTATGAGTAGTCCCATTCATTTCAGTAGCTGTTGGAACAAGGCTTTTCTTTGTCATTTTGGGAGAGACACTTTGGGTATATACAGTCCTCAACAGCACCACAGAGAGGTATCCAAGATGTCCATGTGCATGCTAGCTCCAGGACTGAAAGCAAGTGAACACTGTACTAAACTGATTTACTGTTTTCACCACTGGAACTAAAGTGCAGAGCCAGCATATTGCAGTATATTGCTGCAAGATATTTCATTATACCCTCTAGACATATATCCCTTGTTCTCTTTATCATTTTTGTCTTCCATTAAAGGGGATATCTGTGTGGCTAGTACATTACTGATGCAAACATTTAGTTACAAAGTTCTAAAAATAGGTGCTATGCGTTCTTATAATTTGGGACTTTTTTTTTTTCTATTTCAGGGCTCTCCAGTTGGTGGCCTACATGTTTTATGTACAGCAGATGAGGACAGAGGGGTCCATGTGCTGTCAATGGGGGATGAAGTCTGAATGTTGGTGGTGGAATGTGTAGAGAACCACATGCTGATGGCACATGGGGGAAATACCAGGGGAATGCTCCTGCAGAGTTTTGACCTGTGCAGTGTGCAGCTGAGGGCCCACACATTGGCACTTCCCATGGCCTCTGGCTATGCCTAAGTTAGAGGGTACTGTTCTACTTCTTTCTAATTTATTCATATAATTAAATATACATATACATTACATACATCTTTCTTTACTGTAGTTTCATACACAAGTTCACTATTTAAGTGAGTTTTGCTGAACATTATTTTTTAGTTGCACTTACTGTCTTTGAGTTCAGAGAGATATTCTATTTTATTTACTCCTCTTTTATCTCAATTAGGTACCTCAATAACAACTATATATATTCTGTAATATAAAATGCATCACATCATTCTTCTTTCAAGCATGAAATTCATTCAAGTGAATGTCAACGATGTAACCTTTGATGTCAGCTGTAATACTAGTAATAGGGATAACATTGATATTTAACATTTTATTTAATGTTCTAAGGCACCCAAGATGACAAAAGGTTACCTTAGGGAATGGAGTAAATCTGATGTGCTCCTGATGTGACTCCTGATCACATCGAACTCCAAACTGGGTTAGTGCTTGTGAAAGCTAATTAAAGAAAAATAATTATACTAAAGCTAGATTAAATTTCATTTTACACTGTGGCAAGTCCTTTGCTATATTTAAACTAAGTGATCCCTGCTCTTTCAGATACAAAATTGATACTGAAATAGCTTATCTGTCATACTGAATTGTAAAATAATCTCTGTATTTAAGATGAGAGCTTTATTCAGAATATTATATTTGCCAAGAACCTTTTTAAAAATATTTGTTGGTCCTAGAGATATAGGTAAGCCTTAATATTTTTATTCGTACACAGAGATTGATAACCAGGGTTGTTGGGACAGTGATAATGATAATAGTTGTTGTTGTTATAATTATTATATTATATAATTGTTTCAAGCATCATATGATGTATGACAAAAAGACAAAATTGGTGAAGCATTTGGGCTAAAGCCTTCACTAGTGGGCAGGTAAAAGGCAGCTTGCAGGAGCCAGTGGCATCCGTCCCAGAAGAAGTCCACTAGGAGCCGCTGCAGTGTCTCAAGTAGCTCCAGCAGAGGGTCCAGCACCACACAGCGGTGCCACAGGGTTGCCGCCACCAGGTTGGTGGTGATGAGGACCCAACCACAGTAGAAGAGGGTGGGCAAGCGCCATTGCCAGTGCTGCAGGTGGGCCTCCACTGCCTCTCCCAGGTCCTCCCAGTTGTGGGCTGCAAAGGCTGGTGGTCCCAGGAACACTCCCAGGGCTTTGAGGCCTTCCCAGTGCCAGGCAAGGCCTCCTGGCAGGTCCGGAGGTGGTTTGCCAGCTCACGTCTCGAGCAGGAGCATGTCACTCTTGCCCCAGTTGATGCAGGCCAATGAGGTGAGCTCATAGGTGAGTTGGCAGTCCACCAGGGCCCGCACATCCTCCTGGCTGCCCAGGAAGACTGTCAAGTCATCCGTGTATGCTGTCAGCCAGATTGCAGGGCCAGTGGTTGGGCCTGGTGCTGGTGGCAGGGCTAGGCTGGTCAGGTGACATTGCAGAGTGTGCAGCAGTGGTTCAATGGCCAGGGCATACAGCATGCCCGAGAGGGGGCAGCCCTGGCATATGCTGCGATGCACTGGGAATGGGGAGCACAGCACGCCATTCACCTTGAACAGGCTGGAGGCATCGTGGTACAGGACCCAGAGCGCCCTGATGAAAAGTGGCCCAAAGCCAAAAGCCTCAAGGGTGCAGAGCAGGTACCGGTGGTCGACACAATTAAAGCCATTCTCCTGGTTCAGGGAGACCAAGCCAACGTCCAGGCCAAAAAGCTCTGCAGTCATGTGCAGGTCATGCAGCAGAAACAGGATGTCCTGGATGGCCCTGCCCAGGACACAGTAGCTCTGCTCGGGCCCGATGACGGAGGCCATGATGGTGCGGAGACGGTTCACCAGTGCCTTCACCAGGATCTTATATTTGGCACACAGAAGGGAGACAGGTCACCAGTTCTTAAGGCAGCTGAGGTCCCCCTTCTTGGGCAGCAAGGTGAGCACTGCCCGGCGGCAGCTGGTCAGCAGGGTCCCATCGGCGAGGCTCTCGCAGAAGATGCGGAGGATGCTGGGCCCAAGGAGGGGCCAGAAGGCCTTGTAAAATTCCACGGGCAGTCCGTCAAGGCCCAGGGCCCTGCCCCAGACAAGCACCACCACAGAAGCCTCGAGCTCTGCCAGGGAGAGTTCATGCTCCAGGGCTTCAACCTGCAAAGCGCTGAGGCATGGCAGGTCCTTATGCAGCTGCTAAGCAGCCTGCGGACATATGGGCTCAGCCACAAACAAGTCCTGATAGGAGGCGATAACATGCCCCCGCACTTCACCTGGGTCCATGAGCAGCCATTCCTCTGGGATCTTGAGATGGTCCAGTGTCTTTTCCACAGCCTGTGGCCTCTCCAGGCTGAAGAAGAAGGCAGTAGGGGTGTTGGCCTCTGCCAGACCCTGGCAGTGGGCACATACCCGCACACCGTGGGCCGTGCCCTCTGCCAGCTCCTGCAGGCATTTCTTGCAAGGCCAGAGGCTCTTGAGGGGTGCTGCATCATTGCCCATGTGGAGCAGGGCTGCCTTAAGCTCCTCCATGTCCTCCTCCAGCTCCTGGGTACGGCGGCGGATCTCACTTGCTGTCAGCTGGGAATACTGCTGGCAGAATGTCCAGATCTGGATCTTCCCCATGTCCCACCACAGCCACCGGGAGAAGTAGTCTGCTTGCACAGCCTCCCAGGTCCTCCAGAGGTTGGTGAAGCAGTCCCTGAAATGGGTGTCCTGCAGCAAGCTTATGTTGAGGCACCAGTAAGGGGCCAATGTGCGTGCTCTGCCAGGCAGGCTCAGTTCGCAGCAGACCAGGGCATGGTCTGAGAGGCCTGATGGGATGATGCAGCTGCTATGCAGTAATGGCAGATGGTGCTGGCTGATGTATAGGTGGTCAAGGCAGGCCATGGTGATCCCACTGGCACTCGTCTTTGCCCAGCTGTATTGGCACGCGTCAGCATGGAGGACCCACCAGGCATCAACAAGATCTGCTGCCTCCAGCACAGTGAACAGCTTGTGGGCCAAAGGCAGGTGTGGCTCCAGCCCCATCCGGTCTAGCATCGTGTTGACGGTGCAATTGATGTCTTCACCCATGAAGAGCAGGTCATCGTTCTCGCTGGTGTCATGCAGGAGGTCACCCAGGGTCTCTAGGAAGGCTACACTCTATCTCCCGTCAGTGGGTGCATAGACATTGATGAGGAGCAAGCTCTGGTGTGCCAGGGTGATGTGAATGGTCAGCAGCTGGCCGGGGATGACCTCTCGTGCCACCACCAAGTCGTACTTCAACTGCAGTGAGAGGAGGGTTGCCACTCCTGCACTGAAGTTGGTGCTGTGGCTCAGAAACAAGTGACCTCTCCAGGCAGCATGCCAGTCAGCTTGAATGTGCATGTTGCCATGCATCTTCTGG
Organism: Alligator mississippiensis; assembly: GCF_030867095.1. Taxonomy (NCBI): domain Eukaryota; kingdom Metazoa; phylum Chordata; order Crocodylia; family Alligatoridae; genus Alligator; species Alligator mississippiensis. The sequence continues at coordinate 374,470,605 of NC_081824.1, read as the reverse complement.
AGGAAGGCGATCACCAGCTGCTTCTGCTGCAAGCCCTCCAGAACGACCATCCACTTCACCGGGTCTCTGCAGCCATTGGTGTTTAGCGAGGCAATTGTGGTAACTACCATAAGCAGGAGAATAGAGAGGAAGGATAGGCAGGGTACAGGCGGGAAACAAGGTGACAGAGCCGGGCAAAAACCACAGAGACAAGGGAAGGCCTATCTTTGCCCTACCCTATTCCACAAGCCCTCCTCAGCCCTGCACCTCCCTCACATGGGCCACCATCTTCTCAAGCTGGAAGGCATGTTGATGCGTGCTTGGGTCCCAGCGCATGAGACTTGCCACGTCACTTGTGGCGCGGGCAAACCACACAGGGTCCAGGCACCATTGCCGGATACTCTCTGCCACATTCCTCTGGCCCTTAGTCTGTTCTAAGTTGTTGAGGATGCCTCCATAGCTGGGGGCCACCCATTGGGGGTTGTCCAGTAGGAGCTGGATGTTGCTGACTGAGAACCAGCAGGGCTGTACTCTGGGAGACCTCCCAGTGAGACTGGTGAAAGTGCCCTCAATGGCCAGGCTCCCTAGCAGGCCCCCCTCAGTATCTGGGTCGAGGACCGTCTCTGGGAGATCGATCCCCATCCTCTTTGGGGGACAAATGTCATCCCACTCTAGGGACCGCTTGCAGCACTCAGAGGGCAGGCACTCCATCTCCTACTCATCGGCCTCAGTGGGCAGGGGAGCGGGCAGTGGGGTGGCAGGACCCTCTGCTATCTCCTGTGCCTGCTGGTGGGGAGGCAGGCATTCTTCCCCTGCCTTTCCACTCACAAGCCACACGAGCTGGGATGGGGGCAAAGAGTTGCTAGACATCGCTGGGACAACCTCAGTCATGGCCTGAGGTGGCAGGGTTTCCGGGGGGGCAGGCAGGGTGGGGTCAGGTTCCCTAGCTGCATTTTCCCCGGTGCTGTCCGAGGCAGGCCCCAAAGGGGCAGGTGCTCCTTTAGAAGCTCCTTTTTGCCTCTTGCCCTTAGCTTTCTTGAGAGCAGCTGGCACCTCCCCCATAGGGAGCGGGCCAGGCTGCTTGGTGGTTGCCACCTCCGGGTCCACCACCTTGGCTGAGGCAGGGGTGGAGGATGGTGGAGGGGAGGTCTCGGTTGCTCCACCTGACGGGGCCCCAGAGCCTGAGATGCTAGCCATCCCAGGTGGAACTGGGAAAGGGAGGGACTGAGAGGATTCCCCACCCCCTCCACTGGGGGGGCATCAGCCATGACAGGGGCAGGAGAAACCTGGGAGGGCATCCCAGGCCCCCTGCTGGGTGGCATGCCAATGCCAGAGGGGTTAATCCCCCCGGATGGAGCAGAGGTGGAGGGGGGGCTTGGAGGATCCCCCAACCCCACCCTTTGATGAGGGTCCCACACCAGAGGTGGAAGCACCATCCTTCTGTGCGGGTGCAGCAGCCGGTGCCCCGGCCAACTGCCCTAAAGGGCACTGGGCAGCCAGGTGGGAACTGTCATAGCAGCGGCGGCATGAACTCCCGCCCTGGGAGAAATACACCACATAGGGCGCCATCAAACACGAAGGTCATGGAGAGAGGCAGTTTCTGGGTGCCACCCATGAGGAGCATGAACTCCTGCCTCTGAAAGAACAGGACATGCCTGAACATGGGGTCCCTACTCCCCATGGTCAGCCTGCTCCAGGGGCTAGTGAGGACACCAGAGAGCTCAAGCACTTTGGTGATGTCCTGGTCTGGCAAGTGTGGGGGGATGTTGGTGGCCACCACCTGCACTGCCAGGGTCTCCAGGGACATAACCAAGTAGTGGACCCTGAGATTTCCAGCCCCACCCCACACATCTCTCTCACCAGGCTGGGAGAGCTCAAGTATACAATGGGCACTGAGTTTACTCAGGAGGCATACCAAAAACTCCGGTATTCCAGCAGGTCCATCAGGGCTCCGGCGCAGTCCTCCACCCTGATGTGGAGAGGGGCGTGCACCCACAGGCCATGGCTGAGGGGAAGGTCCACAGAGACATCCCCCATGCCAAGTGCCTTGGCTGCTGGCAGCCATCCTGGGCAGGGAAGGGTTAACTGTCCCACAGGAGGAAAAAAAAAAGCCTCAGACTGAAGCTGGGGACTGGGAGGGGCTGAAACACCCCCAAAATTGGCCTTGGGGGGGCAGAGTAACCCTGCAGGGGCTGAAGGCAAGCTCTAAGGCAGGAGGAGATGGCAGAGACCAAGGTAAGGGGTTCTGGAGGAGGGAGGCAGCAGGAATTAAAGGGAGAGCACAGGCGGGGGTGGGGGAGGGGCAGAGGCAAACAAGGCTGCCAGAGCCCAGGGGAAAACACTCACAAACTGAGGGAAAGGGGCAGAGAGGGGTTCCCCAAGCACAGGGTGTGGAGAGGCAAGGTTTGTGGGGTGGTGAGAAGAACAGGGGAGGCAGGGAGTGCAGGGGAACATGCAGAAGGGACCTGTGCTGCAGGAGCTCAGAAGGGCTTCACCTGTCGGTGGCCATCTTGGAAGAAAGAAAGAAAAAAAATTGGATTTTGGGTTACTTTTTTTAATCTATTTTTTTTTTTTAATCAGAGAAAACCAGGATCATTGGGGTACCCAAGTTGGGGATCATGGGGATCCATCTTTGGATGGATAAGCAGCACTTACATAATTAAATTAGCCACCTATGTGAGATTTCAGCCCACTTACATGGATTTTAGAGCCCACCTCCTGAGAAGGCACATAATTTTATATACATTGCAAAACATAGGAGGAAAACAATGAGCCCATCCAGCTCAATAGACTAGAGTACTTGCCCAGGTTGTTGGAATCCCAGGTTCCAAACCACCTTACTCAGACTGGTTTTGAACCTGGTATCACAAAATTTGAATCATGTAGACACTTCCACTCCTCCGGTGAATTTAACCAACTGGGCAGCTAAGAGGTGAATTTATACAGGACCAAAAGAAAAGCAAGCTTGACTGTGCATGGCGATGGGAAGGTGCTAAATATTTATTTTAATCGTCATTATTCAACAAGTGCTGTCAGGACTCATTTAGCGCACATCATCCAAACCTTGTACCAAATAAAAAATAATAATAATTTCCTTTTGACTGGCTCCACTGTGTGCTCACCATATTTGATGTGCTTCACAAACTTTAATATATTTGTCCTCACACCTCCCCTGAAATACAATTATCTTTATTTTTTAGTTGGTGACTGAAGTCCAGAGAGATTAATGCCAAAAGAGTGAAACAACTCTACTAAATTTGGATGAGCAATTTAAAACAGTTAATGCCTGATAGGTTTTTTTTTCTTTCAAGAGTTTTAGCATTTTATGTTTACTGCTCTCAGCTCCTATTTACTTTAAAATAATGAATGCTCAGAATTCCTGCATATTTGGTCCACTTTTTTTCATTCTGGATAACAAGATAATAAGAAACTTACTTAATGGCCAACTTCAATGCTTTACATCATAATCAATGATTTAAATGAGTTACCAGCATAACACCCCCCCACCCCAATACCACCCCAAAAAACAAAAAAACCCTCTGTGGTAGAACAGGCATCAAACCTCATTACCAAGTTTGGCTATTCAACTTTCTGATATATAGAACCATCCTTTCTCTCCGTGCTTCAAACAACCAAATATTTCAAATTATGAAACAAATAGGGATGATTTTCATTCACTATGTAGTACTAATTCTTTCCCATTACACTATTCAACAGCACACTGGATTAGACTAGCACTCTACAGGCGCATCCCCATGAATGCACATGTACAGGGTGGACAAGGTTCCTTGGGTGAATTTGATATCTTTTATTAGACCAACCCAAATAGTTGGAGAATAGTTATTAAGCAAGCTCTTGGGTTCAAAAACCATTCGTCAGGCTAAGGAAGTTTCAGCAGTTGGTGTGTGCTCTTCCTGGATGGAATGAAAAGTAAAACACAACAGAACACAACAGAACAGGTAAGGAACAGGAAGGTAAGAAACAATGGGCCCCATGGGACTGGGAGCAGGGGGGCAGCAAAGGCGCCAGTCGCAGGGCTCAAATGCCTATATACTAATGCTAGGAGCATGGGGAACAAGCAGGATGAACTAGCGCTCCTGCTTGCACTAAACATCTATGACTTAGTGGGGCTAACAGAGACCTGGTGGGATTCATCCCATGACTGGGCGGTACATACTGAGGGCTATAGATTGTACAGAAAGGACAGGTCGGGGAAGAAAGGGGGGGGGGTTGCACTTTATGTCAGTGAGCAATATACATCAACCCTCATCAAGACAGAATCCGAGGCTGAGGAAGTAGAAGGATTGTGGGTTAGGCTACATGGGGGGCAAGGAGAAAGGGATTTGGTGGTAGGGGTCTGTTACAGACCCCCACACCAAGGGGAAGAAATAGATGCGGGGCTCCTGAGGCAACTCTCGGAGACCATAAAAGCTAAAGAGGCGGTAGTCATGGGGGACCTAAACTACCTGGACATCTGCTGGGAGACGCAGACAGCAAGGTCCCATCGCTCACGCAGGTTTCTAACTCGTGTACAGGACCTCCACCTGACACAGGAGGTGTATGGTCCCACTAGGGGGAATGCCATACTGGATCTGGTATTGGCAACGGGAGATGACATGATAGGGGACCTCCAAATCGGTAGCTATCTGGGAGACAGTGATCACCTTATGATAGAATTCAACATAAGACGGCGAGTGGGTAAGGTAACTAGTAGGGTAAAAGTGCTAGACTTTAGGAAAGCTGATCTCATTGCACTCAGGCGATTAGTCAAGGAAGCACTGCAGAGTAGGAGTTTTGATGGGATGGGTGCCCAAGAAGGGTGGCTGTGCCTAAAGGAAACGATCCTTTGGGCACAAAGCAAGACGATCCCCGAGCGAGGCAAAAGAGGGAAAGGGGCCAGGAGGCTTCCATGGCTGACCAGAGAAATCCAGGGCAGCCTAAGGGCCAAAAGGGGAGAACATAAAAAGTGGAAACAGGGTGAGATCACTAAAGATGAATATACCTCCTCTGCTCGTGCTTGTAGGGAGGCAGTTAGGCGGGCCAAAGCTACCATGGAGCTGAGGATGGCAACCCAAGTAAAGGACAACAAGAAATTGTTTTTTAGATACATAGGGAGTAAAAGGAAGGCCCAGGGAGGAATAGGACCCCTGCTAAATGGGCAGAAGCAATTGGTGACAGATAGAAGGGACAAGGCTGAACTCCTCAACGAGTTCTTTGCCTCAGTGTTCCTAAGCGAGGGGCACGACAAGTCTCTCACTGAGGTTGTAGAGAGGCAGCAGCAAGGCGCCAGACTTCCATGCGTAGATCCTGAGGTGGTGCAGAGTCATTTGGAGGAACTGGATGCCTTTAAGTCGGCAGGCCCGGATGGGCTCCATCCGAGGGTGCTGAAGGCACTGGCCGACGTCATTGCAGAGCCACTGGCGGGAATATTCGAATGCTCGTGGCGCACGGGCCAAGTCCCGGAGGACTGGAAAAGGGCTAACGTGGTCCCCATTTTCAAAAAGGGGAGGAAGGAGGACCCGGGCAACTATAGGCCGGTCAGTCTCACCTCCATCCTTGGTAAAGTATTTGAAAAAATTATCAAGGCTCACATTTGTGAGAGCCCGGCAGGACAAATTATGCTGAGGGGAAACCAGCATGGGTTTGTGGCGGGCAGATCGTGCCTGACCAACCTAGTCTCTTTCTATGACCAGGTTACGAAACGCCTGGACACAGGAGGAGGGGTGGATGTCGTATACCTGGACTTCAGGAAGGCCTTCAATACGGTATCCCACCCCATACTGGTGAACAAATTAAGAGGCTGTGATGTGGATGACTGCACAGTCCGGTGGGTGGCGAATTGGCTAGAGGGTCGCACCCAAAGAGTCGTGGTAGATGGGTCAGTCTCGACCTGGAAGGGTGTGGGCAGTGGGGTCCCGCAGGGTTCGGTCCTTGGACCGATACTCTTTAATGTCTTCATCAGCGACTTGGACGTGGGAGTGAAATGTACTCTGTCCAAGTTTGCAGATGACACAAAGCTATGGGGAGAAGTGGACACGCTGGAGGGCAGGGAACAGCTGCAGGCAGACCTGGATAGGCTGGACAAGTGGGCAGAAAACAACAGGATGCAGTTCAACAAGGAGAAATGCAAAGTGCTTCACCTAGGGAGGAAAAATGTCCAGCACACCTACAGCCTAGGAAATGACCTGCTGGGTGGCACGGAGGTGGAAAGGGATCTTGGAGTCCTAGTGGACTCCAAGTTGAACATGAGCCAGCAGTGTGACGAAGCCATCAGAAAAGCCAATGGCACTTTATCGTGCATCAGCAGATGCATGACAAATAGGTCCAGGGAGGTGATACTTCCCCTCTATAGGGCGTTGGTCAGACCGCAGTTGGAGTACTGCGTGCAATTCTGGGCGCCACACTTCAAGAAGGATGCGGATAACCTGGAGAGGGTACAGCGAAGGGCAACTCGTATGGTCAAGGGCCTGCAGACCAAGCCCTACGAGGAGAGACTAGAGAAACTGGACCTTTTCAGCCTCCGCAAGAGAAGGGTGAGAGGCGACCTTGTGGCTGCCTATAAGTTCATCACGGGGGCACAGAAGGGAATTGGTGAGGATTTATTCACCAAGGCGCCCCCGGGGGTTACAAGAAACAATGGCCACAAGCTAGCAGAGAGCAGATTTAGATTGGACATTAGGAAGAACTTCTTCACAGTTCGAGTGGCCAAGGTCTGGAACGGGCTCCCAAGGGAGGTGGTGCTCTCCCCTACCCTGGGGGTCTTCAAGAGGAGGTTAGACGAGTATCTAGCTGGGGTCATTTAGACCCAGCACTCTTTCCTGCTTATGCACGGAGTCGGACTTGATGATCTATTGAGGTCCCTTCCGACCCTAACATCTATGAATCTATGAATCTATGAATAAAAAAGCCAGAGGCTGGGCTGGGGAGTCAGTTGCCATTTTTCAATTCATCCAGGAAGAGCACACAATTATTTGGGTTGGTCTAATAAAAGATATCAAATTCACCCAAGGAACCTTGTCTGCCTATGTCCTTAGACCAACACGGCTAAAACCTACATCCCTGCAACATGTACAGGGTGCGCATTTCCTATGGGAAAGTAGCAGTGGTACATATTTGTGCTGGTGATATTCGTCTCCAGGCATGCCCCTGCATGTGTGCTCTAGCACATGGCAAAGGGACCCAGGTGGGGTATGGAAGGATGGGGTCAGCATCTGTTCTGGTTCCAGAAGACTTAAATGCTGTCCTGGGAGACTCTCAGGGCAGCAGTGGCACCAAGCTAGCTGCTCAGAGCCTGTCTGGCAGCCAAAGTGTGGTTGTGGCTGGCCAAGCTCTGGTTTTTGGCAGTGCACACTGCTGCCATGTGCGCCACAGCATATTTTTAGTGGCATTTTTTTTTTACATTGGGATCGCCCAGTGTCGAAAAGATCCCAGCTGTGCTGCAAATTAGCAGTGTGGTGCATAAGTGCAGGTGCATGCTTATGGGGAGGCACCCTATGGGTACATCTACATGTGCTTTTTAGTGTGAAATAGACTAATTAACAGGGATTTTTGTTTTCTCTGATAAAAATATCCCATTTTTAAAAAATTTTAAAGCCCCATAATCCACATTTTTCTGTGATTAAAATGAAACGTGTGTGTATGGCATTTCATTTTAATCATTCAAAAATGTTTTATGTGTATGTGTGTGTGTATATATATATACACACACACATATACACACACGGTGTTTCATTTTAATCATGGACAAATCTTATCTAAGACAATATTTCATAGATTTTATAGACATTAGAGGTGGAAGGGACCACAGAAGATCATTGAGTTCTTCCCCCAGGGGCAGGAAGTCACCTAGGGTCAACGGATCCCAGCAAATAAGCATCCAAAAGTTTCTTAAAGAGTCCAGAGTAGGTGCTTGCATCACCTCTGAAGGGAGTCTATTCCAGGCTTTGGGGGCTCAGACAGTAAAGGAGTTTCTCCTTATGTACAGCCTAAAAGGGTCCTGGAGGAGTTTGTGACTGTTGGACCTTTTCATATCTTGGGGCACTCTGGTGAACAGGAATTCCTTCAGATCCTGATGCACACCCCTTGTATACTTATAGGCTGCCACCAGGTCACCCCAAGCCTGTGCTTTTCCAGTCTGAAAAGTCCAATGGCTCTCACCTTCCATTCATAAGGCCTATTCTCTTGCCCTCTGATCATATGCCTGGATTTCCTCTGGACTCTTTCAAACTTCTCCACATCCTTCTTGAATTGTGGAGCCCAGAATTGGATGCAGCACTCCAGCTGCAGCTTCACCAAGGCCGAGTACATTGGGAAGATGACATCCTGAGATTTGCTTGAGAAGCTTCTATGGTTACAAGCCAGAGTTTTATTCACTTTAACAATTGTGACATCACATTGGTAAAGCAACGTTGCTTTACTCTCTCTCTCTCTCTCTCTATATATATATATGGTAAAGCAAATAAAATATAATATAATATATATCAGTGGTGTTTATTTTTAATCATGGATAAAAATCTTAAGACAATCTATCTATCTATCTATCTATCTATCTATCTATCTATCTATCTATCTATCTATCTATCTATCTACTAGACCTGTGTGAAGCAGCTAGTATTCGCTTCGGATTTGGCTGAATTGGAGGACACCGATTTGATTCGGTGATTCAAATCACTGTCCCAAAATGATTAGACTGAATCTGATTCAGAGATTCAGCCTAATATATTAGGCCGAATATTATATTTGTGGTGTTTCATTTTAATCATGGAAGAAATGTAGATTTGGGGCTGTTTTTGTGGGGTTTTTTAATACCCGAAAACCACGATCCTTGCTAATTAGCTCTGCAGTTAAAACGTCACAGTCTACACATGAGTTATAGGGGTATAGGAGTACAGTAAATTAAGTCTTCCATAAGATAGTACTATATTATAGATTCATAGATTCATATATGTAGGGTCAGAAGGGACCTAAGTAGATCATCAAGTCCAACCCTCTGCTCTGGGCAGGAGAGAATACTGGGCTCATATGACCCCAGCTAGGTAACTGTCAAACCTCCTCTTAAAGACCCCCAAGGTAGGAGCCAGCACTTCCCTTGGAAGTTGATTCCAGATCCTAGCTGCCCTGACTGTAAAATCTTGTTTTCTAATGTCCAGCCTGAACCTACTCACAAATACTTATGGCTGTTATTCCTTGTTACTCTGGGAGGTGCTTGGGTGAACAGGGTCTCTCCCATTCCCCGCTGGTCCCTCCTGGTAAGTTTGTAGAGGCCACCAGGTCCCCTCTCGGCCTTCTCTTGTGAAGGCTGAACAGGTTCAGGTCCCATAGCCTCTCCTCATAAGGTCTGCCCTGCTGTCCCCCGATCATGTGAGTGGCCCTTCTCTGGACCCTCTCAATGCTGGCCACATCTCTCCTTAAGTGTGGCACCCAGAACTGGATGCAGTACTCCAACTGTGGCCTGAACATTGTCGCATAGATGGGGAGGATTGCCTCCTTGGCCCTGCTTGTGATGCATCTGTGGATGCATGACAAGGTGCAGTTGGCCTTACTGACTGTGTCCTCACATCGGTGGCCCATGTTCATTTTGGAATCGATAATGACTCCAAGATCTCTTTTTGCCACTGTGCTTTTGAGAGGGGAGTTCTCCAGCCTAAAGGCATCCTTCTGGTTCTTACTGCTCAAGTGCAGTACCCTGCACTTGTCAGTATTGAATCCCACCCTATTCTCATTCACCCACCCCTGTAACCTGTCCAGGTCCAGATGTATCCTGTCCCTCCCTTCTAGCATGCCCACCTTGCCCCAAATCTTGGTGTCATCAGTGAATTTGAACAGGGTGCTTTTCACCCCCTCGTCCAAGTCACTAATAAAGAGATTAAACAGTGCGGGGCCAAGAACCAAGCCCTGGGGGATCCCACTGCCCACATCCCTCCAGGATGAATATGACCCATCCACCACCACTCTCTGGGTGTGGCCCCTCAGCCAATTTGCAAACCGATTGTGTAGGCATCAATGCCACAGTCACCTAGATCATTTAAAAGAATGTGGTGGGAACCAGTGTCAAAGGCCTTCTTAAAGTCCAGGAAGATGACATGCACCATGACACCTGCATCCAATGATTTTTTGACCTGATTATAGAAGTCAATCAGGTTGGTCTGACAGGACCTGCCCCTAATGAATCCATGCTGGTTGCCCCTGAGCATTGTGCCCCCTGCTGGTCCTTCCCACACATGCTCCTGGATAATCATCTCGAAGAGCTTCCCCACGATTGAAGTAAGACTAACAGGCCTATAGTTGCCCGGGTCCTCCCTCCTCCCTTTTTTGAAAGTGGGGCCCACATTGGTCCTCTTACAGTCATCTGGCACCTGGACAGAGCACCACGAGTGCTCATCAAGCTGTGCCAGGGGCTCCTCGATAACCCCTGCCAATTCCCTCAGCACCCTGGGATGGAGATCATCTGCACCTGCTGATTTGAACATGTCCAGCCCCTCCAGAAGTTCCCTCAGTCCTTCCTGACCCTAGGCCTGTCAGAGTCCATCCTGAATCTCAGTGGGGTGCCCTGGTCCCTGCACAAAAAAAATAAATAAATACAAAAAAAAGGAGGCAAAGACATTATTTAAAAGGTCTGCCTTTTCCTCTGGTGCAGCCACCAGATTGTCAAGTATATCCCATGGGGGCCCCACGTTACCCAGTGCTTTCTTCATACTCCCTATGTATTTAAAAAAAGGCTTTTTGTTGTCCTTGATCCTTGATGCTATCCCTAGTTCTGTATCTGCCTTAGCTTTCCTAACAGTCCCCCTACAAGCCCAAGCAATGGAGGTATACTCCTCTTTGGTGATAGCCCCTCCTTTCTGCTGGGTGTACACCTCTTTTTTGGCTTTCAGGAATTCCTGAATACCTTTGGTGAGCTAGGGGGGCTTTTGATCACTCTTGCCCCCTTTGATTTTCATTGGGACTGTTACCCCTTGGGCTTGGAGTATTGTCTCCTTGAGGAATAAGGACCACTCATGTTGGACACCCAGTTCCCCAACTTTCCAGGACCCCAGATCCTCTCCTACCAATCTCCTCAACTCATTGAAGTTGGCCCTTTTGAATTAAAGGGTTACTGTCTTACTGCCCTTGACACCCTGTGCTGTATGGTGAATTCCAGTAGACGATGATCACTGTCACACAGGTGGTCAAGAACTTGGAGTCCCCTCACCAGGTCATCGCCTGTGGCCAGAAATAGGTCCAGGAAGGCATTCCCCCTGGTGGGACTGTTCACTTCCTAGGTTAAGTGGAGGTCCTGTATCTCAGCAAGGAACTTTTGTGAGCAGTCCATCCTGGCTGACTGCTCCTCCCAGCAGATGTCCAGATAATTTAGATCACCCATGATGGCTACATCCCTTGCCTTAAGTGCCTCCACAAGCTGGCCCAAGAATTCATGGTCCAGCTGTTCCCCTTGGTTGGGTGGTCTGTAGTAGACCCCCACCGTTAAGCCCCTTTCCCCATGACCCTCCTGTATTCTGACCCAGAGCACTTCAGCCTGCCTCTCCTCTGATCCCATCCTGTTAGTTGAGGATGTGCATTGCTCTTTGACATAGAGTGACACCCCCCCCACCTTTCCTGCCCATTCTATCCCACCTGTATAGTCTGTAGCCCCTAATGTTTGCTGCCCAGTCATGGGATGAATCCCAACAGGGTTCTGTGAGCCCTACTACGTTTGGGTTTGCACTAGCTATCCAGAGGGCGAGTTTCTCCTGATTATTTCCCATGCTACAAGCATTAGTGTAGCAGCAGTTAAGGCCCTGTATTGGTGCATGCACCACCCCCTGATTCTTAGGACTAACCAGACCCTTGTCACTTACCTGGGTTCTCCTTGTGCTTGTCACCTGTCTTGGTTGGGAGGTGTCCTCCTGTGGACCTATCTCCCGGTGAAGCTATTTTAAAGCATGCCGTATGAGATCAGCCAATCTGGAAGAAAAGACATGCTTGCCTTTAGGGGAGAGATGTAGCCCATCCCTCCCAAGTATGTCTCCTGTGTGAAAGTATGGGTCATTGTCCAAGAACCCGAAGCCTGCCTGGCCACACCAACTCTGTAGCCACCGGTTAACCTTGCCAATTCAGGCCTTGTGTCGCCATCCACGTCTACTTACTGGGAGACTAGAGCAGAATACCACCTGCACCCCTGTCTCCTTGAGCTTGGCTTCCAAGGCCTCAAAGTCCTTCATGATGTGGTCTGGGTTGCCCCTGGCTGTGTCATTCATTCCCATATGGATAAGAACCATAGGGTACTGGTCTGAGGGTTGAATATAGGCTGGGATCCTCTCTGTGATATCATGGATCCAAGCCCCAGGCATGTAGCAGACCTCGCATGCCATGGGGTCGGGTCGGCAGATGGGACCCTCCATTCACCTTAGGATGGAATCCCTGATGACAAGGACCTGGTGGTTTTTCCTCCTAGTGCTATGGCAGGGTACTTACATGCAATCAAATGCATGTGCAGGCCGTGACTGGCACTGGCCCCTGCTGGCTAGCCCCAGCCAGTCCCTCCCCTTTTCCCCCTCCCCAGTTCCAGGGATGACTTCCTGGGGGTCTCTGCTAGCTCAGAGGTGCTCCACCCTGGCTCCAACTGCTGCAATCCCAGGTGCACGTGTAAACATTGTGCCCAGGAGTAGCTGACTCCAGAGTGAAATGTGGTGGAGTTTATTTCATCACATTAATTGCCTATGTAATTTCACACTATAGGAATAAATAGTAGGTATTTCTCAAATTAAAAACTGTATAATAATGTACAGGTACAAGGATACTAAATAGAGGTTGTCACAAAGCTGGTCAAAGACTTTTATATATCACCCTCCCTACAGGTGTGTGCTTGTGGGGATGCACCCATGGAGTGGCAGTCTAATCCAGTGCACTGTTGAACAATGTAACGGGAAGAACTAGTACTATAAAGTGAATGACAACCATCCCTATTAGTTGCATAATTTGAAAGATTTAGTTATCTGAAGCAGGGAGAGAAAACATGTTCCTATATATCAGAAGGTTGAACAGCCAAACTTGGCAATGAGGTTTGATGCCTACTCTAACACAGAGGGGTTTTGTTTTCTTTTGTTTTGCTTTGTTTTTGATCCTGGTTTCTAAACTATGACAGATTGCACACCACCAATTTAAAATGATACAACCTTAAGTACCACCAGCACATTTTTCACTTCAAACTTAAGTACCACCAGCAGATTTTTGTCATATAAAATAATTATAATAAATCTGTTAATTCAACTGACAGGCCGTCTGCATACCATTGGTTGCACCCATACCACAGATTGGGAACTGCTGCATTAGATCATATAATTTGCTTCTTTTGACTTGTTCTCCCCCTTGCCTTCTCCCACCAACCAACTAAATATATACAAAGCAAAAGAGCTCAAAGGATATGTACAGAAATTACATTTAGATCAACCTATCTAGGATTAGGTAAATCTAAGGATATTTATATACATGCTCTGGGAGTGCAAGGGGACAGGAGACTTTAATTAGAGTGGCTCCAAGAGCCACTCTAATTAAAGTGCCCAGAGCATCTCATGTACCAGCATACCTACGCTGCTACTTTTCAGTGAAGAGACGCTGATACACAGAACGTTGGAATCTGCTGGAGCACAGTAATTACCTTGCTCCAACAGACTCAATTAATTGAATTAATTGAGTCTGCTTCAATGCACTGTAATTAAAATGCATCAGAGCAGCCCTGCTATTCGTGTGTAGGTGCTCTTAATGCCCATCTGTGCAGATGTTTGGAGGTCTTAAATCAAGCCAAAAATGGTATTTCCAATCTAAGTGTTGCCAAGCATCATCCCATGCTGCTGCACAGGTGCCACCCACCCAACTGAACATGGAGAGCAGGGGAAGCTTTAACACGGCTCCTGCCACCACTCCATGTTCAGCTGCTTGCCAGCCCCCCACCCTGCTCCTTATCCAGCCACACACCACCCCCACTCCCCTCCCCTTCCTGTTCCATGTCTGCTTCACATCCGACCTCTGGGGGTACGCTGATCCAAAAAGGTTGAAAACCCCTAAGTTAACCTAATTCAATGAATGCCTGCACAGGTTTGAAGAACAGCCCTAAGGCTGGGAAAGTCCAACCTCACACTCCAATCCCAGAGCTGTACTCTTCCTACCCCTCCCCCAACTCTGACAGGCTATTTTGAGTTTCCCAACCACTCTACCCACAGCCAGAAACTCCCTACACAGACCCAAGGTCCCCTCTGCAGATTTTTCACCCCTCCTTAGACCTGCTGGCTTTCCAAATCCTACCTGCCCCCCCCCCCACCCTCAGTTACTTATATCAGGGTCCCTGAGTAGTTCTCAGCACTCTTGGTCTGTGATCATACAACTTAAAGTAAGCTGTTACACCTAATTAATTAATTGAATCTTGCTCTCCCACATCTCAGATAACAATTATGACCACCAAGCTATTAACTATTTTTCTGAGGGTCTCTCTTGTGCAGTTTTTAATCCAAAAAACAAAACAAATTAATACACTTTCCCAGGTTTTGGGGTTTTTTTATGCATCCAGTTCCTTTCCTCAAACTGTGTATCCATACCCCTTCCTTCATTTTTTCTTACTAAATACTGAATGAATAAAGATCAGTTATATTAAAATAATTCTTGAGTTTATTTCTTTCCTCGTTTAGTTGTGTCCTTGATTTCTCTTTAACACTATGCTCCTTTATGCTTGAGCTGTAAAAGTGCCTCTTATTTCCCTTAACCTCTTTGACTAAGGTTGACTTCATTGGTGTTATTTTTGCTTTTCTGCAATCCTTAGTGAATTCTGTGTTTTCTTGTTTGATCACCTTCTGCCTTCTCTATTTCTAGTGCAATTTAGTGGATTTAACTGTCCTTTGAAACTGTAGGCCTCATCATGTTCTCAGCATTTTTCTATTGCAGTAATAAATAGGTGGGAAGGAGAAGAAAAGTGATATAATTTTCAAAGCTGATGCATAGCAACAAGAAAAAATATCAGTTTGTAATTATTACAGTTTCATATGGAATTGTTTTTTAAAATATACAAGCTTTTTATTTAGAATTTTCAACATGGTTTGAAGAGGTAAAAAAATTATATTATATTAGGATTTGAGCTATGATTAAAAATAATTCCCTGATATAATCCCAATCACAAGCATTAAATTAGGATGAATAATCATAATACACAGTGAGCTACATACATAAGACTAGATTTAAGAATAACAAGTGAATTATATAATTAGATCTCTCTGGGGGCAGTTCAGCCAGAGAAGATGAGGAGCTATTCTGCATCATTGACCTGGCTAATTCAGCCTTCACTGCAAGATTCATAGATTGAAGCAAGCTCCACCCTTTGTGAAGAGCTCTCCGAAAAAGTCAGATGCATCTAATGAGAATTTTTCTGACATTAAACTTAAAATCAGAGGCCACATC
The DNA here is from genome assembly GCF_030867095.1 of Alligator mississippiensis. Classification (NCBI taxonomy): domain Eukaryota; kingdom Metazoa; phylum Chordata; order Crocodylia; family Alligatoridae; genus Alligator; species Alligator mississippiensis. The sequence continues at coordinate 374,455,203 of NC_081824.1, read as the reverse complement.
TACACGAGCATAGACATTTGTTTCCCTGGGGACAAGAAGCAGTGGCACACTTTGTGCCACTGCTACTTGTCCATGGAGAATGCATGTGCCACACTCCCTCTGGTGTGTGGCAGGTTACCCTTGGTGGGGTAGGGGAGGCTGAGGCCAGCATTGGACTGACTCCAGCAGCTTTACCTGGGGTCCTGGACACATCCTGGGGCTTCAGGATTAGTGATCATGCCACTTGGAGCTCAGCTGGCAGCCAGAGAGTAGCTCTGGCCAGCCAGGCTCAGATTTTTGGCAGTGTGTTCTGTTCTTGTGTGTACTGCTCCACTTTTTTGTGCAGGTTCTTTTGACCCCAGGATCTCCTGGGGTCCAGGAAAACCCCTGTGCTGCTGCCTTGCATTGTGCAGTATAGCTGAATGTGCAGTATGTGGTATCGGAGATTCATGGCACCACCTACCACACTGCTATACTCATCTGGACATGGCCAGAGTGATGAGAATTAAACATTTGCAAGGTGGGAAAAAATTGTCAGTGCATCATGAAATGCTATAAGCCAATCCCTAGGTAGGAAAGTGTTGAAAGCTAGTAGAAAATTGTCCCTTACTGTTACAAATAATAAATATGTGCTTTAGAGAGTCACAACTTCCATCTTAAAAGTGCCACAGTTCACCTAGTCATCACAAAGGAACATATAGTGCCAGTAACCGCTCCATGTATCAACTTAATTCTAATTTCCTATTTTGAGAAAGATTGGGGGGGGTTGTTTTGTTTTTTTAATGAAGTCTAAAATTGTATGGATGATGTTAACAACCAAAGTTGTCTCTACTGTACTTCTTTATAAGAGATTAATTTGCTAAAATTCAGAAACAGCAGGGAACAGAGGTGAGAACCCTTTCACCCCATATTTCTTTTGCTCTTGGCTGCCTATTTCCCCAACTCTTACAAAAGGTATGGAGGATATCTTAAGCCTTCCCTGAGGATACATGGTAGTTAGGGAATTTTACAGGGAAGAAGAAGATATGGATTCAAATCCGTTCTGGATAAAAAGGGCTTAGAACCCTTCCTGGACAAGTATTTTAACCACGTTTCTGACTTAAAAGGTGGGTGGACCTCCCTCCTCTGCTCAAATTATGGGAACAGGGCATAAATGTAGTTGACCAGCCTTGCCTTAGAAGAAATAATTTCTGAGCATGCACAGTAGGCTACAATGAAGATTCATAAGAAACCTAGATATCCTATAGTCTTGGTGACAGTTGCACAGAATAAAGTAGGATTCTCTTTAGTGATTTAAAATACCATATATTTTTACACATAGATACCTTAGTGGTGGATTAGTTCTGTTCCTCCTCAGGAGGAAAAAAAAAATTGTAGATCTTGCCAGCTTACTGTTTCCTTTTAACTAAAATCAGATGCCCCTTTGGTTTGTTGAAATTGTGTGAAAATTAACTGTCTGATTTCAAAATTGGCCAACATTACCAAATAGTTTTAGTAATGAAAGATGTCATCTTCAATCGCAACTTTGCTATTCAACTTTACTTGTTCCTCCTTGAGGTATAGCCAGAATGTGCCCCTAACTCTAGAAAAAACTATTGACCTGAAAATGTGAAGGCAGCAATGTGAAGGCTCTGTCTCACAAAAAAAACAAAAGCTTTGCTTTTGTTGTTTTGTTTTAATCTAACTGTTTGTTGTCTCCTCCCCCCCCCCAATATATTTTTTTAATGTTCAGATATTTCCTATGTTGGATTGTTTTCCAACCTCTTGAAGTTCAGTGGACTGGAGCTGAATATCAACACTGGACACGTCTACACATGTCCCTCACTGGACAGTTGGCACTAAGTAATAGAGATCCTGGTTTTGTCTGATAAAAAAATGCCCACATTTTTTATTAAATAAAAGTAACCCAAAATCTACATTTTTCTATGCTTAAAATGAAACACCAATACATGCATACATGTATACATATCTATATCTATATCCATATCTATCTATATCTATATTTCTACATATCTATCTATATACATATATACATATCTAGAGAGAGAGAGAGAGAGAGACATATAGTGGCGTTCCATTTTAATCATGGAAAAGCACCCCATTTTTAAAGAAAACTTTCTCAACACAATCAAGTTAATTGAGAAGAATGGAGGGAAGGGAGAAAATTATAATGTTATATGTACAATCATATAATTTCAGGCCAAGATCTGTACACTTGAAAGGCAAAAATGCATAAAATCTTTGAATTTCACTTGTTGATCATATCAGATGCTTAATAGGTAATATGATGACAATCTTCAAATATCTGAAGGGCTGCCACAAAGAAGAGGGATAAACCTCTTCCTTGGCTCTCTTCAGTTCATTTAAACTTTTGTAGCAGCAGAAAACTGACCACTGTTCTCTCCCTGCTTTACCAGTGGCAGGTTAAGATGTTATGCCTTGTAATTGTATGGCAGGTTGATTTGCAGTTTTAGTAAAAGGTCAGATAAGGATTTGAATGGGATGGTTTATACAGGGATAATCCTGCTTCAGGCAGGATGCTGGACTAGATGACCTCTAGAGGTCACTTCCAAAACTACTTTTCTATAATTCTATGATCAAGCAGACCTAACTTAAATTTTCTGGTAATGGGTCAAAAAACCCTAACAGAGGTTGCTAATGTGTGCTGTTAGCATTTGTTCATTATTCACTTGCTGCTGTATATAAAGAAGATATAGAAAAAGGAAATATTCTGCCATGAGTAAAATAAAAATCTATGAAGATGAACATTAAGTCTTACATGTACCAACTGTTGATTAATAATGACTGGGAATGAGAAGAGCCAATTTCTTGTGGTCATTTTGTATGTGTGTGCACGTGCACTTGCCTGCATGTACATATGTTTTCTTTTCTTTTTAGCTTCAGTAGCTATCTGGAAGAGATGAAGAAGGGTAGAATTGTCTGTGTTTACTCCCTTAGTAATGCTTGTGGACATGACACTTGAAGAAATGATTTGGTGCTTTTTATCTGACTAGAAGAGGCCTTTCAGATATGTGTGAGTTATGCATTGGGAACTGGAGGGCATGAGTTCACTCTTGTTATTCAGTGCTATTGCAGTCCTGTGTTTCTTAGCCAGTGGATTATTTCAGATGGGAATGGCAATCTAAGTGGCGTGATGAGTCAGATATTCAAATGTCACACAATATCTAGAGGCCTATTTGTTTTCACATGTTTTATAACAATTAAAATGGAAAATGTTACTCAGTGCTAGTTAAACAGCATGGTTCAGTGGAAATATTCAGTAAGTGTCAGCAGAACCTTGGTGAACATGCATTAACATTGTTCCTGGAACATTAGCTTTGGCAGTTCTTATTTTCATAGGACAACCTTAACATTGCATTAGATGAGGAATTTGTTCCTCCCGGATTTAGTTTTTTGGCATGCTCAGAAAGCTCCACAATGACCATGTGTGCAGTATGATGGAAAATAATTGCCAGAGTAGGCATTAAACTACAAATTCTCTAAAAAAAGGTAGTTTAAGAAAATAAGTAGTAACTGAATTAGGGGAAGGAGGATGTCCATCTCACCTTTTAGTCCAAAAGTTTAATGTCTATGAGCCTTATACAGGCTCAGGTTCTAGTCTCCCTCACGTGGAAGGGGTTTGCACCTATAGTTCTCACTTCCCAGCAAAGTGCTCTAGTCACCAAGCCATGGACTAGGCATTGTTCAGAGCACTCCCCAGCAATTGTTTTTCAGCTTTACAGCTGGGAAGTCCATGAGGGAAAATATCAGGAGCTAGGAGCAAAGCAGTGACTGTGGATAAATGAAATGGACATTGACTTGGAATGGCTGCACTACTGCTCTTTGTTCATTTTATATTGTACTCAGGTTTCAGGAAAGCCATTGCCGGATAGGGGACAGAACCCTGCTTTCCAGGACAGTGTCAGATGTCACTGAGCCACATTTGTTCTGGCATGTATTTCTCCTCACTCAACACATCTTCCCCTTTCAGCTGCTCAGTGATCCAGATTCAATATAACTACTGTGCAGTGAAAGAATCCTCTTCCTCTTTTGACATCACATATTTGCTACTCACATTTTTTTCTATGGTCACACTTTCTGGTACTTACATTTAGTTACACCCCTATCTGGGTAATTTTAGTCCACCACTATACCCCGTGGCCAGAGTGGATATTTCTGGGTATGCTCAAAAAGGAATGTGTATGGGGAACAGAGCTATATAGGTGAAAATGCATTACAAAATATGCGTGCCTACCAAAAATGGCTCCTTTGTATCTATATTTGGATGTATAAGCAGCACCCACACATGTTACGTTGATATAGGATTTGGCCTTTTTTGTTCAGTGATAATTATTTTTTAAATTTGAATCTATGACTGCTTTGTGTGTCCAACACCTGTGAAGATCAGACTACTTATATAGGTATCATATCCATTAATTTAAAACTCTAACTATATGCATACAGGTTGGAAAATGTTGGTTTAAGGGTTTCCCCTTAAATCAGACAGCAAATCCAAGACAGACTGGAACAATCTTCTCTAATTCTCAAATCCCAGTCCCAATGATTGCGGATGCCTCATCCATTGCATGTAGACATGTCAAACCAAATAGTAAAGTATGCCTATCTTTGGGTAGTGCAGAACACCACTTTAGGCAGATTAGGTCCCCTATACTTAAAAAAAAAAAGCTGCCCACCCTTAAATACTCTACTGCACATAAGCTATCTTAGGCAACTGTTACAAAAATAATGTACTCCAGCCTTTTCCTTCCACTTATCACTGCTACAGCAATGTAGTGTCTCATGTAGATTCACTTGCTGTCAATGAAGTCAATGAGAGATCTGTCTGTTTGAGGACAGAACATGGTCTTGATTCTGCAAACCAGTCCATAGTTGTGGATAACTAGGGGTATTCTGATTTCCATTAAATCTGTGTATTGAGTATAAGTGTATGTTCACAAGAATTAGCTTACTGTGGACTAAAGAATATCACCAAAATAAGGCCAAAGGCAGCATTTCATTCTAAAAATAGGATATGAGTAGGACTGAAATGTTTTCTAGTCTTAGTTCTGCAGCAACAGAATTTTACCCTAGGAGAACATTGCTTGTAGATTCTGCTTAGATATTTTATATTATGTCATAAACATGTATAGTTGTTCAGAAGATTCTCATGTGCTTTTTTTCCTTATGTAAGTGACTGACAGAAATTAACTTGAGTTCCTGATAATGACATTTTATTAAAGTTCTGCTACACGAGTTCTTTTTTAAAACACTGATTAGCAAATTATCAACAGAAAACTATAGTATAGAAATATCAAAGCATTGTGAATAATTTTTAATATTATAGTATATTATATCCTAGCTTAGAGGAAAAAACAAATACATTTTCTTGGTATTTATTTCTAGAAGCTAAAGACAGGGATTTACTTTTTTTTAAATGGATCTGATCATTTTTTCTTCACAACTGCTGATTGTTTTATCAATAACCTCTCTCTCGCTCTTTTTTTAATTCAGCGAAGGATATATATATAACACAGGAAGGAAGTTACAATTATGATAGATGGTCTTAGAAACTGCAAATGCCTAAAATAGATTAGAATTGATTGATAATACACATTTTGCTATTATACTCTATAACTGTATTTAAGTAAATGTGTAAGATGGGACTAGGTTTTTACTCATCTGATTTTTCTTAAAGCATGCAATTTTTTCTTTTGATCCTTCTGATCTCCATCTCCCTAGGGGTCCAAACAATACTGTAAATGTTTTCCTAATTCTACTAGCACTTATATACATGAGTATAGGACTGAGGCTGAACTAAAGATCTATATAAATCTCCTCAATTTAAAGATTTAATACATGTTAAAAATTAAATAAAATTAAATAGTTATACTGTGTTGTTAGGTAGTAGATATATGATCCTATTATAAAAAGTGTCTTTTTGGTTGAATCAATGTAGCTTTTTCTCAAAGAGCAGCATTTGTGAATATGTTGATTTAATATAAATTCATGGGTTATTTCCTTTGGCTCTTAATACATTCTTAAGAACAGAATAAGAATATATGTGACCTAAAATGTCCTGATTCCCAGGCCTTTAGGATATATACCTGTCTATAGAATTGACACAACTCTGGATTCTTTTTTTTTTCCTAATTAAAAAAAAAAAAAAAGTAAGGAGAAAGCCACATTTTGATATCCTTTATTTTGAGAAGCTGATAACTTAAATAGGAGACTCACTGGGTGCGTATGGATGAGTGTATGTACACGCTGCACACTACTTGCACCACATACGTAGGTGTTCCCCATGTTGCTAATTTGCAGCACGGGATTTTGACCTGCACCTAAAAAAAACAGAGTTGTGCAAATGATGGTAGCATTCACCACTTGAAACTGGAGCCTGACCAGCTGCAGTAACACTCCAGCTGCTGGCCAGGCTCCCTACTTTGGGATTGCCGTGGCTGTAGCCCCTGGAGAGCCCCAGGTAAGGTTTCTGGGGCCAATCCAAGTGCTGGCCTCAGCCTTCCTTACCCGACCCAGGGCAATGTGCCATGTGCCAGTGTGCATGCATGGGAGTTCCCCGGGGACAAACAGCAGCTGCACATATTGTGCCACTGATATTTGTCCCTGGGAAAACAGACATTCCTCCTCATGGAGACATGCTTAGTGATGTAAATGAGACTACTCACAGAGGAAGTTGCTAATTTGTACTAATGATTAGTATTACTAAGGTTTCAGAATCTGATTGAGACAGTTTTAGTAAACCAATGTAAAACTGAAGGGCTTTGTTCACTACATATGTATCTGTTTATTATTCATTTGTACTTCTAGTTCAAGAATCACTATTTTGTCATGATGACACCCAAGAAATTCATATCCAAATCTGCCAAAACATAGTTCAGTATTTAGTGACTGACTACCACATTATTGTTTACAAAACTATGAACATTAAAATAAAACAAGATAATTTTATATATTATATTTATTCCAAATAGCTCAAGTGGAGTTATTCAGAAAATCCAATTAGTTACTTGCAAATTCAATTCCTGACAGAAAGCAAGAGAAATATCCATTAGTTGCTAAAATTAAGAAAAAGTTTTTAAAATACTTAAAATGTACCGTTGTCAATCACTACCATAAGTGGGATTATGTTTTCCACAATTTCAAGAAGTACTTGATAGCAGCAGCGTGAAGCTGAGTAGATGGAATATGATGATTCCATAATTTAACACAAATTTCATGAAAATAAAAGCTAATAATTTGGGTTTTAAATTGGTAATGTTTCTTATTAAATTAAAAAGCCTAGTTACTTCTATGCCACTTGTACCATCATACAATGGGTCATATAGAAAGGTAGTATAGAAATGCATCATTTAAAAATTTCAGGGCCTTCTCTTCCCTTCTTGATCTTCAAAGTGACCACATTTGGTCATCTATGTGCCATTTTTTGGCACTTAAGTGCAGGTTAAAATTCTATTCCAGGCCATATACATCTACACACATAGATAACTACCTACACAGATAGACTGGGCATGCACAGTATGCTATAGGGCACAAATGTGCCCGCATGGGCAACTGGAGCCATCTGAGTCGAGGGGGCATGTCCCCCCACCCAGTGACCAGTCAGTGACTGGAGTGGTCCCCACCACCAATCTCATTGACCGGGGAGGGGGTCCCCCCGTGGCCAATCTCGCGGCCAATCGCAACCCACCTAAAAGTGGCCAAGGAGTTCCCAGAAATGGACACAGCCACTTTCAGGAGCACTGCAGCCACTTCATTATTATTTACTTCATTCAGGCCAGTGCTCGCAGAGGGGGAACCGGCACTCCTGCATGCCCCCCGACCCATTGCCTAAACGAGGAGCACTGGCTGACAGGGGATGCACGTGCACCCGTGTGCACTGTCTATGCATTGCCACTGCGTGCCCAATAATATTGTAGGTATCACTTGGGGACACACATGACTAAAAGAACTTAGACTCAGGAACAGAGGAAATATGTCTTCCTGTGTTTTTTACCCAGTAGCTGGATGGCTTGAGCATGTTTCTGGAAAACTGGGTTTAAGCATTTGACCTAGAGTGGATTTGAACCAAGTTCTCTCTGAGTTCCCTAGTATAGTACTTCAGCCACTACATTAGAGGTCAGGTACTATCTGTTTCCTTCTGCCTAGTGCCTTTGAAACTGGCCTCCTTGTGAGGTAATTAGGAAATGCATGTGGCTGGTAAGAAAACAACAAGCCAGGAGAAGTGTTACTCACTGAGATGCCTGCTGCCTCCTGCCTGATTAACAAGGATCCTGGTTTTCTCTGATTAAAAAAAAACCAAAAACATTTTTGGTTAAAAAAAAGAAACCCCAAATCCTCATTTTTCCATGACTAAAATGAAACACATATTAGTCAGAGAAAACAAGGAACCCTAATGACTAATATGGGGCAGAAGCTTCTTCCCTGTACTGCTTTCCATTTTTCCACCAACTATTAAATGCAAGGGGCAGTAGCTTCACTTCAAAAGGATAATCAGACAAGTCTTTGGATAATGTGGCAGTTAAAGCACTGTGCTAGGAAGTCAGAAACTCAAATTCAAACTCCCTCTGGGTGAGGTAAGGCCCAGAACCTTGATCTCAGGCTTCCTAGGTAAGTGCACTAGACATTCAGCTACTGGGGGCAAAAATTCAGGAAGGTCCCCATGCATATGTCCAATCTCTGCCACAGTCTTATGCATTTGAAATAAGCATTTGTACCAATAATACCATGTAGGTGACCCAAAAATAGTCAGGAAAGAATAGAATGGCACACTTTGTGTGTATATGTGAACAGAAATATTACCAGACCTACCTAGAACATTTTAATTTTTAGTGTTCAGTCCTTTTCACATACAGACTGGGGAAAATTCTATTGGTTTTAAGTGGTGAGACCTTAATAAAAAAATTCTACATGCTTTTACTCAAAATACTAACTGTAAAATTTGGGCCTTTCATATACCTTTTTTGCCTAAACTTCCTTGTGTAATGTAGTAGCTATTTGGGAAGTTCTCTCAAATATCTTTTTACAGTTTATTTTTTCTTTTCTTTTTTCTTTTTAAAAACAACTTGTATTTGAAAACTTGGAGTTGTCACAGTGTTTTACCGTAATTTGATACTGAAAAGATGCTGAAAACATTTTTGTGACAAGTGGTCATTCAACATGCCTTCTGGGAGCTTATGATTATGCTTGGCTAGAGCTGAAAGATACAAAATTTTACAGATTCTCATCACGTAATTCACATCTTGTCTTAACTTTCATTTAAACAAAAGTCAAAAGTAAAAAAAAATCTGTTTACACACAATGTCAAGATAAAACAAATTTCATGTTGTTGGCTTGTGTCTTGTTGGCATTTATCATCCGAATATGGAGCTAGACTTATTTTAGAAGTTGCCTGAGGTCCTTTCCCAAATATACATGTAGTCATATGCCTCTCCTGAAGCATACCTTCATTAATACATACAATTGCTGTAATTGTATACATAAACTGGAATTGTACATTCAAAGGAAGTAATTCTCTTTGCCATCAAAATAGCTATAGTGGATGTACTGAAAACAAATAGATAAACTGACCAGATTCACAATCACACCTGGGCTGCTTTATATCAGTCTGCCAATGTATGAGTGACTTAAAATGGGTGAAGACCTCATGTAAAATCTTTGTATCTAGATTTATATAAGCTTTCACCATAGACATTTTTTTTTTTTTTTACTTTGGATTGTGTTTTGCTTTAAATTAATCTCTAACCATCTTGGGTTAAAGTAAAGTTGCAGCTAAACCCTGGATATCAGTGATTATGTATTGAAATTCTCTAGTGTCATCCACTCTTCCCTGGGCCTGGTGTTAAGAAACCCGAAACATGGTTGCAGTCCATATCTGCTGTTCAGACAGCAGGGGATTACAGAATGGTCTGGCATCAGAATTGGAGTTGGGAACCAGAGCCAAAGTCAGAACAAAATGGAGTCAAAAACCATTGGCAAACACAAGGTGAACAAAAGGGTTAACCAGGATCAGAAGCCATAAGCTTAAGGTCAAGTCAGAATCAAAGGCGGAGAACCAGAATCATGGAATACCATGGGTCTAACCAGAATAAGAAACCAAAGTCAAAGCCAGGAGGCAGGACCAGAAAGCCATCAAAAAAATACACAGAAGGTCAGGAGCAAGAACTTTTGCCTTTGCCCAGAAAGGAGACTGCAGACTGGATCTGGCTTTTAAGGGCTAGAGTGGGTGAGGTTTGATGCCTGTGGCTTTTGGGGATTGGCTTCTCTGAATGCCTTACTTGGGCCAGTTAGGACCTAAGTATGACTCTGGGCATGCTGCGGGTGACATCTGTTCAGGTGATGACCAAGATCCTGGTTTTCTCTGATTAAAAACAAACAAACAAACCCCAATTTTCAGATTAAAAAAGTAACCCAAAATCCACAATTTTGCATGATCAAAATGAAACACCGCTATATATATATAGAAAGAGAGAGATGTAAGAGGAATAAGTGCTTGTTCTTTTGAGACATGTCTGCAGTGAGCACGGTGGGGGGTGGGTGGAGGGGTCTATGGGCTGTGGTGCCAGTGGACTACAGTAGAAAATGAGGAAGTATTCAGCCACTGCCCACACCTGGTGCCCTGGCCTCCACTGGGGGTTGCGCAACTGTCCTGGGGCCTTGGCCTCCTGATTGGGACCAGCTGGATCTAATGTTATGGTCTGATCTCATTACCCCTGGATAAGTCATCACCAGGGATCCTGGTTTTCTCTGATTAAAAAAAAAAAAAAATCCCCAACCTTTGGATTAAAAAAGTAACCCCAAATCCACATTTATCAAAGATCAAAATGAAATGCCACTAGTATGTGTGTGTGGATAAATGTGGGTTTGAGGTTACTTTTTTTAAATCCAAAGATTAAGGATTTTTTTTTTTAATCAGAAAAAAACCAGGATCCCTGGTGATGACTTATCAGTGTCCAACAGAACAGTGTCCAACACCCAGCAGTCATCATCTATGGCCTGCACTGCCTGGGACAGGATGGCATTCTGCTCCTGCTCACACTCCAGGGCCAGGAGCTGCACCCAGAACTTCCAGTATACCCAGTCTCATGCCTCCTCACACCAGTCCCACATGTCCTTATGGGTCACATCCTCCACCCACATCTGAAGGACCTTGGCTGTGGGCAGCAGTGACCCTGATGCTTCATCTTGACTGCCAAGTGCAGCTTCTCTGGAGCATGCAGCTGCAGGTCTTGTAGAGCCATGACAAAAAAGCTGATTGTGTGAATTTTCAACATTTCTCAGGTAATATTCTCTGTACCAAAGGCCTTCCAGTGACTGGCCCCAGATCAGAGGTCAGGCATGCATGGATTTACAGGGATCCTGGTAATTCAAGTGTGCAATCTCAGGCAGCTGCTGGCTGAGCTTCTATCTGCACTCACTCCCTGGGGCTGGCAGGCCAAAGGTATCCTGCCTCCCCTTCCCTATTCTCAGGGCTGGACAGGCCAGACTTCTAGCAGCACCTGCTGCTGCAGCTCCAGACCCCACCACCTGCCCTTCCTTCTGCAGGTCAACCGCTCTGCAAAGCTGCTGTCTAGCCCATGGTGTCCAGGCTTTGGGGGCATGGGACTCCCATACAATAGGATGAGGAGCTGCCTGCAATCCTACCCTCACTGCAGGGATCCTCTTGAGGAAGGTGCCCTGGAGCCAGCCCCCTCTGTGCTACCACTGCACTCTGAGCATCTCCCCTTTGCACATGCCCTGGGTAGTGCACGACAAGTTGTTTGCACAGACTGATGTGTGCACAAACCATTACAACCTTTCTGATGAGGATGGTACCCTGTCTTCACCTGCACATCTGGCATTGGATCCTGAGCTATGACAGTGCAGGAGCCAAGCCTGGGCTTCCCTGCAACTCCTCCACTGCCTGGAGGGCTACCTGTGGATGCTGTACACATCCCTGACCCCCACAGATGAGAAGAACATTGCCACAGGCATTGACACATTCCTTGGTATGTGAGAGAGCCGTGACCAACTAGCTATGGGGGCATTGGCTATTCAGTAAAGTCTTGGACTATCTCCTGCTTCCCTGTGTGCTGGGGGGGGGGGGGGACCTGGGGCCAGGGAGTGTGGACAGTTTGGGAGGAGATGGGTGGCAGGGGCAGTATGAGAATTACCATGTGACCAGGGCTCATGTGGCTGGCAGCTCTGCATGGTCATGGCTGTCAGTGATGGTGTGCAGCTCTGGGAGGTGTCCTAAGATGGTGGTGCATGGTGGGTGGGCTCCCAGTGGGGGGCCTGGCCCCCTGTAGTGGAGCTGGGCATGGTGGCAGCCAGCAGTGTCATGACTGGCTGTGCCTCATGGCGGGGGATGGGGCTGCAGAGATGGCAAGGCAGGTGCTGGCCTCATCTCCCTGAGCTGCTGGTGGTGGGTGTAGCCAGGGAGCTCAGTAAGAAGGGCTGATGGACACCTGAAGTGCCGTCCCCCAGTGGCATGTCACCATGGGTTCCAGTCTGGGTCGGGGGCTGTAGACAGTACAGCTGTGGCCTGGGTCCTGGGGTGTGAGGTTGTCCATCAGTTGCCCCATAAAGGGACTTATGGGCAATCCCAGACTGACAGTTGTTCTCAGTGATGGCCGCCCACTGTATCTATAGGGCCTTGACCTTTATGCTGTACTATCACTCCTACCAGTTGTACCTATGCTCCCACATCTAGCGTGACAGCCCCTCATTGGAGTTCCCACCCCACTGAAACTGCTGGTCCACCTCTGGCTCATCCCACAGTGCCATGAGTTTGCCAGTCCTGTCCTGTGACCAGTTGGGACCCCAGGTGGTAGGCACAGATGTGGGTATGAAAGTCAGCGAGGACATCACCAGCATGGGTCCAGTGCTGGCTCACTGGGCCTTCACTTGTCTCTCCCTGTGCTGCCGGGCCTGGGCAGCTGCTTGTAGCACCCAGCTCAGTGGCCCAGCATGGGAATGGAAGCTGTGCAGCAGATGCAATGCTCTGCACCACATGCAGGATCAATGCAGGCTGCTGGGGATGGCCTATGGGCAGGTGGACCTGGCCTCAGCAGCTAGAAGCTGCCTGAAACTGGGTCTGGGGGCTGGAAGGCTTGACTGGAGCCTGCAGCAGCCTGAAGCATCCAAGAGCATCGTATAGGCCTGGACAGCATGGGCCTGGCAGGTGTGCAGCCCTGCAGTGCCAGGTATCCATTCTGGGGTGCGGGCAAGCTGTGGCAGCTAGCCTACAGCCTGCCCAGAGAGACACAGGGACCTGGATTGGCTTTAGGCAGCCTGCTGGTGTTCCCGAGGGCTCAAAATGCCTGCAGGCTTTTAAAGACCTGAGGCAGGGGCTACCATAGAGGAAGCTCAGCCCTGGGGCAGGAGAGGGTCCCAGACTGGAGCCCTGGGGCTAGTCTCAGGCCAACCCCCTAGTGACAGGGATGACCTGGGAGCAAATTTGTTCTGGTGTCATGTCTACATGTGCATTAATGTGCAGTAACTAATCACATGTAAATTTGCTACCTGCATTTGCACTTAGCAAATTCACTCATGATTAGGACATTTTACTGCACAGTAAGCCTGTTCAAATGTAGACACGTACATTTACTGTGCACTAATGTGCAATTAAGCCTCTTATGTAGACTTTCCCAGAATGAACAGACACAGGAAAGGATTGAAGACAGAGGCTCAGGTAGGTGAACATTTTTCTCCAAACAGTCACTCACCTTCAGCTTTCACTATGCTCGTTTTCAAGATAAATTTACAAAACAATTTCAAAAGGTGAGCCTAAGAACAAAAATAGTAGGTTAGCAAGGATGCTAAGAAAAGACTGAACACAACCATTGACTTCAATAATCAAGTTATCCTTTCTTCTGAAATTTTGTCTGTTATCTATTCCTGGACATGTCTCTCTCCTCCTATTTCACAGACTAGTAGGCTCTTTTTATTCTTAGCTGTGCCTGTTTTTTACTCAGATCTGACAAAGAATGCCTTGTATTAGAAAGCTTGTCTAAGCATATCCCAACCAGCAGTTTATCCAATAAAAGTTTATCCAATAAAAGATATATATATCTTGCATATTTCCTGAACCATCTGAGCTACAACACAACTCCAACTCTATGATGATTTAAGTAATTCAGAGATTAAATTAATGGATATATATTATGGATAGCATTTTTCAACCCCCCCCCCCCCCGAAAGAATAAATTTTGCAGTGCTTGGTTTTGTCAAGGTAATACCAAGAAACTCTATCCAATATGTGAATGTGTCTCTTTTTATGTCTCATGTCTGATCCACAATTGTTTCAATTGCAAATTTAATTCAGTGCTCATGGCATTCTCCATTAATTCCTTGTGACTACAATATTTTATTTGTAATGAGATGTGTATGTCCAACATTTTTACTGCTACTAACATCATTTAAGGAGACAGAAAAGTAGAATTGGCTTGCTCTGAGTATTTTCCTGGAAATTCCACTGAACCTTTTTTTTTTTTTTTACAGTAATAAAGATACAATATACTGATACAGGTTCAAGGTTTATCTGTGAGTACAAAAATACATAACTAACCCGTAGGCAGTACAAACTTGACTAACATAACAGGGAACACAACTTTAAAATGTAAAAATAAAATTAGAACATTATTGAGGAAACTTTTGATTTAGCTGATTTTTATTTACTAAAACTGAGACATTTTGGATCAATTTCTATTATTTTTTTGCACCTAAATCATAGTTATTTAGCTGTATCAGTGTAGTTTCTGACACAGTTCTATTACTTTTATAGTGTGGACATATAAACATCCACACAACTGTGTTGGGGCATGTATATGAAATAGGATTGCAAACTGTGAAGAACTGAGATGCATACATCACAAAACTATGCCTGGAAAAAATTTGACTAGCATGCATTAGATACCAGAGAGGGAGTTGAACTTTCCCATATTTTAGATGAGTGATTAGGGAATTTTCTCCTACAACTGGAAACCTATTTTTGGTCTACCTGCCATGTAGGCAAAGTTTAAAACTGTCTCTCTTTGACTTCACAGAAGACTTGGAGAAATCTTTTGGGTAATGCCTAAGCAGTGGTGTGGTTAGAACAGCAGGCTGGAAAATCAGAGAGAGACAGAGGCTCACAACTCCTTTGAATTAAGGGTGCCTAGAACCTGGACCTAAAATTTCCTTGACAATAGCTTTGCACTCAGCCAGTAAAGATAAAATGTGGATGGTTCTTATTCCTTCTGTTTTTTTAATATAAATATGTTCAGGTAAGTAGTTACTACATACACTACTGACCATGTGCAGTAGCCATATGAACACTTACACATCCACACTGAACAGGTAATAGAATTATAAATTGTGCACAAGTGCTGAAAATCACATTTACATGCCATAGAATAACACATTTATTTTTTAGAGGTAAAAGTGCTAAAATATATAGTATTAATATTATGTGGCAAGATCCATAAGGGATGAATTCAGGGCTTAAATCAGCAACACATTAAATCATGTGACTAATCCCTGCAATTAGATTACATATATCATAGATTTCATAGACATTAGGGCTGGAAGGGACCTCAGAAGATCATCAAGTCCAGCCCCCTGCCCAAAGGGCAGGAAGTCAGCTGGGGTCATAGGATCCCACCAAGAGAAGCATCCAGTTTGCTCTTGAAGGTATTCAATGTAGGCGCTTGAACCACCTCCGATGGCAGGCTGTTGTAGGCCTTGGGGGCTCGGACAGTAAAGAAATTCTTCCTTATGTCCAGCCTGAAACGGTCTTGTAGTAGTTTATGACCATTCAACCTAGTCGTCATCCCTTGGGGAGCTCTGGTGAACAAACGTTCCCCCAGATACTGGTGGTCACCCCTGATAAACTTATAGGTGGCCATCAGATCACCCCTGATATATGTCTAAAGCTTTTCTGAATTAGTCCTCAAATATGTTAATGTGAGGATTCCAGTGATTTTTTTCCCCTAAGTATTCTTTCTTTGATCATCTACCTATCTTTTTTTTTTTTTTTTTTTTTCAAATTCAACTGAAAGAGGGATGTTGTTTTCTGTGCTGCTTCTTTGCATCCTCATTTTCATATAAACAATAGGCCTGGTACGAATAGGGAAGTACTCAATCTGGATTCAGGTTCAGCTGATTCAGCAGCCAGCAATTCAATTCAGAGATTTAGATCGCTGTTCCGAATCGATTTGGCCAAATCAGCTTCGGAAGATTTGGCGCCAATTTGGAGAGATTCAGAGATTCAGCCATAGATTATAATGGAGAACCACTGAAATACATATAACTTTGTCATTTTTTGGCTGATTTGGATGAAGCTTCCAGAGATGGAAGCCCCTTCTGAGGGCATGAAGCCTGACAAGTTTCAAAAAGATAGGTGCAGGGAAATTTCACCTCAGGCTGCTGACAAGCTAAACTCATGTCACACATGTGTGTTAAGCCACAACAGGGTGAAAACTGCAGCATGCTAGCCCCTGCTGAAACCACAAAGCCTGCCAATTTTCAAGGAGATAGGTGCAGAGCTTTCTGGGAAACTGCACCACAAGCTGCTGACAAGCAAAACTCATGACATGGGTGACTTTGTGTGTGTGTTAATGTGCAGCAGGCTGACAACTGCAAGCATGGTAGCCCCTGCTGAGGCCAAGAAGCCTGCTAGCTTTCAAGGAGATAAGTGCAGGGGTTTCTGGGAAACTGCACCTCAAGATGCTGACAGGCAAAACTCGTGACATAGGTGATTGTTTGACTGTGTTTGTGTTAGGGCACAATGAGGTGAAAACTGCAGGCCTGCTAGGCCCTGCTGCAGCCACAAAGCCTGCCAGCTTTCAGGGAGGTAGGTGCAGGGGGTTCTGGCTTCTGGGACTCTGCACTTCAGGCTGCTGACAGGCAAAACTCATGACATGGATGGGTGACACTGCATGTGTTAAGGTGCTCCCTCACTGGCACTGGGGCATGGTACACAACATGGTAGCGTGCCCCAATGATGCCTCCTCCTCCCCTACAGCCTCAGTCTGCTCCACCATTTTAAATAGCAACAGGTATAAAATAATTTAGTGAACACTGGCACAGTAGCACCAGCAGCATCTCAGGCAGCCAAACTGTGACAGTGCCCCTCTTTCCTCTCCTGCAGGAGCTTCTTCTCCAGCATGTGTGTTAAGGCGTGCCCTCACTGTGTGATTCTGTGTGTTAAGGTGCACCCTCACTGGCAGTGGGGCCTCTACATGACATGGTAGTGTGCCCCAATAAAGTCTCCTCCTCCCCTACAACCTCAGGCCAGTCCAGCACTTTAAATAACAGCAGGTAATAAACAGTTCACTGCAGCACAATAGTCCCTGCAGCACCTCAGGCAGCCAAACTGTGACAGAGCCTTTCTTTCCTCTCTTGCAGGAGCTTCTTCTCCAGCAGCTGCCAGAGAACTGTCTCTTCCAGCCCCACCCCTGGGGCTTAGATGTGCCTGGGGCCTTGTGCCCTTCCAGTCAGCTGACTGGGGACAGGTGCTAGGGGTGTCGGTCTAAGGACATGGTACTGACAGCCAAGGTCCTTTGGTGTCTTTTAGTAGACCAACTGAATAATAGAAAAATATATCCTAGCAAGCTTTCATGTTGAAAAACCTTTTGTCAGGATGAGGAAGCACTTGTATTTGGTCTGTGTGCATACTGGTCCTGGATGGAAGGAATAATAAAGACACCATAGGCTGGCCTGCCATGAATTGCAGACAAGAAAGCCAGTCAGTGAAAATGGAAATGGAGGTGTCAGGGGGTGAGGGACAGGCTGGGGTGCAGGAGAGTAGGAGGAGGACGATGCACAGGTAAAAGTGCAGAGGTACCTGGGGAGTAAGATGTCTGGCAGGTTGCAGTGTATCAGAATTCCACTGTCTATATTGAGTCCAGAATTTCTGCTATTTTCAATTGTAGTGATAATTATGTAATTTTCCAAGTACTGTCTTTACATACTAAACAACACAGGATTGATTTATTTGCAATCAGCTGAACAGTAATGGTGCGATTACAGGTTACTTTTAAACCCATTTTAAAACTGTGGAATGTTAGACGGTGTTAAAGTTAGAACAGTATCAAAGCAGTTGCAGGTTAATGACATCTCTAAATTACACATCCTGCCACTAGAGGTAGAAGAGTCATGGCCAGGAGCTAGGTCTCTTTCCCTCCTCTTGGATTGGAGTCCCAAAGTTGAAGCATGGCAAAAGCATGGAGCACAAGAAAACATACCTCCCTGGGCTTTATGCGCTCACTGCTCAGTGGCTCTCCTTCAAGTGCAGTTAACTGTGCTAACAGCATAGACCCTGGAAAAACATGCCTCCCTGGGCTCCATGCTGTTGCCATACTAGGCTTCCACCACCTCCTGCAGGAATATAGGAGTCAGGGGAGGGAAGCCACACCCCATCTCAAATTCTCCTCTCTGGGTGTGCTGCCTGGATGTGAGGCAAAGTCTTAGCTTTCTGAGGGGAGGGTTGCATGCCTGACCCTAGTTTAGGGAACTGAAATAGGTCTCCTGGGGTCACTGGAGCCAGCAGAGTGATGCCATATCACCTGGGGTCATATCCACTGGAGATGGGTGGAAGTGTTGACTGGGGTCAATACTACCTCTTAGGCAATAAAGGTGGGGATTGGGGAAATTTTGTCATGGGTAGAGGGGTTGAGAGCCATGGATACTGGGATGCGGGATGACTGCAAGATAGTTGTTTTAATCCCATGGAGCAATCTAACAATACTGACCTAAGTAGAGCAGCTCAAAGATAACCCTCCCTTAAAGTGGCATAATGTTAAGATGCTTAGAAGGTACTTAGCTCAGTTTAACACCCTTTAATGAATGGATGCTTCCATTTTAAGTGCTTATAGAATGGTTTAAAGGTGACCTGTAACCAAAAAGTTTAAAGATGCAAGGTTTTTAAAACTTCACCTGTGTAATAGTTCAATTAGTTTTAGTAGAATAGGTCACACAAGATTTTTCTGAACTCTCACAAAATTAATGTTGATCCTAAGCTATTTGGTAATGTTTCTTCTTTCCCCCCACCCTAACTAGAGTGTGCTGATTTTCATGAGACATCATATGGTTGCATATGCAAAAGTTTTGCATTTTTTCTCTACTCAAAGCAGGTACGTATTGCTTTGTAAGAAGGAAATAAGATTACAATGCTTTTTAAAGCTTAAAAAATTTCCAGAAGAATACAACAAATTTTGGTTTCCTAATAGATTTTGTGTGTAATGGACTTCAGTAATAATTATTGACTTTTATCTAGAACTGTTATCTGAATCTACTATTCAAGTCCTGATCTAATGTAGTTTCAAAATCCAAGTTTTGGGGTATTGGTTGTATCCATGTTGGTCTAAAAACATAGGCAGACAAGATTTTTTGGGCAAATGAAATATCTTTCATTAGCAGGGATACTAGTTTTCTCTGCTAAAAAAGAAATATCCCCAGAGTTTAGATTTAAACAGTAACCACAAATCCACATTTTTTCTGTGATTAAAATGAAATACCACTAAATGTATATTATTATATTATTTAATATATTAGTGGTGTTTCATTTTAATGATGGAAAAAATGTGGATTTTGGGTTACTTTTTTAATCTAAAAATTGAGGCTATATTTTTAATCAGAGAAAACCAGATCCCTGTTTATTAGACTAACTAAATGCAAGTTTAGTATTTTGTTTTAGGGTTTTTTTCCCCTACCAAAATACCCAAGCCTCTGCAAAATGCAACATTCTATTTTGATCGAACTCTAGCTGACAGCAACTTGGTAAATATGATAATATCTTTTGGATCATAATGACAATGATACTTAATTTTAGTATCAGTGCATTTTAATAAAGCTAAAATTCCAGTTTAATCTGGAAGCTATTGTGCTGATATTTTTTAATTATATATTTTCTTTGTTTTGTTTTTTAAGTTACCAGGAATTGTTCTCTTTCACTGACACAACATTAGACATCAGACCAAAATAAATAAATAAAACATAATTCCCCCTGCTTCCGCCCCCACTTCTTTTCCCACTTCCAAATCAACCATTGTATTTTTGGCAGTAACTGAAAAGTATAATAATGAATAAATCTATGGAAAAATTGAAGGACTCATTTGCTCCTCTGTCTAGTCCTTTAATTAACAGTCCCATTAGAAAAATCAGTATTTTTGGTCAGGAGATGTAGTGTTGTCTTGGTATAATATCAGAGAGAAACTATAACAAGACTGTTTTCTAACTTTGTCAATTGATTACTTCTTTGCTTTCCTATTTCCCTTCTGAAAAGAAAATTTTCATTTCATATCATAAAAATAATCTTTAAAAAAAATCAAATGAGCCTGTGCTTTCTCAGCTATTATATGTGTGTGTGTGTTTAAATGTGTGTATATCTTTGTGACAATAATAATAAAAAAAAAAGATATACCTGACTTTTCAATCTATGAAAAGCTTTTCCACCTCCTACAGGTTAGCTTTCCCCATCACAGCACTTTTACTGAAAAAAAAGTTTTCAAGAAATTATTTTATAATGTGTTAAAATGATCTATTGCAATTTTTATAGCCAAAACAACTGTAGCCTAACTAGTAGAAATGGTATAATGCATTGAGGTAGATAGGATCAGCCATATCCTATTTCATCAAAAGGTGTCTAGATGTTACTTATACATCTCAATGTAGCCTCATAAAAGAGATTTTTTTTGCCATTGAGGAGGATTGTACAAAAGTAAAAGCATATTTGTCATTCTGAGCATGCTTAGAAGGGACCCACTACTGTCATGTAATGTATGTGGCAGTTCTATTCTCTCTTGGTAGTTCCTTAACTGTGTTGAAGTTTCTAAAATGTTGTTCGAGGAGAAAAACTCAGGAACTGAATTGGTTGTTTGGGTGAGAATAACAACTGCTCTGAAAAGGAAGTTATCTTATCTTCTGTTTCTTCTCCCCTATGGCATTTCTACATTTTGTATTTACAGCCATTGGATAAAATGGGTAGACCACACTGAAAGAATAACTAGACCAACATTTTCTACTTCCTGAGTAAATAGTCTAAACCTATGGCTTTTATATTAAAGGGATACCAGGAGCTTAGGTTCTCTTTCATTCATGGTAAAGAAATCAGGGTATTTCCCCTTTTTTTAAAATGGCGCACTCCTGTCATTGTGTATAGGTACTTTATACATATATCTACTGGGTCCAACTTCTCAGGGACATTAGTCAGAGGAATGACCAGTTTTCATATTTTGATGAGGCTTAGATATGATATAAGAGTTGCTCAGATATCCCTGAATGTATACAAATAAAAAGTAGGGGCTTCTAAAGAAGTTTAAGGCCACAAACTGTGGCAGCTCTGGAGTGTAGATACCTCTGAAGACAAGCAGTAGAATAGCTGCACACAGGAAGTGGTCCAAGATTACAATTTTGGATTGAGGGAGAAATTACACTTTAGGTACCTGGTCCCTTTTTTCTTTCTTTCTTTCTTTCCTCCCCACCATGGATGCCGCACATGACGCCTTCCCACTGCTACCTGTCATCCCAGCGGTACCCAACGAGCTGGCCGAGCGGACCAACACTCTGCTCAGGCTCCCTGTGCCCCCCAGCAACAATACAGGCTGCCCTTTTGGCACCCTGCCCCTCAAGGGACTCTACGTGTCATGGTGCGCACCTGGCACGCCCAGGTGCTGGACGGTACCCTGACACCGTGTGGCAGCGGCACCTGGCGTGGCCTGGGACCCCAGCATGGCGCACGCTGTATAAGGCACCCACCGCCAAGAAGACTGGCGGCCTGTAATGGCAACTAGTGCACGGCATGCTGGCCACCGGCACCTTTGTTCACCACCTGGACCCAATGGCCTCAGCGGCCTACCCCTTCTGCCCAGGGGTGCTGGACGAGGATATTTTCCATACTTTCCTCGACTGCCCCCGGCTGCAGCTGCTCTTTGCCACCCTGGGAGCACTGCTTCGGGCACTGGGCCAGGACTTCTCGGAGGACGTCTATATCCACTCCTTCCCATACCAGGCAGCCGAGTGGGCCGCAGTCAGCCTGGCCAACTTCCTGCTGGGCCAGGCCAAGATGGCCACCCTGAAGAGCCGGTGAAACTGGCTCATCGGGACCGGGATGGTCGACGCCCTGCAGCTCTTCCACCTGCTGGTGTGGGCCTGCCTGTCACTCGAGTTCAAGCATGCTGTCCTCCGGTGAAGTGCCCACCTTTGAGGAATGCTGGGCCCTCAAGGGGGCACTGTGCTGAGTCAAGGCAGGACGCCTGCTCCTTGCCCTGTAACACCACCGGCTGCTCAAGGTGCGGAGACGTGTCCAGTGGGCCAAGACCTCAGACCTTGTTCATGCGGGCCGACTCCTGATGCCCTGAGGCCCCCATGGGTGTCCGGAACTGTAAATATGTAAATAGTCCTAATGTTCATTGTGGTTTTTTGTGTGTTGTTTTTTAGTCTAGAGTGTACTGGCAGGCCTTGCAGGCCATGAGCCCAGGCCTTGTCCATGAGGCCCAGATCTTCGGGCCAACCTGTACATGCTCTCTACTGGCCCTGATTTGTCACCGTCCCTGGAATAAATGCCTCTTAAAAGTCAAAAGTCTTTCTTTCTTTCTTTCAAGATGGCCGCCAACAGGTGAAGCCTTTCTGAGCTCCTGCAGTTCAGGTGCCTTCTGTGCATTCCCCGCACTCCCTGCCCTCCTGTTCCTCTCCCCACCCCCACCAAACCTTGCCTCTCCCCAGCCTGTGCTTGGGGGACCCCCTCCCTGCCCCTTCCTCCTGCTTTCTGGGCATTTTTCCCCTGGGCTCTGGCAGCCTCGTTTGCCTCTGCCCCTCCCCCACCCCTGCCTGATTCTCCCTTAGAGAATGGTTCTCCCTTTGATTCCTGCTGCCTCCCTCCCCCAGGGCCCCTTACCTTGGTCTTTGCCATTCCCCCTCCCACCTTAGGGCTTGCTCTGAGCCCCTGCAGGGTTGCTCTGCCCCGCCTCAGGCCGATTTGGGGGCATTTTCAGCCCCCTCCCAGTCCCAGTCCCCCGCGTCAGCCTGAGGCTTTTTTTTTTTCCTCCTCTCCCTCCTGTGGGAGATTTAACCCTCCCCTGCCCAGGATGGCTGCCAGCAGCCAGGGGACTTGGCATGGGGATGTCTCTGCGGACCTTCCCCTCAGCCATGGCCTGCGGGTGCATGCCCCTCTCTATGTCAGAGTGGAGGACTGCGCCGGAGCTCTGGTGGACCTGCTGGGACGACAAAGTGTCCGGTAAGCCTCCCGGGTCAGTTCAGTGCCCATCATATATTTGAGTTCTCCGAGCCTGGTGAGGGAGGTGTGTGCGGCGGGGTTGGACATCTCGGGGGTCCACCACTTGGTTACGCCCCTGGAGACCCTGGCAGTGCGGGTGGTGGCCTCCAACATCCCCCTGCACCTGCCAGACTGGGACCTCACCAACACACTCAAGCTCTATGGTGTCCTCACCAGCCCCTGGCACAGGCTGACCATGGGGAATAGGGACCCCAAGCTGAGACACCTCCTGTCCTTTTAGAGGCAGGTGTTCATACTCCTCAGGGGTGACACCCAGAGACTGCCTCCCTCCTTGACCTTTGTGTTAGATGGGAGGTCCTATGTAGCGTATTTCTCCCAGGGTGGGAATTTATGCCGCTGCTGTGGTGGCAGCTCCCACCTAGCTGCCCAGTGCCCATTAGGGCAGTCAGCCGGGGCACCAGCTGCTGCACCCGCCCAGGAGGATGGTACATCCACCTCTGGGGTGAGACCCTCATCAAAGGGTGGGGCTGAGGGATCTGCCAAGCCCCCCTCCATCCCTGCTCTATCCGAGGGGCTTTACCCCTCTGGCATTGGCATGCCACCTGGGGGAGGGGGGCCTGGGACATCCTCCCAGGTTTCTCCTGCCCTTGTCATGGCTGATGCCCCACCCAGTGGGGGGGCTGGGGAGTTCTTGCAGTCCCTTTTTGTCCCAGTTCCACCCGGGGTAGCTAGCATCTCAGGTGCTGGGGCCCCATCAGGTGGATCACCTGAGACCTCCCCTCCACCTTCCTCCACCCCTGCCTCAGCCAAGGTGATGGACCCGGAGATGGTGAACCCCAAGCAGCCTGGCCCGCCCCCTAGGGGGGAGGTGCCAGCTACCCCAAAAAAAGCCAAGAGCAAGAGGCAAAAAGGAGCGTCTAAAGGAGTTCCTGCCCCTTTTGGGGCCTGCCTTGGACAGCACCTGGGAAAAGGTAGCCAGGGAACTTGAGCCCACCCTGTCTGCCCCTCCCCCCCTGGAAACCCTGCCACCTCAGGCCATGACTGAGGGTGTCCCAGAGACGTCTGAGAACCCCTCACCCCCATCCCAGCTAGTGGAGCTTTTGAGAGGTGAGGCAGGGGGACAGTGCCTGTCTCCGAAGCAGCAGCAGGCACGAGAGACAGTAGAGGGTCCTGCCACCCCATCACCTGCTCCCCTGCCCGCAGAGGTCGATGAGGAGGAGGAGATGGACTGCCTGCCCTCTGAGCGCCGCAAGTGGCCTCAGAAGCGGGATCACATCTGCCCCTCAAAGCGGATGGGGATTGATCTCCCAGAGATGGTCCTCGACCCAGATACAGAGGGGGGTCTGCTAGGGATCCTGGCCATTGAGGGCACTTTCACCGGTCTCACCAGGAAGTCCCCTCCCAGAGTACAGCCCCGCTGGTTCTCAGTTGGCAATATCCAACTCCTGGAGAAACCCTCCTGGGTGGGCCCCAGCTGTGGAGGTCTCCTCAACCTCTTGGACCAGACCAAGGGCCAGAGGAATGTGGCTGAGAGTATCCGGCATGGTGCCCGGACCCCACACAGTTTGTCCGCACCGCTAGCGACGCGGCGAGGCTCATGTGCCAGGACCCAGGCACGCGTCAACATGCCTTCCGGCTCGAGAAGCTGGTGACCCGGGTGAGGGAGGTGTGGGGCCGAGGCAGACCCGCGGAATAGGGTAGGGCAACGCTAGGCCTCCCCCTGTCTCCACAGTTTTTGCCTGGTATCTGTCACCTTCTCTCCCACCGGTACCCGCCTACCCTTCCTCCCTCTTCTCCTGTTCATGGCGGTTACCACAATTGCCTCACTCAACACCAACAGCTGCAGAAACCCGGTGAAGTGGACGGCCATCCTGGAGGGATTGCAGCAAAAGCGCCTGGTGATCGCCTTCCTCCAGGAGATGCACAGCGACGCGCACGTTCAAGCCGACTGGCACGCCACCTGGAGAAGTCGCTGGTTTCTGAGCCACGGCACCAACCTCAGTGCAGGAGTGGCGACCCTCCTCTCCCCACAGCTGTGGTACAACTCGGCAGTGGCATGAGAGGTCGTCCCTGGCCAGCTGCTGACCGCCCACGTGACCCTGGCACACCAGAGCCTGCTCCTCGTCAACGTCTACATGCCCACCAATGGAAGAGAGAGGGTCACCTTCCTAGAGACCCTGGGCGACATCCTGCGTGACACCAGCGAGAAGGATGACCTGCTCCTCATGGGCGGGGACTTCATTTGCACCATAGACGTGCTGCTAGACCGGACAGGGCCGGAGCCGCACCTGCCTTCGGCCCACAAGCTGCGGACCATGCTGGAGGCGGCGGATCTCGTTGACGCCTGGCGGGTCCTCCACGCTGATGCGCAACAGTACACCTGGGCAAAGATGAGTGTCAGTGGGCTCGCCATGGCCCGCCTTGGCCACCTCTACATTGGCCAGCACCACCTGCCGTTACTGCGCGGCAGCCACATAATTCCATCGGGCCTCTCGGACCATGCCTTGGTCTGCTGCAAACTGAGCCTGCCTGGCAGACCACGCACATGGGCCCCTTATTGGTGCCTCAATGTCAGCCTGCTGCAGGACACCCGCTTCAGGGACTGCTTCTCCCACCTCTGGAGGAGCTGGGAGGCGGTGCAAGCAGACTACTCCTCCTGGCGCCTGTGGTGGGACGTGGAGAAGGTCCAGATCCGGGCGTTCTGCCAGCAGTATTCCTAGCTGGTGGCGAGCCAGCTCTGCCACCGCACCAAGGTGCTGGAGGAGGATGTGGTGGAGCTTGAGGCAGCCCTGCTCTGCACGGGCAACAACGCGGCAGTCCTCAAGAGCCTCCGCTCCCGCAAGAAATGCCTGCAAGAGCTGGTGGAGGGCGCAGCCCGCAGTGTGTGGGTCTGTACCCACTGCCAGGAGCTGGCAGAGGCCGACGCCCCAACTGGCTTCTTCTTCAGCCTGGTGAGGTAGTGGGCCACAGCAAAGACGCTGGACCACCTCAAGACCCTGGAGGGACGGCTGCTCATGGACCCGGGAGAAGTGCGGGAGCATGCCATCGCCTTCTATTGGGACTTGTTTGCAGCTGAGCCCATCTGTCCGCGGGCCACCCAGCAGCTGCATCGGGACCTGCCGCACCTGGGCGCTTCGCAGGTCAAGGTCCTGGAGCATGAACTCTCTCTGGCGGAGCTGGAGGCCGCTGTGGGAGGGCTCACCTCGGGCAGGGCCCCGGGCCTTGACGGCCTGCCTGTTGAATTTTACAGAACCTTCTGGCCCCTCCTTGTGCCCAGCCTGCTCCGCATCTTCCACGAGAGCCTCGCTGACAGGATTCTGTCAACCAGCTGCCGCCAGGCAGTGCTCACCCTGCTGCCCAAGAAGGGGGACCTCGGCTGCCTGAAGAACTGGTGGCCCATCTCCCTCCTGTGCACCGACTACAAGATCCTGGCCAAGGCACTGGCGAACCATCTCTGCATCATCATGGCCTCCGTCATCGGGCCCAAGCAGAGCTACTGTGTGCCGGGCAGCACTATCCAGGACAATTTGTTTCTGCTGCGTGACCTGCTCACAGCCGTGGAACTTTTTGGCCTGGACGTCGGCGTGGTCTCCCTGGACCAGGAGAAGGCCTTCAACCGTGTTGACCACCGGTATCTGCTCGGCACCCTCAAGGCCTTTGGCTTCGGGCCGCTCTTCACCGCGGTGCTCCGGGTCCTGTACCACGACACCTCCGGCCTGCTCAAGGTGAACAGTGCGCTGTGCTCCCTGTTCCCCGTGCGTCACAGCATATGCCTATCGGGCATGCTGTACGCCCTGGCCATCAAACCGCTGCTGCATGCTCTGCGACGTCGCCTGACCGGCCTAGCCCTGCCACTGGCACCAGGCCCCACCACCGGCCCCCCAATCTGGCTGATGGCGTACATGGATGACGTGACCATCTTCCTGGGCAGCCAGGAGGATGTGCGGGCCCTGGTGGATTGGCAATGCGCCTACGTGCTCGCTGCGCCGGCCCGCATCAACTGGAGCAAGAGTGACACCTTCCTGCTCGGGACGTGGGCTGGCACGCCACCTTTGGACCTGCCGGGAGGCCTCACCTGGTGCCGGGAAGGCCTCAAAGCCCTGGGAGTGTTCCTGGGGCTGCCGGCCTTTGTGGCCCGCAACTGGGAGGACCTGGCAGAGGGAGTGGAGGCCCGCCTTCAGCGCTGGCGCTGCTCCCTGCCAGCCCTCTTTTACTGAGGCTGGGTCCTCGTCATCAACAACCTGGCGGTGGCAACCCTGTGGCACCGGTGCGCGGTGCTGGACCCTCTGCCGGATCTCCTGGAGAGACTGCAGTGGCTCCTTGTGGACTTCATGTGGGACGGACACCACTGGCTCCCACGAGCTGCCCTCTACCTGCCCACCGGTGAGGGGGGCCAAGGCCTGATCGACCTGGCCAGCAGGGTGGCCGCCTACCGGCTGCGGGCCCTTCAACAGCTCCTGTACGTCAAAGGCCATCTCCCATGGCGGCAGCTGGCGTGCCAATTCCTGCGGTGAGTTGGGGGCCTTGGCTTTGACGGGAAGCTCTTTCTGCTGGACCTCACCTTCCTGAATGGGGCAGTCCTTCCCCCATTCTACCGCAGAATGGTGTGGGCCTGGCAGGCAGCCTTCCATCTCTGTCCCCATGCCAGGCACCTGTGGTTCCCGCACCTGCTTTGGGAGCCCATGGTCTAATACCCGGTCCTGCTGTGTGTCACGCTGAGCCTGGTCTCCGCCAGCCTCATGGCAGCTCTCATCGAGGCATGCACCACCCACCTGGAGCACCTCCTGGACCCTGTTCGGTCGGACTGGCTGTCACCCGAAGCCCTGGCTGCCCAGCTGGTGACGCGTTCCATCCGCACCGCAGGCCAGCTTCTGCACACCGGCAGGGGCGCCCTCCCAACAGAAGCAGCGACTGTCCTGGAAGTCTATCTCCAGGCTCGCCAGACCCTCCCTGGCATGGACGCCACACTCGATGCCTTCCCACCGCTGCCCGTCATCCCAATGGTACCCGGTGAGCTGGCCGAGCGGCCCAACATGTTGCTCAGGCTCCCAGTGCCCCCCAAGAGCAATATGGGCTCCCCTTTTGGTACCCTGCCCCACAAGGGCCTCTACGCATGGGTGGTGCGCACCCAGCATGCCCAGGTGCTGGCCAGCCACCCTGACACCGTGTGGCGGCGGCACCTGGCATGGCCCGGGACCCCAGCATGGCGCACACTGTATAAGGCGTCCACCGCCAAGAAGACCGGGGACCTGCAGTGGTGACTCATGCACGGCATCCTGGCCACAGGCACCTTTGTTTGCCACCTGGACCCGGCGGTCTCAGCAGCCTGCCCCTTCTGCCTGGGGGTGCTGGACGAAGACATTTTCCACGCTTTCCTCGACTGCCCCCGGCTGCAGCTTCTCTTTGCCACCCTGGGTGCGCTGCTTTGGGTGCTGAGCCAGGACTTCTCAGAGGACGTCTACATCCACTCCTTCCCCTACTGGGCAGCTGAGCGGGCCGCGGTCAGCCTGGCCAATTTCCTGCTGGGCCAGGCCAAGATGGCCACCCTGAAGAGCCGGCAAAACCGGCTTGCCGGGAGCGAGATGGTCGACGCCCTGCAGCTCTTCCGCCTGCTGGTGCGGGCCCGCCTCTCATTCGAGTTTGAGCATGCGGTTCTGCGGCGGACGGTGCCCACCTTCGAGGAACACTGGGTCCTCAAGGGGGCACTGTGCCGAGTCAAGGCGGGACACCTGCTCCTTGCCCTGTAACACCACCGGCTGCTCAAGCTGCAGAGACGCGTACAGCAGGCCAAGGTCTTGGACTTTGTTTCACGCGGGTCGACCCCTGAGGCCCCCCATGGGTGTCCCTGCTGGCAGAACTGTAAATATGTAAATAGTCCTTTTGTTCACTGTGTTTTTTTCATCTAGAGTGTACGGGCAGGCCTTGTAGTCCATGAGCCCAGACCATGTCTGTGGGGCCCAGGTGTTCGGGCTAACCTGTACATACTCTCTACTGGTCCCGATTTGTCACCGTCCCTGGAATAAATGCCTCTTAAAAGTCAAAAAGTCTTTCTTTCTTTCTTGTGTCTTATCAGTAGGTATCCTGGTTTTCTCTGATTTAAAAAAAATGTAACCCCCATTTTTCCATGATTAAAATGAAACACCCCTAGATAGATAGATAGATAGATAGATAGATAGATAGATAGATAGATAGATAGATGTGTTTCATTTTAATTATGGAATGGAAATATATACAGGAAAAGCTGTTATCTGGTACCCCCGAGGAACAGGGGATGCCAGATAACAAAATATTGCAGTTAATTGAGCGGCCCCAGCCTCTGCTTCTCACAACATGTCTCTGCCCCTCCCATGGCATCGCCACCCCTCCTGTAGCATTGCTGCCACTCCTGTGGGGCCCACAGGACAGGGAGACAGGTTCCACACAGCCCCACACAGCCTATTATGGTCCCGGGCCATGGGGGCTCAACAGCGCAGGCTGATTTGCCCTGAGCAATGGGGGCTTGGAGAAACTGGAAGTGCCCACCGTGGCACTTCCAGTTTCACTTTATCTTACAAGCTGGCATGCTGTTTAGTGGAGCATGCCAGTTTGTAGGAAACCGGATAACAGAACTTTTACTGTATATATGTTAGGCCTGTGTGAAGCAGGAAGTATTTGCTTCAGATTCAGCTGATTCAGACAGTGATTCAATTTGGTGATTTAAATCACTGTCCAAATTTGATTAGGCCAATTTGGATTTGGATTTGGATATTTGGTGCCAATTTGGAGACTTGGCCATAGATTATAATGGGTAAGCACTAAAATACCTATAACTTTATCATTTTTTTGAAGATTTGGATGAAAACAGCAGGGTTATATCTCCTTCTGTGGGCATGAAGTCTGTCAGGTTTCAAGGGGATAGGTGTAGGGGTTTCTGTGAAAGTACAGCTTTTTGTTGAAAGCAAAACTTGTGTGTGTTAAGGCAGAGTGGGATGAATGCAACAGGGATGGTAGTCTCTCATGCAGGCATGAGGTCTTCCAGATTGCAAGCTTGCCCTGCCCAATGAGCCACTCCTGTACCATGTGGTTCATGGCCACCATGATTTCCCTTGCTGCGTGGGACTCACCCATCACCTCTGTTTGAAGGAGAGCCCACCAACGGCTTGACTGATGGCACCAGTGTCCTGTGAGGGAGTGGTAGGCATGATTTCTGTCTCTGCTGCTCCAGATGTCCAAGGTGAAGTGAAAGGCTACCTGTGAACCTGTCTTCTTCAGCTAATCCCTTAAGTACTCACTACATGCCTCATACAGGGAGGGCATCACCATCCTGCTAATGGTGATGCATGCAGGCACTTGGTAGGATGGGGCCATGAGCCACCTTAACCCTGGATGCTCAACAAGGGAGAAGGGCTGGCCATCCAGAGCAAGCATCTCCCCAGTGCTCTGGGTGACCTTGCTTGGCTTTGGAACATGTCCCCCTTTGTCTCCACCTTTTCCCCACTGGTCCAGGGTGGCCTGCCTCTGCTTCTTGGGGACAGGGGCTTTGAAGCAAGAGGGGGACTACTTTTTGGGCATGCTCCCACTGGTGCCAGGCTGAGGAGGAAGAAGGGCAAGGGGGTGCTGCATCCTGAGATTCAGCAGCATCACCGTGGTGGTGAAGTGTTTCACATCCTTGCCCTGGCTGATCTGCCTTTGGCAATGCTGGCAGGTAGCATACCTGGGATCATCTGCCACCTCAAAATGATCCCACACTTCACTACCCCCCCACACACACACTTCTGTGTTGATGGTAGGAATCCTGCCTTATTCCCCTCCTCACAAGGCAGGAGCACAACAACAGGAGGAGCTGAGCCACCCGCCCCCACAACCTTCTCCAAAGTACCTTCCAGAGAAGGATACCTGCCTCTAGGGAAACTTTGAGGGGTGTGAAGCACAAACACAGATTACCCCTCCTTCCCCAGAATTTCATTCACCATGGCCCTCAGTTCCTCTGCTTCCAGATCCAGCTCCTCCTCTGGCACTGGAAGGCTCATTCTGGGAACTGAAATTGGGGTGGAGAATGTTATGCTGCTACTGGTTAGAGGTGTTAATGGTGGTGGTGCAGGTGCAGGAACTGCTACCACCTCCTTGCTCCCATCAGCAACAGAAGTCTCATCGCTGCCAGGAAAGAGGATGCATTTATGCTTGGGGTGGGGGGACCTTGCAGTTCTCCCTCTTCCCCCTATCCCTCCCCTGCAAAAAGATATGGCACCTGCCTTTCCAACGCACTTCATAATGTTTGATGTGCTGCAAAAAGAGTGTGTGTGGGTGTGTGTGGGTGTGTAATAAATATGTTGTACTTTCCTGCACAGTGATGACACACTGTCAGGGAAAACAGATTTATTTTTGTGGGGGGAAAGAATCAAGACAGGCTAACAAAAACTAATAAGAGGATTTTGGGGGAAAAATAATTTTAAAGGAATGGATAGAGACAACAATATGGATTGTAGGCAAGGGTAAGTATGAAAGGATTGGATACAACTTACAAGAAGAGAGACTAGCTAGCAAGAGACTACCTAGCAAGCCAGAGCCTTTCAGAAGCTGCTGCTCCAAGAGAGAGACAGCTCACAAAAGGCACTGATCACTTTAGACACTGCTTTATATGTTGTTTCTATGTCCCTCCCCTAGAGCACTGTGATTGGAAGGGAATTCAGAGAAAGATCACAGTCACTGGCCAGCTACAGATGTCAATATCAGAGCAGTCTTACCTCCACCTTAGCTTTTTCCATATATGGAAGATCACCCCATCCACTCCCTCTTCTCAGTTTGTTTGCTGCAAGCCTTCCAAATCTTTGAATCTTTCTGAATCTCTCTGAATTGATTCAGAGGCTTCTGATTTGATTCAGACCTTTTAATGTGTCTCCCGATTTGATTCAAATTCAGAGATTTGGTCACCGAATCAGGCTGAATCTCCTCCAAGTTAAATCAGATACCAAAGCTTTGCACAACCCTAATATATATATAGAGAGAGAGCGCTGTTTCATTTTTTCATGGGAAAATGTGGTTTTGGGGTTACTTTCTTTTAACCAAAAACTGAGGATTTTTTAAAATCAGAAAAAGCCAGGATCCTTACTTAATCATTCATGTTTAGTGAGAGACTATTCACAAGAAAGAAGTTCTTTGATTCCTGGCTCTGGGAGAATCGTCTCAGGTTGGAAGCAACTCAGGGTAATTTAGAGGAGCCCTGGTGAATATTAAAAGACAAGAAAGACAGCAAGATTTCCTTAGGACTAGATGGATGTAAAGGTGTTTTGAAGCTGCTTTCATTCCTGCAGGTTAGGAGTGAGCTCTAAATGCCCTAACCTTGTCTGTATTAAAATGAAAACCTAAAAGGAGAAGGAAAAAGAAACAGGAATAGAGGAAATAGAGGAACCATATGGAATGTGATCCAGGAAGAGGTAGCTGAAAAGACCTCATCTTGTTTTATTTAATGTTTCCTTTATGGTCAGCATTTAGCACACATTCACCGTATTAACAGAAAATTTTAAGACAACCAGAACATTCAACATTAACTTTGAAAGAAGCTATTAGTTGTGGGGTAGTATAATTGTGCTTATTTTATATCATACAAATATTATTTCAACATTTTTGGGGAATCTAACTTTCTTTCCTTCCACTTAGATTTATATTCATGTGTAAGAATTACTTGTGCTCATTTGTAAACCTTATAATGGAGTTAAACTCAACGCATAACTACCTTCAGTCTTGGTAGGCATTTTAATCTCTCATTGTTCAGAATGTACAAGAAAGCTATTTGGAAACCATAGTATTAATATATAAGGATTGTAAAATAAATGTATAAGTAGTTATGTAAATCTTATATTATTATTCTGTTAACAAGGAATGACAGTCATCTGTCTTCCCTGTCTGTGAGACATCTATAATTGAAGTGGAAAGAATTTGAGAATGACACATGTTAACAGCAGAGACATTTGGTTTTAATAATAATGTGAGGTAAACAGCCATTTGTGTGGTTACATTTTGATTTGCATTTCAAGTGTTCTTCTAAGATGGCTTAACTTAATACTGAACTCATACATACGTAAAACTATGTCAACATCCAAATAAACCCATAAAACCAGTAAAACCAACATGCAGTTTGGTTTGGTCTTTGTAAGTTCACTGCTTTTAAAAGCCAAATGTCTGCCTTGATAAAATATTATCTTCCTTACCAACACCACTTGTGCTCATGGTCAATAATAAATCTTTTTAATGTAATCGTTACTTCATTTTATCATCTTCTAAGATAAAAGAAATATATAACTTATCTTGTATCTACTGTTTACATATAAATATGACAAGTAATCCTTAAAAGCTGCTAAGCCAACTGTCCTTTTAAAAGAAGAAATAAAGATTAAAATTTCATTGTTGAAGAGTGAAGCCATTTTTTTCTCTGTGGAAATTTAAAATAAGTGTCCAATTTTTTTACTGACAAGTCACATGGTTTTCAAAAGATCGTGTGGGCCCCAGGTTACTATGAAAATCACTTTTATTTTGGTCCCTAGATATGTCTGTAAGAATCCAAGTTTTCTACAAGGACTTAAATATGTTGTTCACCTTTGGATGTGTGTACACATGCATTAATGCACTTTTCTAAATATGCATTACATTTAGAACCTGTAGTGTTAGGTACTAAATAAATGCACATTAGGCTACCCTAATACACAGTAGTGAAAGTGAACACTTTTCTAGTGACAGTTAATGAGCAGTAGCCTGTTTTACTGTGCATTAGCATATTTGCACATTTTTTACACAGCACTTTAATATGCAGTAACATAGGCTACAGTGCATTAAAGCACATGTATAGATGCGCTTTCCAGATGTAAACCTTTCAACTGGAGTTTTCCACCTAATACTCCTGAGCTTCACAGAAATTCCGAAACACAGAATTTATATTAAAACAGAACATGTATTTAATCCAATTTGCTATTGCCTAAAAATTCTTCTGAGGCTATGTTCACTACTAGTGGAATGAGTAGGACAAAAACACCAACATTTAAAAAAAAAATGGAAACCTGAAAATCCATAGTCATGAAAGTGGTCACATGACTTTGGTAAGATTATTGAAGGACTATTCATATAAGTAAGTGATTGAAGAATTGGTCTGTAAATATTCATTTACAAACTCAGCAGCTGTTGCTCTATAAGTACACGAGGAGTAACAGCTGTGCCACTATTTGGCTTCCCATTTTGAAGGTTTGTTTCTCTCCCGCACAAGGAAATTAAAGATAGAATTTAGAATATCTCGAACTATAATAAAAGTATTGGATGTCCGCTCACTTGAACTGATTTTGCATCATTAGCTTCAGTGTAGTTACTCCCAATTTACAGAAGTGAAAATAACAGGAATTCTGGTATCTTGCCTCCACAGAAATGGCAGTCCTTCAGTGTAAATTTATTTCAGCTATTATGGCTGAAAAAATAATTTGATAGAGTATTAATGAATAATTACTACCAAATGGAGGAATGCTCACATATGCTAGTTCCTATTGATATGGGCTACCACTATGCTAAAAAAACAACTATTTGCAATTATACTAGTGCCTACACAGGAAAAAAAAAAAGGGGGGGGGGAGTGGCCAAGCTGAATTGTAAGAGAAAACAAATCAAATTATGATTTTTTGGTTTTAAAAGCTAGTAGAAACAGAGAGCAGGTGGAGTCCACATGCAGTGGTTAAGTCAGTCGTAATTGACTGAATTGTGCTAGAATGTGAAATGAATCAGAAGAAGAGCTAGAATATAGAAAGGACTTGCATGCATCAAACAGGACTTAGGATGGGGGCATTAGGCTACATCCCAAAATATGGTAAGAACTTTCATTTTGTGGGCACTTTTGGGCACATGGCAGCACAGCACTTTTGGTGCCAGTAATGCCCACTGCCCTGCTGCTCCATCCCTTCCTCTGCTAGTGATGACCAATGCCCTGCACTTCTGCTTGTCTTGATGCTGGCCCTGCTGGCCTCAGCAGCCACCCCCCAACCTAAGCCCCAGGAGAGCCACACACCTACCAGCAGGGGCCAGGGCACCAAGTATGGAAGGCACTGGCTGACCCCCTCCTCCTGCATTCCCTGCTCCACCCCACTTGCCCCACTGCCTACATACCCCATACCACTCTAAGACCAGGCACATGTTTGAAACAAAAAAGTTTTATTTACCTCACAACATCCCCTGCACCCCTCCCTCGTCCCTCTCAACAAAAAGAGCCACCTCTGTCCCCAACAAACAGAGCTCCTCCACTACCCTCTTCACCCACCAACAATAAATAACCCATTTTACAACGTCAAAACTATTCGCAACATCTCTGTTTTTCTGTCCCAGAGTGGGGGGCTGTGGGGTGGGGGGGTCTAGAGGGGAGAGCCCAGGGGCAGGTGCCCAGTATCCCTGCCTCAGGGCCATTCCTCAGCGGTTTTGGCATCTGTGGTGACTCCAGCAGGGGGCACCGTCACACTGTGGGCACCTGAGACAGCACTCCCTGAGGGTGGGCAGCTCCCCCTCTGGCTGCCTCAGTGCAGAGCCAGCATCCCCATGAGGCATATGGCACAGGGGACAGCAGGGGGCTGGGCCCAGGTAGGTGGCAGCAAGTCTGGGGGTGGGGGCCAGGCCAGGGGCTCCAGCAGGCAGCAGAAATTGGAGAACCTCCTCCCAGGCCCAGGAGGCAGCTTTCTGTGGGGTGGCAGGTGGGACTCAGGGGCCCTGCAAGGCCATGGACAGAGGCCAGGTAGTGGGGGCATGGATGCAACTGCTAGGCCCAGGACAGTGTCCAGGATCCAGCAGCCACTGATGTACTCTGTTTGGTATCCCCATTGGTACACTTGATTTGAACCTATGACCTTCCCTCTTTTCCCTGTTTTTCTTTTTATTTGTCCCACACATTCAGTTGGCACATATCCAATAGTCCCCTCTATTAACAGTGGTGGTTAACTTACTCTATGAGCAGAAAGCCCATGCTACCAATATGAGTTTCAAATAGGACTGTGTCACACAGTGGCAGAGAATGACTGATGAAAAGGGGAGTTAACTGGGTATGAACAAGGAGCAATGGCCTCAAGTTTCACCAAGCGAATTGCAAGTTAGATATCAGGAAAAACTCTCACTTGGAGGGAAGTATAACACTGGAACAGGTTACCCAAAGAGGTTGTGGAATCTCCATCTTTGGAGGTTTTCAAGACCTAACTAGACAAAGCTTTGACTGGGATGATCTAATTGGGGATGGTTCTGCTTCAAGCAGGGGGTTGGACTAGATGACCTCCTGAGATTACTTCCCACCCCAATTTTCTATGATTCTACAATTCTATGACCAGGGTTTTTCCCACAGTTCCTCTCTCATTTGCAGCCTCTGGCATTTAAGGTCTAGAAAGTTCTGATTTAGAGGCTGTATCCCTAACTCCCATACTCAATAGCTACTGATGCCCCTAGATTCTCATATAAAAAGAAGGGCATCAGCTGTATTTTCTGTGGCTATAATTAAAAAAAAAAGAAAGAAAAAAGAAAGTCCTCTTTATTTTTTAAGAGCTGAAATGGAAGGTCTAGTACTCAATATATCATTCTAGGCTTTGGCTTTTAAGTGGACACAGGTTATTACTTGAATTACAGTTCATAATGGACAGGCTACTGATAAAACAAAACAAAAAAAAAAAGGAAAGAAAAAAAAGCCAACCTTTTTTTTGGATTTCATTCAAAGCACAAGATTTACAGATGAACCCATGTGGATCAAGAGTTAATTAGAGCCTTATTACATGTTAATTTTGGCAGTTCTGGGAGCTCTTAACTCATAGATTGTCAGCATATTAACACCTTTATGTGCCTTAAAACACTTGTTATGCAGCTCAAAATTATTCCACTCCAAATAACATTTGTATGGCTCACAGGACAAAGTATAACAAGATCCTTAGACTCACATTTACTTACATTTGGTAGGGAGGGCATCAATACACAAGCTAAAACTATCCTCCAAAAGTGATCACCTAAGTTCTATCTTTTTTTTAAGAAATGAGAAAGACTCATTCTTTTCTTTTCTTTTAAATGTGTGATGGTGATTCTGTGTCATGTAATAGCATACTATTTAGAACAGTCCTGCAGGAAGTAGGAGATAGAAGGAATCCAAGATTCATTGGGACATAAACAGGCATTAGAGGGAACATGAATTTATAACTTAGTCCTGAGTTCTGATCTTTGCTCCCCAGGCCTGTTTTTGCATTTCACCATAATTGCTTTAATGTAAAACAGTCCTTGGAGCAAAGGAAAATTAAGGTTTTTTTGTCATCCCATGGTAGTCAGGAACTTTCATATGAAGTGAGAGATGTGTGCTTGTATTCTATGAGGTAGAGAAGGGAAAGGAGTTCCTGGATGAGATGATAATCAGTCAACAGTTGTTTTAAAGGGGATCAGTTTTTATGTTGTTTTTTAGGTAGAGCCCACACTAATAGGCCCTTTCTGAATAGGCTTACCAGGTAAACAGGTAGTGAATTAAAGTGTAACTAGCAGGGGCAAGCAGGACAGCATCCCTAAGTACAGACTATGAGGGGGTTCCCTGTAGAGGGAAGGTAAATGTTACTACTGCCACTGCTGCTGTTGCTATAGCACTGTCACGTACAGCAGCAATAGCAGCAGTAGCAGTCTTTTTTCCTAATTTACAAATTGTTTGATAACTGATAAAACAATGTTTTATGATTACTAAAGGTTTTGATGTTGTTTTAATACAAAGTCTGTTACCTATGCGTATGAAAAAATTGCTGGTAGTAAAGGCTGTATCATTTTAAACTGGTGGTATGCAATCTGTCACAGTTGGGAATCTCTGGTCTAAATACTATATTTCATTTTACCTATAAAGATTGTCCCACAATTCACTACCATATTTTGCTTTAAATATATGTAAATAGATGACAATTAAAAAATATTATTAATGTGTTTACATGTACTACTTCTATATTTTCTTGGCTCTAACTGAAGTCCTAAAATACACACATGCTTTTTCACCAGAAACTTCCTTTTCTAAACTATCCATTATTATGTGTGTGTGTGTATTCACACATATAAGAAAAATCATAATACGACAATAAATATCATCATACAAGGAACAATTTGTTGTTAGATCAGAAATATTCACATCATTCACTAATAAAATAAGATTATTTTTCAATAAGTATGTGCATAGTGCCACAACAGTTAGACAGATCTAAAGTTCACCTTGAAATATATGTAGATCTATTAAATTTAATGACATAACTGTTATTGTAGCATATAAGCCATAGACACACAAAATTAATAGCATCAAGTTCATTCAAAGGATAAATTCTTTAGGTTTTATTTTTATTTTACCTTTCACAGAAAATATACAAAAATAAAGCAAAAAAAAAAAACAAACAAAATAAAAGAGAGAAAATGTTAATTGAAACACAGATTTAGTGTAGCTTATTCCTTGAAGTGTGGCTCAAAGTTTAAAAGTGCCAATTATTATGAATCTACTTATTTTAAACAAGGACTTGCTATGTCTTCATGTATTTTCTACATTTCTGTCCTTTTCTTTTTATTTTGAAATTCCCTGGATTGAGCTTGACTTTTTTTTTATATGTATCCATATTAGCACCAAGCTGAAAGGGC
This sequence comes from Alligator mississippiensis, assembly GCF_030867095.1. NCBI lineage: Eukaryota > Metazoa > Chordata > Crocodylia > Alligatoridae > Alligator > Alligator mississippiensis. Next base: position 374,416,400 of record NC_081824.1, on the reverse strand, counting down.
AGTACTAATGCTTAGGAAAAACAAACAAACAAACTATACCAAGATCATCTTTAAGAAGACACTTTCTATTAAGGATGTAAGAAGCAGGCAGTATTTGATTCGAATTCAGATTTGGCCTGATTCAGGAAATAGTGATTCAGTTTCCTGATTCAGATTACTGTCCTGATTTGATTCAGCCAAATCTGAATCTGAAGATTTGATTCTGATATGAAGAATCAGAGATTTGGCCATAGACAAAGCTTTATATGTTTTTTCTATGTACCTCAAGGTACCAGGCATGGCTCATGAACACTGAGATGGTGGGGCAGATGGGGCACCCCACGGGAGCAGAAGTATTTCCAATCCACTTCAGGGTTTGCTGCTGAGTGCGCATGGGACCCCTGGAGCCCCTCTGGCTTGGTGATCGGCTATGGAGGGACCTTGGCTACCCTCCCAAACCCAGGAGGCACCAGTCACTGAGCTGGGGGATGGGGGGCAGTCCCCTACATGCTCTGTGGCAGACCCGGAAGTGGATCCACCAACGAGCACACAGGAGACACCTCCCCACCCCCCATGCTCCTATGGGATGCTTCATCTGCCCAAACATCTCAGCATTCACAAGCCATGCCTCGTACTTCAAGGTACATAGAAAAAACATATAAAGCTGTATCTATGGCTGAATGATTGAATCTCTCTGAATCAATTCAGAGGCTTCCGATTCAATTTGGAGAGATTAATGGGTCTCCTGATTCAATTCAGATTTGGAGATTCGGCCACTAAATCTGGCTGAATCTCCTCCAAAACAAATCAGCGACAGATGCTTTGCACAACCCTACTTCCTATTATAGAATAAGTAACACCTACTGCCTGGGTGCTAACCAGCAGTCTCATGATTTTCTCCAGTCCTTTGTAAAACTTATCTTTAAACAGGAAACTGGTTTAAACAGGAACATTTTTATAATATAATTTCTACAAAAAATATATAGAGTCACACATACTATTGAAGAGGTTAGGAACAGCATAAAACTAGAAATAAATAGCGTTAGACCAGTGAACATGTATTAACATGACTTGTCCTAGTATAAGTACATTTTTATCAATAAAAGTTAACAGTTGTATAATTATGATATTCTGGGGGGGGGGGGAGGGGAGGAGGGGTTCCCAATATATTTTTCTAATTAGTTTCTGAAAGTGAATTTATTAAGAACCAGAGGTACTAAAGTTGTTTGTATTAATGGGGTACTAAAGGATTTTGTTTTGGCCATTTTGTTAGCTAATTAATATAGAATGCACAGAAGAAAAGTGGTTAGGAGACTATAAAAACTATAATCAAAACTATGTTTTTAAAAAAGTATATATGTTAATTTCTGCTATTTTATATATTGCAAAATAATCATTTTAGCAACCATCAGGTTAGCAGAGAAGCACACTGAAGCAGTTTTAGGGACTTCTTGATTGCAATAATATTGGCCAAATGTCAACAACGGATGTCAAATTAATTTTGCTTCCACTGTTTTCTTTTTGACTATTATTGGCATCTAGATTGAAGTAACATAAGCTCTGGTATTTCTAAATGTATTGTGATGCCCCAAAATATCAGGGTTACTCCAAAATTGCTTACTCTATTTCTTTACATGTGATCTGAGGTCCAGTAATGCTGATCTTTGTACTGTATTTCATATAGTTTGGTGATAGCTCTCTTTTTTTTCCTGGATATTCTGTATTCCTATGCTTAGTCATTAATACACAATCTAAAATTATTAACACACAGGAAAAACAGAGAAAAATAGTATTTGCCACCCTATGAAAATTATTTTGCGTGATGAGTGCTTCTATTTGTATCTCTAATACACCTATAGCAATAATGGAGCATGGGTAAGTCACTGTTATGTGTCCCCTGTCTACATTTTGCTGGACTGACAGTTCCATCTCAGACTGTCTAAACACATGCCAAGCAGATGGTGCAAATAACGTTTTTGTGACTGGTTGATAAAATTGCTGATTTCTTTGCCATTATACTACATGACATCAGTGGCTTCTGAAGTCTGACATAATTTTGATTTAAATTATTTTTAGACCATCTGAACTTTTAGTGAGTGATGCTGAGGTTAATTTACCATCTTCTTAATGTGCTAATTTCTTTCTCAGTGACTTGTAAACCGAGTGGCGAGAATACATATTAATATTCATATTATATTAAAATTGCTGAATACGAGATGCTACTGAAGGTTATGCTTGCTTTTTTAAATACACTAAGAGTGACAATCTATTTTTTCCTGCCCATGTAAGGGCCATTTTGTGGCCACATAAAGGGCATTTTAGCACCTAAAGATATTTTATCTCTGGGTGCATATGAATGACTATGTACTTGCACAGACTGTTAACAACAAAATTAGCAAAAGCTCACAACTTTTGCCCCAGGTAGCTGAATGCCTGTGTCAAAGGGGGTTGGAATCTGAGTCTTTCACTTCCTCACACAGGACTCCATTACTCAGACTCTTTTCTGGCAATCGTTTTGAAGTTGTATTCATAGCTAGCCATGAGGGAGGGGTCTGTGGATTATATGGGGGGCCAGGAGGAGGAGACCAAGTCACATAGCATATGGCTTAATGAGGCTGTTGCTGATCTAGAAGGGAGGCCCTTATCCAGAGTGAAGGAAAAGTTTTGTTTGTGCTGCCCTCCTGCTTGTCTAGAAAAAAAGGAGGCTACCCTTCTGAAACACTGATACCACCAATAAACATGTTTTAACCATGATATTCTCATTTAGAAATACTTATGAGCCAATTCACAGGGTAGTGGGGCTATTCAGACATTTTATGCTGGAAACAATGGCTTATGGTTCAAAGAAAGTTACAAGGAGAGAGGTTTTTAACAGATATTCCATTCCCCTTTTGCTCCCTTTTCCATTCCATTTAGCACAGCATATATAAGTAATGAAATACCTACTACCACTTTCTGTTCAGGGAAGATTTTTTTTACATTTGCTTGGAAGAAACCAGGTCTAGTAAAATGTAAATTTCAGATAGATTGTACTGCCTGCTTAGCTGATCAGAACAATAAATAACCCTTTAAATAAGAGATGCACTGTGTAACAAAATTTTCACGGTGCCGTGGGCAAGTAATGCATAGCATCTGTTTCAAACAGAGCTATTAACTGTGCCTTTTGCACATTAATAAAATCTATTTAAAATACCTCATATCAGTGTATTTCTGTTTCTGATGTAAGCTTGTTTCCTGAAAGGGAAACAGGAAACTAACTGCACTTTATTTTTTACAGCAGTTTCAGTGAGTCCAATAACACAATGATCCGTTTAAACATTAAAAAATGCATTGGCAATTCATAAGAAGTGGAATTTGGACTTCTAAGTGTTCTTAAGAGAACTAGGAACTGCATAAAAGATCACTTTACTCAGAGAAGATTATATTTTCAATTTTTGTTTGGGACACTACGGTAGATAAGGAACATAAGTATTTTCTAAAATCACAAGACACCTTCAGATATCCTAAAAGAAGTATAATACTTTTTATTTCCTGGTTTTTTGAGTGTGTTTGTTGCTGGTGTGGTTTTTAAATCTTTATGTCGGCAAATGTAACCAGAGTGCACCTGCTTTTCTTGTAAAGAAGAAATTGAAACAAGTGAAAATGCACAATAGAGTATCCCTGAAAAGCACTACAAAATCATTAAGTTATATTGACTTGAGTCTCTAACTTGCTGTTATTGGATTTGCGATGCATATTACCTACTCAAGCAATGCAGAGATTTTGCTGTTGCAAGTACTACATACGTGACAACATAGCATACATTTTATTGATTTGTTGAGGTGCAGATTAAGTAATGTATACTATACAGTATAGAGTTGAACTAACAGAATATTTCCACACCATTCATTAAATTAGATGTACTGTTGCTACAGTGAGATAAGAAACATAAAATTGGTGTCATAAGAAGGGGTATATTATTGCTGAGCTTATAGAAAGTGAACAATGAAATGCAAACATGTTTTGCTCCTTATTTAGCCTGAAGTGTGGTGAATTTATGTTGCAGAAACATAAAAAATTAAGTAAACAGATTTTGAAATAATTTAAAAGTGTATGCATGTTGAAATCTATAGACTGTATAATGTTCCCATTAAAGGGAAGAATTTTGAATTACTTTAATGAAAATTGATGAGGTTTCCTGTTTGCTATTGACTCAAAAAGGATATAACGAACAATCTCTGGGAGGTTGCACAGCCAGGCATGGGATACTTCTAACAGGAGCATAATTCTTTTCAGCAGTCCTGAGTATAATGTATTCAGTAGACAGAACAATGAGAGATATCAAACTTGCTTTTGGCATAATTATAATCCCTCCTGAAACCCCTTATGTAGTAATATGACAAGAGAAAAATGTAAAGTGTAGGTCCCTTACTGAATGGGGGAGGCAACCTAGTGACTGACGATGCAAAAAAGGCTGACATACACAATGCCTGTTTTTCCTCAGTCTTCACAGGCAAGGTCAGCTACCAGATTACTGGATCTGGAAGCCCAGTCTGTGGAGGAGGTGAGCAGCTAACAGTGGTGAAAGAACAGATTAGGGACCATTTAGAAAAGTTGGATGTATACAAGTCCAGGGTGCCAGATACAATGCACCCAGAGGTCCTGAGGGACTTGATCAATGTAATTGTGCAATTGCTAGCCATTATCTTTGGAAACATGTGGTGGTCATGACAGATCCTGGACAATTGGAAAAGGGCAAATATAGTGCCCATTTTTAAGAAAGGGAAGAATGAGGAACTTGGGAACTACAGACCAGTCCCTCTCACCTCAGTCCTTGGAAAAATCATGGAGCAGATCATCAAGGAATCCATTTCTTGGAGGAGAAGAAAATGATTAGGAACGGTCAACAAGGATTCACCAGGGCAACCAACCTGACTGCCTTCTATGATGAGATGACTGGCTCTACGGATGAGGGGAGACCAGTGGATGTGGTATACCTTGATTTTAGCAAGGTTTTTGATATGGTCTCCCACAATATTCTCACAGGCAAGATAAGGAACTATGGGATGGATGAATGGACTGTAAGGGGGATAGAAAACTGGCTGGAGCATCGGGCTCCCAGGATAGTAATTAATGACTCAATGTCTAGCAGGTGTTAAGTGGAGTGCCCCAGGGGTTAGTTCTGGGGCTGGTTTTGTTTAATATCTTCATCAAGGATATGGAAAATGGATGGAGTACACCCTCTGCAAGTTTGCAGAAGACACCAAGCTGGGGAGAGTAGTAGATGCACTTAAGGGTAGGGTTAGGATTCAGAGTGACCTCAGTGAAGTGGAGGATTGGACCAAAAGAAATCTCATGAAGTTCACTAAGGACAAGTGCAGTCTTGTACTTAGGATGGAACAATCCCATGCATATGTACAGACTGGGGACTGGCTGGCTAAGCAATAGCTTTGCAGAAAAGGGCTTGGTTACAATGGACAATAAGCTTAATTAGAGCCAACTGTGTATCCTTGTTGTGAGGAAGGCTAACAGCATACTAGGCTGTATTAGTAAGAATGTTGTCAGCAGATTGAAGGAACTGATTCTTCCTCTCTATTCATCACTGATGAGGCCATATCTAGAGTATTGGTCCAGTTTTGGGCCCCCACTACAGAAACTATGTGGAAAAACTGAAGAGAGTCCAGCAGAGGGCAACAGAAATGGTTAGGGGACTGGGGAACATGACTTATGACTAAGGTTGAGAGAACTGATCTTATTTCATCTGGAGAACAGAATACTGAGGGGGGATTTTAATAGCGGCCTGCAACTACCTGAAAGGTAATTCCATAGCGGATGGAGCTAGAGTCTGCTTCTCTTGTCAGTGGTGGCAGATGGCAGAACAAGAAGCAAAGGTCTCATGTTGTAGCCAGGGAAGTTTAGGTTGGATATTAGGAAAAAGATTCTCCCTAGGAATACAGAAAAACACTGTAACAGGATACCCAGAGAGGTTGTGGATTTTCTATCTTTAGAAGTTTTTAAGACCCAAGGAGACAAAGCCTTGCCTGGGATGATAAAGCTGGGGATGGTCCTGCTTTGAGGAGAGGGAGGGACTACATGACCTCCTGAGGTCCCTTCCAACCTGAATTTTCTATGATTCTCTGATACTCCTCTGTATTTCTTTCAATATAAATATATATGGATCTGGCAGTAGCTTGCCCTGTTTCTGTTTCTTTCCTTTTTTTAATACAGAAACAAATTCTGCCTTGATTTACACAACAGGCAATTTATTGACTTAAGTGGCTTGTGGTTATACATCAAGACAAAATACGGCTAATACTATATTTGTAGTAAAAAAATTACTTTAAATTCTAGATTAAGATATACCCAAGAGAAGTGTAAAATGCCAGTGCCACTGAGCATTACTAATTTTCACAGTATATACATTTAGCACCATATTTTCTAATGCCATAATTTCCTGCATGCGAGCACCCCATCTATAATATGTACCTTGTTTTTTGAAAGGGATAAGAAAAAAACAAAACATAGTTATGTTTTCCAAGGGCAGGGGCAGAGCCTAATCTACAGCTTACTCAACCTCCATTGCCTGCTTAAGTAAAACATGAACTACTGCTGAAAACTGATCTCCATGGGTGGATCATTCTGAAAAGAGCTAAAGAACTGTGAAATACGAGAAGGGGCCCAGACAAACTATCAGACAGCAACAATTCTCTAAGAAGGCTTAATTTGATTAGTGGGACATCAAAACCATTAGAAAAGGCAAAATGATTTTAACACTTTTGTAATGAAGAACAATGAACCATTAAGTCAATTGACTTAGCTGTCTGAATAGTAATACAAAAGCTGCTGCACTGTGCAACAGGAATCAAAGTAGGATGCTTCTGTCCCTGGGCAGAAAATCAGCTTCCCCACTTAACACAAACACTTTAATTTAGTGGGGCCTGATTAGAGGTAAAAAGGTATGTATTGTACATGAGAAAATATGGTAATTATAATTCACAATCATTATCTAATAAACTGACTGTAGAATAGAAATAGGAACTGTTAACTGTCCTTTTTAAAGACCTTTGTATGCTTTTCATTTTTAGCATCATAAACCCTATCCATTGAAAAAAGGCTACACATAGATTATGATTATTCAAATTATCTTCTTAAGAAAATGTGCACATGATGGAAATATACCAATTATCTATATTTTAAGAGTGGATTAATTTACTTCTTATGTTACTCTTTTTATCTTTATAAACAAAAAGGTGTAAATACATGGGAAACATTATACCTATGGCCACCATTTACCTAGGATCTTATGCCTAAAGTTTCAAAGTTCATTATAATATTTCTGATTTGATTGCAAACTAGCTATGTTGAGATCATTTGACACATTGCTAACATTCACCTAGTCATAAAGTCAAAGTTAGTGGTCTTTAAAAGTAGCATTTACAGTAAATATAAACATTATAAACATTGTTTAGGTGCACGGACATTATTTAGGGACATTGCTTTCAACAGTATTTTTACAAAGGCAAAAGGGAATTTTAGGTCAAGAATGAGTATCTTTTGCTCATTTCAGGTACTTATGTTATTTTTTAAAAAACAGTATTTTTGGAAATATTACCTCTTAAGCCATGCTGTGGCACATTTTTAACCTTGCCCAATTATAAGCAGGGATACTGGTTTTCTCTGATAAAAAAAAAAAAAATTCCAGAATTTTCAGATTTAAAAAAGTAAACCAAAGTTCATGTTCTTCTGTGATTAAAATGAAATACCACTATATATATATATATATATATATATATATATATATATATATATACACAGAGAGAGAGAGAGAGAGAAAGAGAGAGAGAGAGAACTATATATACAGTTATATAAAACTGATTTGTGTCAAACTAGCTTATGCAATTTCTGTCCCAGACCCTTTCCTGGTTTAAGTTAAACCAGAGTCCCCCAGTATCACAGCATGCTCTACAGCCCTTGAATGGGCTGTTTTCTCTACTCCAGAGAGCAGGACTGGCCCCACCCCTCTGTTCTCTAGCTGGGGACAGGGGCATGGCCAGACGGCAGCCAGCATATCTTCCTGAGGCAAAAGGAACAGGAAAGGATTTTTCCCCCCTCCCCACCTCCCACCAGGGGACCATAGCTGAGGTCTGCCTGGCCAGGGTGTAGCAGCCCATCAGGCATTTGACCCCCTACCCACTCCAGTGGCAGGAGCTGGGGCATGGCCAGAGCCAGCTGTCATGGCACCACCATCTGCCTGCCTTGCCTGCAGCTGTGGGGATGGGGCTGATCTAGGCTAGCTGAGAGTGGACACACAGGGGCTGGCCCAGGTTAGGCCATGGGGGTTGGGTCCTTGGCTTGGGCTGTGAGGGGCAGGCAGTGGGCTGCCTGGGCTGGCTTGTAGGTGCCAGCGGGCCCAGAGCCCAGCAGCCGCTCACCATGGGGGCTCCCAGCCCTCACAGCACCCTGCCTTGTGCACCACCCGCTGGCTTCAGCAGCACCACAGGCTATTCACTATTCATGGCTGGCAGGGATCTTCTGCCTCCCATGCCTCCAACTGCCACTGTGACATCCACACAGCTCTGGGTGGGCAGGTGGAAACTTTATCCCTATGGCTTCTTCCCAGTGCATGGAGCTCTGGCTTCAGCTCTGACTGCTTTACACCTGCCCTCCCCCACAGGGGCTGCTCATCATGCTGGGTGGGCAGAGTGGGCAGAACTGGAGCCAAAACTCCAGACACTGGGCAGAAGCCACTGGGCTAAATCTTCTACCCATGTGGAGTGGTACTGAACAGCAAGGCAGGAGCCACAGCTGGAGGTGAGGGTAGGAGAAGAGCCCTGCTGGGCCCAGCCAGCCAGCATGTAGCTTCCCCTTGCCTCCAGCAGCTAACCCCCCACCCCCCCGCAACATACGTTCTGCACCATTCTGAATGGTGAGGAGGGAGGGGGAGGATAGCTTTATCTCAGTGGTATCTGCTCAGAGCATGGAGATCTAGCTCCAGCTTCAGCTGCTTTCCAGCTGCCCCCTCCCCCCCCCCCCCCCGCCCCACAGATGCTACTCATTATGTTGGGTGGGCAGAAAAAGGCAGCCAGACCTGGAGCCACAGATCCATCCTCTGGGATGAAGCAGCCCACCCCACCTCCTTCATCACTAGGAAGGATGGGGAGGGAGAGGGGAAGTAGCCGTTCTAGGTAAGGGAAAGGTGCATGGTAGCTGGGCTTGGCAGGACTGGTCTGTTCCCCTCTCCTCCAGCTTTGGCTCCTGCTCCTGCCCAACCATGCACCTCTGGAAGGGTGGATGGAAGCTTTAGCCCCATGGCTTCTGCAAAGTGCCTGGAGATCTGGCTTGAGATTCAGATGCTTTCTGCCCACCCAGTGCAATGAGCAGGCCTAGGGTTGGGTGGAAAACAGCTGGAGCTGGAGCCAGAGCTTCGTGCACTGGGCAGAAGCTGCGGGGCTAAAGCATTCACCCTTGCTGTCTGCAGCAGCTCTGACCACCCCACCCAGCCCTGTGCCACCCCTGCCTGCAGCACAGCCCTCCCCACACTGGGAAGAGGCTTCTGTTCCTGGGACAGCATGAGAGGGGCTGCTTCCCCCATCTCAGACACTGCCCCCTTGACACTCCAGTGGCAAGGAGGAAGGGCCACAGCTAGAGGCTAGCCATCACATCCCACATAGTTTAGAGGGCAGAGAAAAGGGTTATTTCCTCCCTCCCTCTCATGTCTGGCAGAAGGGGCATGGAGGGAGCTTATCCTGCTGCTCACCCCATGCAGACAGAAATTGGCAGATTGGGCGGTTGGGGTAGGCAGACCCTGGCTGCAGCCCAGCCACCCCCCCCCCCCCCAGGGACAGATGGAGCAGAAGGGGAAATAAACCCCCTCCCTTCCCCTTCTGCCTCAGGGGGCCATGCCAGTCAACCTCTGGCTGCACCCCTAGCACTGCAGCAGTGAGGGAGGAGTACCAGGTAATTCCCAGTTCAGGTCAGTGCCAGTGGGAGAGAAAGGGGAGAATTAAATCCCTTCCCTGGCCAGTTTAGTTGAGGCTACTGCTGGGGGTAGCTATGCCTCCCAGCACAGCTTCCCTCCAGCCAAGGACATGCTCTAACACACCCCAGCTTCTGGTGTGAACCAATGCAGGCATGTGCCTGCATTTCCTGAATGTCTATTCACTTGGAAATTGGTTCAATCTAGGCAGGTTAAACTAACCTGCAAAGATTCAATCTATTCAGACTCCAGCTTTTTTAAGGTATGCCCCTAGCCTCAGAGTTAATTAGATCCTACTTAGGAAAGTGAGAAATATGTTTAAGTGTATTCTGCTTAGGAACGTGAAAAATATGTTTAAATGTATTCTGTACTGAAAACATACCATAGCAAGACTTCATGTCACCTTTCCTCCTGAAAAAGGTGGAGCTGGGGGGAGGAGTTGGTTGGTATTTCCTTACTGTATTTTTAGTTTGAATTTGTTTGCATCATGAAGTTATTTAAATGAATATATTTATAAATATAGGTGTAATTTATAATATTTCCAACAACTGAATGCAAAGGACTAGATCTTTGGCTGCTACAAATTAGCATGACTTCAGTGGAGCTACACAGATTTACATCAACTGAAGGGATGGCTCTGAATTTTCAGTGCCATTCCTGAGCAACACAATTATCTCCTGTTACTTTGTTGGTCTGTGAAAACAAACAAACATAATGCATGAAGTGATTAAAGCTTCAAGCCCTGACAAGCACTGTTCTGAATTTCTGTTCTTTTTCAACACAGACTGTCAGGAAATATGATGAGCAGGAATCTGTGTGCTACATAAAGGATGTATATAATTGAAAATGGTGGGTACTGTGCATTACATTTTGTTCCTTGTAATGCCAGCACATAGTGAAACATCAGCAGTAGCTTTTTTTTTTTCTTTTTATCTTTCAGATAATGCCGCAACTTGTCCTTGCCTCTTTTATTATTTATAGGCAGTTTATACTGAAGTTATATTCACTTGTGAAAAGGTCTCTGTCTTTTATGTATTATTGTAGAGGGGAATTATATATGCATAGTTACAAACATAACTATTGAAAACCAACTGAATTATACAATGTTCTTTTCCATCATTCTTAGCTGGAGAACTTGTTTGTGAAATTAGGGCTAAAGAAAAATATTCTGTTATAGACTAGATGGGCTTTGAAGTGTGGTGGTTATATACTGAACCCTCACAATTTATACTATGTGTCATGTTCAATTAGAAAAGGACCACAAAAAGTAATACTTTATAAAATATATGAACCTGTGAACCTATGACAATATCAAAAAAGCCCCACAGCAGAGCCTCAAGCTCTGGGCGGACCACATTCAGTGGGCAGCCCACATCCAGCCCTGCCCCAAGCACAAAACTTGGGGGCAAGTGAACCCCATGCCCCCCCTCCCTGGGATTGCAGGAAGTGGCAGGAAGCCAGTCCCCCACCTTTGCCTCCCAGATGAGCTGGTCATAGCTCTGCCCTGCTCCCTGGATGCCCCAAGGCATGCATTCCTGTCTTGGCCCTGGGTCCTGGGCACAAGCCATCAGACCCAGCCACAAACCCTGCCCCACTCCATCCCTAACTGTGAGGCCTTCAACCCTCCGCCCACCCCCCCCCACCACAATTACCTGCAGGCAGATAGGGGAGCGGCTGTCCACCATTGCCTGGCTCTACTGCTGGCCACATGTACATGTGCATGCACACACATGCACATGGCTTCCCCTGCATCTTGCTCCCCCCAGCCCCAAGCAACCCTTTGCAGGCTGGAACTCTGCCAGTCTGCAAGGAGAAACCTGTGGTTTCCTGCATTTTTCTCCTTTAAAGGAGAAAGTGTACATTTTTCTGTGGTGAACAGAAAATTCAGATCCCCAGTCATGAGCAAGTTTCCTGGTTTTCTCTGATTAAAAAAAAAAAAATCCCCAATTTTCAGTTTAAAAAAGGAACCACAAATTCACATTTTTTTCATGATTAAAATGAAAAACCACTAATGTGTGTGTGCGTGTGTACACATTATAATCATGGAAAAATGTGGATTTTAGATTATTTTTTCTAAACCAAAAATTGCTGTTTACTTTTTAATCAGAGAAAACCAAGATCCCTGCTCATGAAGCAGTTAGTTTAGCCTGTGGCTCAAGGGGACATCATTGCTGATTAAACTATCCTAGTCAAGGGGTGGTCTAACATGCCATTGAAAATTTCCAGGGATTGAGAGTCCACAACCTCTCTGGGTAGCCTGTTCTAATGTTTAACCACCCTCATAGTCAGAAAATTCTTCCTAATCTTGAACCTAAATGCCCTGGGCTGCAGCTTGAGGCCATTTTTCCTAGCCCTGTCCACTATATATATCCAAGGACTATTGTTTATCCCCATCCTCTTTATAATAGCTCTTCAGGTACTTGAAGACTGCTATCAAATTCCCACTTCCCTTCCCTTCCCCAGACATGATTCCCTAGAGTTTGGGGGGGCAAGGAATCCTATCCAATATGGTGGAAACATGAGGCACTAGGTGCAGCTCAACATGAAGTGTCTTTGATCCAGAGGATGAAAGCAAAGGAAGAAAGAAGGAAGCAGCATGCTGCAAACTTGGACTCCAACTCAGACAACACATGGATCTGTGAAACTTGTAACAAGCTGCATTGCCCTGAATTTGGGCTTGTCAGCTATAAGAAGATTCATCAGCAGGGATCCTGGTTTTCTCTTATTAAAAAAACAAAACAAAACAAAACCCATTTTTGGTTTTAAAAAAGGAACCCCAAATCCACATTTTCCCATGATTAAAATGAAACACCAATATGTATATATTATTGGTGTTTCATTTTTCCATGTCTACATTAAAATGAAACACCACTATATGTGTTTCATTTTAATCATGGAAAAATGTGGATTTGGGGTTCCTTTTTTTTAAAACCAAAAATGGGAGATTTTTTTTTTTAATTGAAAACCAGGTTTCCTGTTCATCAGGCACCTGACTAGACCTCTTACACACACACCATGATCCAGAGGATAAATGGTTGCCAAAATTATTAGAAGGTCCGTGTATGGATCATTAGCTGTCTAAAGAGCAGGAAACAATAGGTATAAATGATTAGTTCCCAAACTGAAAGGAGGTAAGTAGTACCCCCATGCCCCCCCCCCCTCCATCCCTGGGTCTGTGGTGAGCCTGTGTTGTTTAACATATTAATAAATGATGTGGGAAAGGGGTGAATAGTAAGGAGTCAAAGTTTGCAGTTGTTTCAAAATTATTTAAGGAAGTAAACCAGATCAGAATATGAAAAATTTTGAAGAGGTCTCATAAAATTGAGATAATGGACAACAAAATGATAGATGAGGTTGAACATTAATAAGTGAAAACTTATGCTTGTGGAGATAAATAACCTGAACACACACATTAGTAACAGTTAAAGCAGAACACATCATAATCAGGAAAGAGATCTTACTATTATAGTGGGTGGTTCCGTGGGAACATCAGCCCTCTGTTTTGCAGGAGTCAAAAAACACAAATTAAATGTTAGGAATGGCAAAGAAGAGAATTTAAAATAAAACAGAGAACTTCATTATACCACCATCTTGAATATTTCCTGCATTTCTGGTCCTCCCCATCTCCAAAAGGATATTCTAGAACTAGAGATGGAGAGGCGTCCATATAGGGAGAGACTAAATAGGCTAAGACTTTTCAGCTGAAGAAAAGAAGACTGAAGAGAAGGTTGGTATAGTAAAGGTTTATATAGCCATTCATTTCAGATCCAGAGTCCAGATTATTCTTTCAAAGTTCTTAGTAATTTTTTTCTATTTAAAGATGGAAATATCCCACGCCTTCTCCCACTTGACTATGGAATAGTCCTGGTGAAAGTATTTTGAACTCTTCCTGTTGAATCTGATGCAAAAAATGGAAAGACTGTGAACACAGAATAAGACTAGGCAGGAGTGGGAATCTGCCTCTGTAGTTGAGAGTGGTGTTACAGATCACTTTTAAACCATGATAAAGTCACTTAAAGCAGAGGAATTCACCACTTTAAGGGTGTTAACTGTGTTGTGTACACTGTAAACATTTTTTTAATTATGCCAACTCAGGGGAGGGTTATCTTTGATTCATTTTACCTAGGTCATTCTGTGGTATTGTTAGTTTGCTCTGGGGTGATAAAACATGTTGTTTTCATTCCTCCAGAGTCCCAGGAAGCTCAATTCCCAGCCCTTTCCACCCTTTGCTCTGTGGGAAAATTTTCAGTCCTCCTGAACTCTACTTCCCAGGGGGTGGTGCTGGCCCCAATATGATTCCCCCCCCCCCCCCCAACTCAGTACACCCTGACCACTCTCAACATCCAGGTGCTGCTCACCAATTTGCTGCTTGCTGTATCACCCTTGTGCACACTACTAGCTGGTCATCAGTGCAAAGGGAGCAATTAAAAATCTAATTAACTACTAAATAGCACAAACAATTTGCTTTTAGTGTTGGGTAACTGTGTTCCTCCTTCCCTACTCATCCTGCATCTCCCCATTGCTGCTGGCCACTGCACCATGGCTCAACTTGCTCTTCCCTCATGGCATTCATTTCAACTAAAAGTTTATTCATTTGAAATGGCTCTGCCAGAAACCCCCTTACCCACCAATGCAGTCAGACTGTTGGGTCTCAGCTCTGCCCTGGTGTGACTACTAACTAGGCCTGTGCAAAGCTTCAGTAGACAAGCAGCTACTGAAGCTTTGCAGATTTGGAGGAGATTGGGCCCTATTCAGCAACTGAATCTTCAAATCTGAATCAAAACAGGAGACCAATTAAAAGGTCTGAGTTGAATCAGAAGCCTCCAAATCAATTCAGAAAAGATTCAGCACCACTTTAGAGACTTGGCCATAGACTAAACAGGCAGCAGTACTCCCCACGTTGGACACAGCTGCCTCCAGCTCGTAAGTCTGTTGTAGCGGGTGGAGGGAGGATGGAAGGGACATTGGGGAGGGAGGGTTTGGGATTGGGGCTGGGACAAGCTGTCCAGCCAGGGGGAGGGTACAGGACTTGGGGAGGGGGGGAACAGGATGTGGGTGCAGCAGTACTCGGAGCTGTGTCTATGTTCTGCTGCCGCTTGCCCAGCCGGGGGGGGGGGGGGGGACAGGTGTTGCTTGCTCAGGGCAGAAGCGGGCAAGCAGTAGCAGGGCATTGCCCGCCATTTGCCCAGTCAGGGAGGGGGGGTGCAGGATGCAGGCGCTGCCACTGCTTGCCCAGGCAGGGTGGGTGGGAGCAGGATGTGGGTGTAGCAGTGCTGGAAGCAAAGGCTATGTCCTGCTGCCGTTTGCTCCCTTCTGCCCAGAGTGAGCCGTGCATGCATCATGCTTCCTCCCACTTCCCTGGATACAGGGCAAGCAGCAGCAGGGCATAGCCATCACTCCCAGTGCTGATGTGGACATGGCAGCACTGGGAGTGGGGGCTATGCCCTGCTGCTGCTTGCTCAGCTGGGGTGGGGTGGGGTGGGGGCAATGCAGGCACAGCTTGCTCCAGGTGGGAGGGATCAAGCAGCAGCAGGGCATAGCCCCTGCTTCCAGTGTTGCTGTGCACACATCCCCCCTCCGCCCACACACACACCCCTGGGCAAGCAACAGCAGGGCATAGCCCCTGCTCCCAGTGTTGCTGTGCCCATATCCCACCCCAGCTGGGCAAGCAGTTTCAGGGTATAGCCCCCACTCCCAGTGCAGATGTAGGCATGGCAGCACTGGGAGCTAGGGCTATACCCTGCTGTCTCTTGCTCAGCCAGGTGAGGGGGGGAGGCTTGATGCAGGCACAACTTGCTCTGGGCATAAGGGGGCATAGCCTTTGCTCCCAGTGTTGCTGTGCACACATCCCACCCACTTACCCTACTGGGCAAGCAGCAGCAGGGCATAGCCCCTGCTCCCCTGCTGCCATGCCTGCATCAGCACTGGGAGTGGGGCTTTGCCCTACCACCATTTGCCCAGCTGGAGTGGGGGGGGGGGGCAAGATGTGGGCACGGTGGAAAGCACTGGGAATGGGGGCTATGCCCTGCTACCACTTGCCCAGCTGGAACAGGGGGAGGGCAGCTCACTCCAGGTGAAATTGGGTGTCACAGGGCACAAAGGTGCTATGCTCCTAGAGGGGCAGAGGCTGCCTGGGAAGAGGCCTAGAGAGAGAGAGACAGAAGCCCAGGTGCAGGTTACTAGGGCAACAAGCCAGAGGGTAAATTAGCCTGCACTTGCACATGGTCAGGTGACAGGGAGGGGAAAGGCTCTGGGCCCATATAGACCCCAGGCCCAGGCCCAGGAAGGGCAGTTTTCTGCCAGCCTCCAAGGGAGAAGGAGCTCTCCTAGAGCAAGCAAAGGGGAGAGGCCTGTCTGTAGGAGCAGCTTCCGATACCGTTAAGAAATGAAACATTCCCTAATAGGGTTTGTCTGAGCTTATAGCTGAGTGGCTTGAATTTGTTACAGCCCAGGGGCTTGTGTTTTGTCTATTGTTGTATATCATTGGTGGTTTGGGGGAGGCTATCGGGGGATGGAGGAGGCCTCATAAGGGACCCATGGCAGCATGGGGACCCCAGTGCCAGAGGGGGTGCAGCACCTTGTGGGGCTGCAGAAAGCTCAAGCGCCAGAGAGGTGCCGAGTGAGACAGGGCTGTGGAAAGCCCAAGCACCAGAGAGATGCTGAGTGTGTTACCAGATTTGCCCATTACTTTGGGGTGTGCTCATTTATTAGGGATAGGTTTCTAGGGTCTTGGTAATTCTGTCAGTGTGCTGCTTGTGTTACTTGCGTTTCTATACGGAGCTGTATATCTCCCTTCTGCAAGTTTTCACCCCCAATGGAGCTATCTTGCAGGACTCAGTTTCAATGGGGCTGGGTTCCTCCAGCCACCACATCAGTCATACACACACAGATTAACGTGACATGCCTGACCTGGCCAGGTTGATCAGCGTAGACAGGCTGACACGCACATATGACAAGAATCAGGTCATCAGAACAACAACAAACTGCAGTCAGACACAAGCACACAGGGAAACAGAATACCTCTGAATCCAGCTGGGTGTCCAGCTGACAGCCTCATGGGCCAGCATTCAGTTCATAAGGGCACGTCTGAGTCAAACTGGGTCAATCAGCCTGTACAAGCTGATCCCCTTATGTGTTTCAAACTCAGCACGTCCCAATCTTTGGTCTCTTGATGAGCAGACCCCACAGTATTTTTGGGCTTCACAGGGATCTTTAGCTTAGGTAAAAGAAGCGTTGCTGCAGAGTACAGGAGGAAGGAGAAGCAGAGAAGGAAAAATATACCTATTTACCTCCAGTTTGACTATATATATTTCATATACTTAGCAATAAATAACTTTTAATGGTACCAATAGTAATAGACATGCAAAGGAAAAACAAACACAAGCAATTACAATACTACCCTGGTTTAACTAAGTATTTGGGGAAACTTAGCTCAAGCTAACTAGTACAGTTCAGGTTCAGAAATTTATGCCTAGAGAGAAAAAAGAGAGAGAGCACTGAGATCTCACCAGTCCAAGGCACTTGGGTCTCAAAGCTGACAGGTAATGTTCCTAGCACAATCCATGACGGGAGACGATATTTTCTTCCAGCATCCCGAGAACAACAGCGGGTGGTGTTAGCACATGATTTTTCTTCTTGAAGCACACATGCTGCTGCTTTTTACAGATTTTTATATCCTCAGTTCAGCTGCTTCAAAGCATTCTCAATAGTGCAAATCATTGTCTTTTCTCTTGACAAGGGGTTATCTGGTTTGGAACATCTCAAGAAACTGATTGATAATCAGGAAACACATAAGATTAGGGAGTAACCAAATACCTGGGAGCCAGCTTGAAATTCCTATGGATAGCAGATATACTGATGGGATATCTCATGGTTTCTCCAGAAACAATAGATAGCTTACAGCATCAGGATAATGGATTTTTACTTGTTGTGAACAAGCCTCAGCTTAGCATGACTTTTCCAGATCTTACTATAGCCTTTTAACAGACTTAAGGCAATTATTGGAGTGTTCATAACCTTTAGGCAGGAGGACTTCCACCAGTCATCCTGGGAAAAGCATGACAACACCTGTGGTCAGGGCTCCAATGGGCTGGATGCTGTGACAAACCCTTAACCATTGTTCATATGTTGCCCATACCCCCTCTGACTCGGTCTCTTGCCTCAGCATTCCCTAACCTGGCAACTGAGTTTTAGTCAAGCAAGTTTAAATAGGCCTCCCATAGTGGGACCGGGGAATGTACGGCCCGAGATGCCTATTAAACTTAGAGGAATGTGTGTGTGTCCGGGGAGGGAAAAGTCCTTTGTAAATCCAGATTAGAACTGGTCTGATAAATGCTGAGCTGGGTGTGTGTAAATGTGGGTTGATTACCATTTGGAGCACAGATTACCCCATCATGCAGTTCTCCCCTGCTTCTCTGGTCCCAGAATTCACTGCAGTCTCTGCTTCAGGCTTTCTGTTCTCCATCTCTCATGTAAATAAATGGTCATCTGGTTCCATCTTGGATGCAAATGAGACCTAGGGCAGTTGTTTCACTCTTGTCATCCTTATCTGGAGGGTCTTAGGTGTGTCTCTCACTGCATCTTAATCAGTTTTGTTTACGTAGAGGGCTGGGGTGGGGGGGTGAGTCCTTTGTGAGTCAGACAGGCTGTGTCCTGTGCCAGGGTTGCCCAAGAACACAGACCTGAGACATAACAAGCAAGACAGGACTGCACAGAGCCCAAGTGCCTGTAAAGAGTGGAATGAGAGAGGGCCGCGGAGGGCCCGGGGAGGACAATGGGGGCAAAGTATAACAGAGCCCAGACCAAACAATGTCAGTATCACCACCGAGGCTTGGGGTATAGTAAAGGGGCAGTTGGAGCCATGCATACAACCCATAAGGCTAGGGTGCCCTGAAACACCCATGGTAAAACTGGACCCACAAGGGGTCTGGGAGCCCACAGGGTCAGAGAGTACAGCAAACCGTGTCCAAAAGGATGTAAAGGCAGCCTCCCTACTATATATTTTCCATCAAAGACATGGCTGGTGAAAATTGAGAGTGCCCATGGGGCCAACTTGGCACAGTAAGGGGCCTTGGGAGATCACGGGTGTCCTTTAAGGACCCCATCCTGTGACAGGGGGCAAGCAGCAGCAGGGTATAGCCACCACTCTGAGTGCTGCCTCTCCTGCCCCAGCTTGGCAGCTTGTCTCAGCCCCAGCTCTGATCCCTCCTTCCTCCACATCCCTTCCCTCCCCACTCTGCCCACCACAACAGACTTATCAGCTGGAGCCAGTGTGGTGAGGACTACTGCATGTTTAGTCTATGGCTGAATCTCCAAAGCAGTACCGAATTTTCAAATCGTATTCAGCCAAATCGAATTGGGACACTGATTCAAATCTCCAAATTGAATCACTCTCCTCCAAATTGGCTGAATCCAAATCTGAAGCGAACTCTTGCTGCTTCACACAGGCCCGGTACTAACCAAACTCCCCATACCCAGTCCCAATTCAGTGAAATGTATGCAAGATTTTGGTCCTTTTTAGCTTATTTTATTCTTCTTACTCTGTCTTTGTTACGTCTCTTTACCTTCCCCCTGCCTGTTTACTTAATGCAATTTTTTTTTTCCAAAACTTTCTCCCCCACAGACACTCCTGGCTACAGAGTGAGGGAAGCCATATGGTGGTTTTTGTGTCCCTGAGGTATATGCTACCCTCCTCTCTAACCCCTGAAGAGGGATAGAGTCCTGGCTTCTGTCCATACCTGCCATGCCTTCTTGTGGCAAGTCAAGAGTTGTGCAGGTCTAAGACTGCATTAAGTCTTATCCTGTGATTGGTTCTGAAACTGTTCTAACTTTATGACAGCACAAGAATCCACAGATTTAAAATGTTTTAAAGGTAACCTGCAACAGCACCCCAAGAATTTAGGGAACTCCCATGGGGAAAGGGAAATTCTGGTCAAAAGTGTCAAGGTTATTTTGGTTGTTTTATTTTATTTTTAATAAAATGCATTAACTACATTGCTGGGAATAAGCAAGACAGAAACTGTCTCTTCAATCTAGGGGGTAAGGTACTCCCTTGGGACAGAAGAATTCAGGGTTCTGGTTCCTGCTTCTGAGCACTATTTATATAATTTATATTAGGTTGTCATTAGCAGGGATCCTGGTTTTCTTTGATTTAACCCCCCCAACAATTTTCATATTAAAAAAGTAACCCCAAATCCACATTTTTCCATGATTAAAATGAAACATCACTAATATATATATTAGTGGTGTGTGTGCATGTATGCGTATGTGTATATATATATAGAGAGAGAGAGAGAGAGCACACGAGAGAGAGTGGTATTTCATTTTAATCACAGAAAATTGTGAATTTGGGGTTACTTCTTTAATAAGAAAATTGGGAGTTTTTTGTTTTTTGTTTTTAATTAGAGAAAACCAGGATCCCTGGTCATTAGTTAAAATGGAAATAATCTGAGAGTAAGCACCTACTAGACCCCATTATCTGCATAGAGCACCTAGGTCTGTAAACCAAAATAGTTTTTAGATGTCTCTGAAGTCTCTCCATTGGCTCTGTAGTGATATTAGACACGTTCCTTTTTTTCCATTCTTGTGACAAGGTACTTGGTAGAAAGAATCACTGGAATCTGACAAGGCTGCACCATGAGCGCTTTTGCTGCAGCCTCAACTTACAACCTTTGGGCTGTCAACCATTTGCCATTGTGCCCACACCACCCCTATCCCCATTAGACACTTAATGGAATCAATCAAAGCCAAGCATTCTCCCACATAAATTTAGGTACACACTGAGAAATTTTGAGTCATAGTATGCTCAACCTGAACAGATAAAAAGTAAAATATTTACTTATTTTTGCCACACACTGCATAAAGTACAAAAAAACCTAGAGATATGGTCTTCTTGTTACTTAAACTAGTTTCACCATAGGGTTCATATCTTAATTTCATTTTATTTGTTGCTAATATTAATTACTGTGATGATAATTACAACCTATATTTACATAATCACAGATACATACTTCAGGTAGAAGCTTCTATTTATCTCACAGTAAGATATCTGTTCTACTTAACAATGAGAGGATAAACAGATGCAATATTCCTGAAAATGGATTACTGTCTTTTTGACAGTTTCAAACAAACAAACAAACAAACAAAAATCTCTTTCCTTTGAAACCTTAGCCAAAAGATTTCATCGGCCTATAAACAATATTAAATAAAGGATATTCAAATACAAGCATGTTTTAAAATATTTTAAATATTAATTTTAAATGTTCTATCCCTTATTTATGATTCTAAAGTAGGGCTATTAAACAATTAAAAAAAATGGTGGCTGGCATTTTATTTTTCCAGGTTTATTTGTTCATAGTCCCCCTGGGTAGCTTGCACTGTGCCCCCTTCTCATGCCAGCAAGCCAGTTAGCTCTTCTCCCCTGTTTACCTCCTGTCCCACGAGGACACAGAGCTGCCATCATTTCTTTCTCCTTGTTCTCTCTCTCTCGGTTTCTCTCTCTCTTGGGTGCCCTCTGCCTATGGCCTAGGTGGATCTGCCTGCAGTAGGTTGGATCCATGGAGGCCTGGTCTGCCTTCCCTTGAGATGGTAGGCATGGCATAATAGAGGGAGATGATACTGCCAGCTCCCTAGTGCCTCACCAACATTAGGTAGTCCCTACTGTGTGAAAACCACTTCGTTTGCCATGATGACTAGGCACAACTGTGCATCACACAGTTATGAACAGGGAATCCTTGTTTTATCTGAAAAAAAACAAAAAAAAACACTTTTCAGATTAAAAAGGTAACCCAAAATTCACATTTTCCCAAGACTAAAATTACACATTCATTTTAATCACAGAAAAAATGTGGATTCTGGGTTACCTTTTTAAATCCGAAAAGTGGGATGATTTTTTTTTTTTTAATCAGAGTACTAACATCCTGGCATCTATCATCCTGGACAGCACTGATCATACTCAGTGTCCTATCCTGCTAGAGTGGTGTAGGTTTTAGCCATGTTGGTCTAAGGACATAGGCAGACAAGGTTCTTTGGGTAAATCTGATATCTTTTATTAGACCAACTTAAATAGTTGGAAAACAATTATTAAGCAAGCATTCAGGTTCAAAAACTCTTCGTCAGGCTAAGGAAGTTTCAGCAGTTGGTGTGTGCTCTTCCTGGATGGAATGAAAAGTAAAGAAGCCAGCAGCTGTATGCATACAAGACAGGCAGTCAGTGAAAATGTAGACTGAGGAGTCAATGGGTGAGAGACAGGCTGGGGGGGGGGGGGGGGGGGGGAAGAGAGAGAAGGGGGATGAAAGTGGAGAGATACCTGGGGAACCAGATGTCAGGCAGGTTATAATGTGTCATAAATCCAATGTCTATATTTAGTCCATGATTTTTAGTATCCAGGAGGTTGATGAAGTGGAGTTCATAGGCTCGTCTCTGGGAAGTGTTGTGTCAGTTTCCTTTGAGGATCAGGACTGAGAGATGGGAGAGAGTGGTTTTCTTGTGAGAAATGTGCCCCCACCGGTAATTGGGTATTTCTGTCTTTGATAGATTTCCGGTGTGCATTCATTCTGGTGCACAGTTGTTGTTTGGTCTCTCCTACGTATTTTCCATCAGGGCATTTGGTGCATTGGATGAGATATATTACATTTCTGGAGGTGCAGCTGTAAGATCCAGGAATACTGATGGCTCTGTTGTGGGGTGTAGTAATAGTGGAGGTGGTGGAGATGTGTTGGCAGGTTTTGCATTTCTTGTCATGACATGGTCTGGATCCTTTTGGTGTGTTCTGGGCTTGAGGAAGTTTGCTTCTGGTGATGAGGTTAGCGAGGTTAGGTGCTTGTTTGAAGGCTAGGATGGATGGCTCTGGGAAAAATAGGGTCTCTTTCTAGTATGGGTTGCAATTGTTTGAGGATTTTTCATATGGGTTCAAGGGAGAGGTCATAAGTCCTAACCAGCAGTGTGCGATTTGTGGGGGGGTTCTTCTGTACTGAAGCAGTTCTTCACATGGTATCCAGGTGGCTCTTTCAAACGTGTGATCTATCTCTCTGGATAAGTGTCCTTGTTGGGTGAAAGCCTTTTTGAGATTGGTGAGGTGGCAATCCTGGGTGTTCTCAGTGCAAATTCAGTGGTATCTGAGGGCTTGGCTGTATATCACAGCTTTTTTGGTGTGTTTAGGGTGATTGCTGGTTCTGTGCAGATATGTATGTTGGTCTGTGGGTTTCTTGTATAATGTGGTCTGTATTTTATCATTCTGGATACTGATCATCGTGTCTAAAAAGGAGATGTTGGTGCTGGAGTATTCTAGAGACAGTTGGATGGAGGGATGGTGATTGTTGAATTTCTGATGGAACTCAATCAGAGATTGCAGGTTTTCAGTCCGAATAATGAAGATGTCATCAATATATCTTAAGTATAGCAAGGGTTTGATGGTGCAGTTCTTGAGGAAGTCTTCTTCCAGGTGGCTCATAAAAAGGTTGGCATACTGTGAGGCCATTTTGGTGCCCATAGCTGTTCCCATCATCTGGAGGAAGTGTTGATTATTAAAAGTGAAATTGTTGTGTGTGAGGGTGAAGTGTATAAGGTCAGTAATATCTTTGGGTCTGTATTCTGAGTTGTAATCTTGTTCCTGTAGATATGTAAGGCAAGCTTGGATGCCATCCTGGTGTGGGATGACTGAAAACCTGTGGAATATCTATTCAGGTATCCTGGTTTTCTCTGATTTAAAAAAAAATCTCCCCCTGTGGGGGTCAGGTCCTAGTGTGAAGAGCTGTCTGTATAGGGACCAGAAAGCAAACAGAAGGGAGAACACCATAGCACGCCACATGTTTGTGGGGAACCTGGTATTAAATCATTCATAGATAACCTAATTCTGGGTCAGCAGAGCAGCTACCCTGACTGCGATTTATTGAAAATCATCCCTTGACATAAGCTTTTGTCCTAGATCCCCCAACCACCACCTCTGCTGCTGGGAGCCAAGACACCCACACTCTCTGTGAGGTAGGCAGGGGCCCATGGAGGGTGGCAGGCTGGAGGTCAGGGGATCTGAGACAAAAGTTTGTGTCAAGAGCTGGTCCCAAATACTGGCCCCAGCCCCTCCTACCTTGCCCCTGGATCTATTCGCTGCATGGCAGAGTACCAATGCAAGGGTGTGCCTGGGGACAAATAGCTGTTTGTCTCACAGGAAACACATGCTGCTGTGTATGCTTGGTCCCTGGGATGTGCCCCATGTCTCCTACTTCCAAGGAGACTACTCTAACCATCAAGTTATAAAATAGGCTAAGTGAGGGCACTCTTCACTTCTGACCTTTCCTGACCTTTCCTCTCTAACCTAAACAGTCAAGTAATCTTTATTCAATCACATCTTTATTTGTTTTATATTTGTTTAAAATCTTCTTTTCTGGAATTGTTGTATTAGAATCATAAGGGCAGTGAGTTTGAATTATTGTGGGATTAAAGGAAAAATGGCAAAACATGGCATGTAAACAGGTGTGAATTACAGTAACAAACTACCCTTTTTCAGCATTCTCATATTTTTCTATTTATTTGCATTTCCAACTACAACTCTTGATTTCAACAGAGCTGTACCGATTTATGAAAACTAAGGACCTGTCTCATGGGGATGTTACACTAGATTGATGATGTGCAATTCACACCAACATTTATTCTGCTTTTGAACTCGAATAGAATGCAATCAACAATAGTGGGAAAAAAATCTGCCAATATAAATAAGTGGGTGTGGGGAAGATGACTACAAAATAGGGAGTGTGAGAAAACAGTCAGGTGCCTCAGGTTCCACATAAGTAGAAAATATGAAGAAAAAAAACAAACAAACCATAAGCACATTAATTAAATCTCACACAACTAAAAATTCTAGACTTCATGAGGAAATGGATAAGTGGTTCATAATTCGTATAAAGTGAAAGATGAAATTTATCTTTCCCTCCACACTTCACAATAATCCTTAAGTGCTTTTGATGAATATTTCCTCAATCTTTCAATGTATTTCAATGCATCTCTTTAGCTTCAGTAGAGATAATTGCTGCTAAGGTTTGGTTTGATTATACATTATAATCATGTTCCTTTAAAATGGTTGTTTTAAAAATACTTAGGTTCAAACTAACTTCTCTAGTGCTGATAAAGTGTTCCCCCCACTCCCTCCATAAATTAACAGACATCTTCCCCTGTTGCTGACTGAACTAAAGGAATTAGTTCTTATCATTACTTAATGATTTGATCAAATGCATCTCTTGAAGCACTATTATATTATAGAACTTTAAATATATATATATCTCCTCTAACTTGTTTCACATAACCACTGGCACTTTTCACATTTCAGCAATAAAAATTAAGTATGCATATATAAGTAAGTGTGTATATATATGTGTGTGTGTATATGTATGTATGTGTGTGTATATATGTGTGTGTGTGTATAATATGTATATACACACACCACCTATATATATAAATAAATAAAATATGATGTGAGATTTATTAAAATAAATCCTATGCAAACTGAAAATATTTTCCAAAGTCATCCTGGGACTCAATAAAATGCATAAGCAATTGAATAATTGTACGGTATTGTAGGCTCCTTGCGGGGTGCACCTGCAAGGCTGGCATGTTTTCAGAAGTATGTCTGGCCAGGCACCTCTGCCACTGGCCACTTTTGCTCTAGCTACCCAAAGTCCCAGTCCACGTCCACAATATAAGAACCCAAGCTGCCCTTGCAGTCCAGAGGGAAGCCACTCAGGCCCCAGATGCCCAGTTCCTGGACACTCCCTGCTTTGCTAAATCTGAAATCCCTGGTTGGCACTAGAAACCCTGACCAGGATGTTACTGGGGCTTATGCAGAACCCCCTCCTCCCCCAATGTAAACAAAAGGAAAATTTATCTGAGGATTCACTCCATTGTCCTGAGGCAGCAGCTCCTCTGATTCCTGTTTCTTTCTCGGGGATTCACCCAAAGACAGTCACAGCAGCTCTGGCTGCCCTGCTGCTCTTCTTTCCTTTCCTCTTATTCTCGATGACATCCCTGGTCACCTGACCTCCTGGCCAGCTGACCCAGTCACAAGTTGTTTCAGCTGGTCAGCGGGGACCCTGGTTTTCTCTGATTTAAAAAAAAAAAATCCCTGATTTTGGGGTTATAAAAAGTAACTCAAAATCCACATTTTCCCATGATTAAAATGAAATGCTACTAATATATAGACCTATATATAGTGAAGTTTCATTTTAATTATGGAAAAATGTGGATTTGGGGTTACTTTTTTTTTTAATTGGGCATTTTTTTTTTTATCAAAGAAAACCAGGATCCCTGCTGATCAGGTATGACTGAGTGCTGGGAAGGGAGACAGCTAGCTCTCTGCAAGTGATTACCCCACAGCCAGTGGAGAGGGATACTGGGGTGTGGGGAGGGGAGGCAAGGGACAGGAAAGCCCCATGAAGAAGTTGGAGTTCCTGGGTTGCCCTACTCCTACCCTTCATCTAGTAATGGGGCCCTATTACAGGTATACAAATTATACAACTGTCTTCAATTTTCTTTTGCTTTTTGATCTCCATGATCCTCTATTTATTTTAACTCAACTTCTCTAAAAAATAAGAAAGCTATTGGTATTGAAAAAATTGAGGTATATGTTGATATTACACTTAGATCAATCTAACCAGGGTTAGGTTGATCTAAGTACTGAACTGTACATATGTTTGGGGAATTTAGATTGAATAAATCAAAATGGCTGGCCCAATCTAACTTGGTTCACCTAAGGAACTACATAGGTCAGTTTAGCCGATGTCCTATCTAACTGAATGTGTGTACTTGTTTGGAGTGCAGTCCCAGGGCTGGGAAAGTCCAGCAGCTCACCTTAGCCCTGGGGCTGTACTCTTCCTACCCAGACTAGTCAAACCCCCTCCCATGGACCTGCTACCCCTGCCATTCCCACTTGTCCCTCTTTCCCCCACACCCTAACTTGCTTAGATAGCATTCCCTGTAGGATCCCAACACCAATGAATGTATGCACAAGTGAGGACCCAGTCTTTGATCACATGGCTTAAAGTAGGCTGTGTGACAGTAGATCAGGCCCTGTGAATGTGTGCACATGCCCAAAAACAAATGACTTTGGGGTAGTCCAGAAAAGTGAAACAGAAATCAACTACCTAAATGTAACTTTCTGATGTAGACAACTAATGAAGGACTTTCTTGAAGGATGCCACTCAAATCACAATCTTGAGATAATAGGATTTCTCATTTAATTTCTAACTAAACCCTGCAAGGATTAAGACTATCCTGACCCTTGCATTGTGGTCTAGAATGAAGGGATTATATACTCTGTGGCTATGTCTGCATGAGATGCTGACTGTGCAGGTATTATAGTCATTTAGTACTTGCATACACAAGTACTAAATGACTGCTCAGTAACTGGAGTTACAGTACAGTAGCATCACCAAATGGCTTTTAGGTGATGCTGACTGCTCAGTAGTTTGTTACTACTGCACAGTAGCATCTCATCACACTTCATGCCATACAACACTACTATGCAGTAGTAATGAGCTATTGTGCAGTCAGTATCTTGTGTAGATGCAGCCAGTTAGTATGATCTTTGAGAGATCTCTGTACCTATTCATGTTTCCTTGTGACATGGATCAAATTCATTGATCTATTTCTTACTGAGTAAAAAACAAAAAAAGAAATGTTTGGCAAGGGAGGAGAATGGGATGTGAGAAGCAGGTATAGCAAAGATATTAAAACTGCTGCTTCTTATTTTAAACTGATTTGAAGAACTACAATTTAGAACTGTTCCTACCTCTCTATGCAATTACAGATCTGCAATTTGTATCCATACAAGTTTGGAGTATGTTAAAACATTTTATGATATTCCCATGGGAGTAAATTGGTTTTGGGTGTTTAAAATATTTATTTTCCTGTTGCTTGTCCTTGCCTCAATTATATAACTTGGGTTATTGTCTTGTGAGTCTTACTTTACAAATTATGTACTCTATATAATGTTGCCAAGTAATACAGTGGTTATTAGAAAATTGTCACTGCAAATAATTAAAATTAAAAAAGGATATTCAGGCTCTGTGTTCATCTATTATTTCAGCTTCTTGACTTCATCGTTCATTTGTATTTTTCTTCTTTATCTGCTCTATCTAATGAGGAAATACAATCAATATATCTAGATACATGCAAACGATGCAAGATTAATTTTTTTGTTATTAGCTAATGAATGGCCATATTGTTATGTAGAGTTCAGGATATTAAATGGCTATAGTTTTTAATATTTAAATTGCAGAAAGGCCAACCTGAACTGAATAAAAATTCCAATTTCCAATCCCTATGGTCATGACAGAAATATATTTTTATTTGGCTATCATATGTATTAATAAATATTACAAGAACTTGTTTTGGTGTGATAAGGTTGTATATAGACTAATAATGTGAGGGCTATTTAAAAAAGATGCAAAAAGTAATACTTTTAGTGACTCAGGGAAGAGCTTCCACAATTGTTTTACCAATCCAAATGTATAATAGCATATATACCATTCTAATGTGTGCCCTGATACAATCCCTTTGTTTCAGCATCATGGTATCTCTTTGAAAAAGAAAAGTTTAGCTTACCTGTTATGCAACAGTTAACACAAATGTGTTGCTGATGCCCAATTTTGGATTAAGACTGTGTCACAGCATGAGTTAAAGGTGAGGGTAGATTCCTAGTTTCACTGAAATTATTAGCAGGAATCCTGGTTTTCTCTGGTAAAAAAACCCAATTTTCAAAAAAACCCCCCCAAAACCCAAAATCCACATTTTTCCATGATTAAAATGAAACACCACTAACACACGCACACACACACACACATTAGTGGTGTTTCATTTTAATCATGGAAAAATTTGGATTTTGGGTTACTTTTTTAAATCTGAAAATTGGTGGGGGGCGTTATCAGAGAAAACCAAGATCTCTGGTTATTAAAAGCTTTTCCATTGACTTCACCCAAACCAGATTTCACCTATATATCTAAGTATATTCTTTCTCTGTACCTCTAAGAAAAGTTATTATTAAATTGAGAAAATGAGTTAAGTGGCTGTGTTCAGATACGAAAAAAAAAACATAACATCAGTCATCAATTATCTTCTCCCAGTTCCCCAGCTGAATTCATACTAGTAACAGAGAGGGGGCATATTTCAACCTTAGAGGTTCAGTTAGAGCTCACGTTGATCCTGCCAACCATGTCAACAAATGCAGGAGTTGTTGTGGCAGCACAGTTAACGATTTGACTCCACATGCATCTCTGTCTGATGCGTTTCCCTTCTCTCTCTGTCATAGCTGCATGAACTTCAGTGATTCCAGTTTCTCATACAGTGGCAGTGTTGTGCATTATCTTCAAGCAAAAATAAATGAATTGATAAATAAAGCACCTAAAACTAGTAGCTTACACTTTGTCCATGAAGTTAATAGCTACACTAGGTGAACCATAAGTAATACCTGCCTATTCTAAAATCAAGGGGGAAAAAAAGAACCACTCATTTTCTTTTTTCCAAAAGTTGCTTTCTTGGGAAGTGGACTTCAAGAATTGGAGCTGTGACAATAAAAAATGAAAGGCATATAATGAAGTTCAATCATAAAATATAATAAGGGTATGGAATGGTTCATTACTGATACCTACAAGGCACCACAAAGTTTTCAGCAGTTGAAAAGAACCAGAACTGAAGGCAGTGAAAATTGAGTATGTACACAGTAGAGTTTGGAGGGGTCTGTTTTCAAAACCTTTGAATTTTAGGGTATGTCATAATTATATGTTTCAATCTTGAAAATAGTTCACGCAGCCTGATGTGTGATTTGAAAAGAGCTACATGGCCCAATGAAAATGAGTGTAATAGAAAAAAATAGCAGAACCAACAACAGCTTTATTTTAAAGTAGTACAGCTAATACATTTGGATTTTCATTAGTAAATAATAGTTTATTCAGTTCTGTAAGGAAGAAGTGTGTGAGTATGAGTGTGAAATTTCAATTCTTTACTGCATATTAATTCTCTTTTTTACTGGTCTGTAATGAGAACAGCAAAAGGAACCAAATACAAACATTCCCATTTTAGCTTTGAACTTAGTGCTGCTCCTTTTATGTAACTAAGGAATAAGACCTTTATAGTAGGCAATCTGTTTTGTTGAAACTGCTGAGAACTAGTAGAATTGTGTGTTCCTAGAGACCCCTGATGCAGTAACCAGACTGTCTGATGCACGAAGGACTCTGTCCCCCTCCCTCCCCCACCTCTGCTTGAACCAGGACTGATCAGAAGAAGGACTTACAAAAGGCCATGAAGATGCAGTGAAAGACACACCTAAACCCCTCTCAGTAAGGGTGACAGGATTAAGGTAGTTTCCCTAGTCTCATTTGCACCAGAGGTGAAACAGGGTGGTAATTCCCCTAGTCCCAGTTGCATCAGAGATGGGAAAGAGAGACACCTCCATTGCATTCAGAATGGAGAACAGAGATTCCAAGGCAAGCACTACACTGAACTCTGGGACCAGAGAAGCACTGCATGATGGGGGATCCCTGCTCAAAATGTTAATCAACCCACATCTTCACACACCCAGCTCAGCATTTATCACACCAGTTCTAGTGACGACTCCTTTATTAATACCCAAAATACTGAATCTACCTGTTTGCATTGTGAGATCCCTTAGGGTAACACTGCCCATAGCCAGGAATGATCATTTCCCATTGTCCAGCAAAACAAAACAACTCTGGTATACCCCCTTGAGCTACCATTTACCCATAAACAAACCTAGTGTTCTCCCTTGAAACATTGTTATTTCCCTACAAAACCTCCTACCCAACCTCAAGTTTCTATTCTGGTGCTTGGATCTAAAACCTGCACCAGTTCCACTGGGAATTCACCTTCTCCTTTCCTGCCTGGAATACCTTCACTGACTGTGCTTGGGGCTTAGCCTGTCTCAAGCACTCTGGACCCTAAACTGAACAACTTGTCTACAAACTCCCCAAACACCTGGGAACCTCGACTGGTTCAAGCTTTGCTGAGTAGCGAGACCCCAACTCTCTCTCTTTCTCTCATTGTTTAAGCCCACTTTCTAGGGAGAGGAGAGGAGAGAAGAGGAGAGGAGGATCGAGATAGTGAAGCAAAGACTAGGCATTGTTGTCATCGGGAAGGCTCCAGATTCCATGACCACAGTCAGCTCTTTGATGAGAGAGACAGTGAGATGCTGGGAAGGGATGGCCTTCACCTCTTTCCACTGGGGAGGAGGCTCTTCTCAGCCAGACTGGCCGACCTGCTCCACCGGGATTTATACTAAGACCTCCGGGAAACAGGGGGACTACTGCCACTGCTGGCCCACTGAGCAACCCTTGCAAAGCCAGCAGGCCAAGGCACTTAAGGGAGCCTACCCCTGCCCCAGCCCTGGAATGAACTGTAGGCAAGGCAAGGGGGACACTTGTGTGCCTATACACAAATGCCAGGAGCTTGGGGAATAAGCAGGAGGAACTTGTCCTCCTTCTTAACACAAATAATTATGATGTCATAAGGATAACGGAGACCGGGTGGGACTTCACTCATGACTGGGCCATGATTATAGATGGCTATACCCTATACAGGAGAGATTGAGTGGACAAAAGGGACGGGGGTGTAGCTCCCCATGTCAAGGAAAGCTATGGCTCCCTGCAAGCCACATTGGCACCCAGGGTGGACGACTGGAGACCCTTTGGGTTAAATTCCATGGGAAACACAGTACAGGGGACACAGAGGTGGGAGTCTTTTTTAGATATGTGGGGAGCCAGAGGAAAAGCAAGGGCAACATTGGACCCCTGCTAAACCAGATGGGACAACTCACAACCGATGCCCAGGAAAAAGCAAACTTGCTAAATGGGTACTTTGCATCCATTTTTTTCATCAGTCCCATGGGATGCCCCTGCCCACTATGGGACAGGGGGACCTGGGTGAGAGAGATTCCTTACCCCCCATCAATGCTGACCTCGTGAAGGAACACCTTGAGAGGCTGGATACCTTCAAGTCAGCTGGCCCTGACAGTTTACACCCCACGGTACTCAAGGAGCTGGCGAGCATCATAGCCCAGCCCCTGGCATGGATCTTTGAGAACTCCTGGTGCTCTGGTGAAGTGCCCGAGGATTGGAAGAAGGCCAATGTGGTGCCTATCTTCAAGAAAGGGAGGAAAGTGGATCCGGCAAACTACAGGCCCATCAGCCTGACCTCTATCCTGGGGAAGAGCCTAGAAGAGATTATCAAAGAGGCCATTCTTAACAGACTGGCTAACGGCAACATCCTGAGGGATAGCCAGCATGGGTTCTGTTGTGGGTAGGTCTTGCTTGACCAATCTCATTTCCTTTCATGACCAGGTGACCTATCACCTGGACAAGGGAGAAGAGATGGATGTCATATATCTTGACTTTAGAAAAACCTTCAGTCTGTTATCCCATAATCACCTCTTGGCAAAACTGGCTAACTGTGGCCTTGGCCCCACCACAATCCACTGGCTGGGGAATTGGCTCCATGGTAGGACCCAGAGGGTGGTGGCTGATGGAAGTCAATCATCATGGTGTTCTGTGACCAGTGGGGTCCCTCAAGGCTCTGTACTAGGGCCTATACTATTAAACAACTTCATTAATGATGTAGACATTGGTATCAGAAGCAGACTGGCTAAGTTCACCAACGACACCAAACTCTGGAGTAAAGCATCCACACCTGAGGACAGGAGGGTGATCCAGGCAGACCCTGACAGGCTCAGGAAATGGGCAGGTGATAACCTGATGGTGTTTAACACCAAAAAATGCAAGGCTCTCAACCTTGGGAGGAAAAATCTGCAGCATGCTTATAGGCTCAGCAGTGCTACACTGGCAAGCACTATAGATGAAAGGGGGTCACAATTGACCACAAGATGAACATGAGCTTTCAATGTGATGCTATGGCTAGGAAAGCAAGCAAAATGCTGGATTGCATCCATAGATGCACATTCAGCACATTCTCAAGCAAATCCCAGGACATTATTCTCCCACTGTACTCAGCCTTGATGAGGCTGCAGCTGGAATACTGCATTCAGTTTTGGGCTCCACAATTCCAAAAGGATATGGAGAAGCTTGAGAGGGTGTAGAGGAGAGCCATGCACATGATCAGAGGTCAGGAAAATAGACCTTATGATGAGAGGCTGAGAGCCATGCAATTCTTCAGCCTGCAAAAGCCCAGACTCAGGGGTGATCTGATGGCCACCTAGAAGTTTATCAGGGGTGCTCACCAGGATCTGGGAGAATGTATGTTCACATTCAGTTGCACCACTGAAGGTCACAAACTTCTCCATGACCGTTTCAGGCTGGACATAAGGAAGAACTTCTTTACTGTCCGAGCCCCCAAGGTTTGAAATAGACTGCTGCTGGATGTGGTTCAAGCAGCTACTTTGAACCCCTTCAAGAGACAATTGGATGTTTATCTTGCTGGGATCCTATGTTCCCTGCTGACTTCCTGCCCCTGGGGCAGGGGGCTGGACTCGAAGATCTTCCGAGGTGCCTTCCAGCCCTAATGTCTATGAATCTATGAATCTAAACCTTAGACTTAATTTAATCCCTCTCTCTCTCCCCCTCTCTCTTACTCCAGGCACAGCTTTCTAAACCTGACTTTTGCCAATCAAACTTGAGCTAGACTTCCCCCAAATAGCCAATTGAAACTATGTAATATTGTAACTGGTTTGTTTGTTTGTCTCTCCTTGTATGGCTATTACTACTAGTATCATTATAAGTTTCATATACCTGGCAAAAAAATAACTCTTATGGTCAAGCTGGTTGCCATACTCTCTCTGAACCTCATCTCCTCTTCCTTCTCAACCTCCTCATTTGCTCTGCAGCAACACTTCTGTTATCTAAGCCAAAGATCCTTGTAAAGCCCAGAAATCAAGTGGGGTTTACTCATAAAAGGAGTTACTACCAGGACAGTTGAGATAAGAGATTGGAAAGTGCTGAGCTGGGGCATATGAGGGTGTCAGCCTGCTAATGCTGATTGACCTGGCCCCACTCAGACATTCCCTGTTCCTGTGCTAAGACTGGGGCACATGAAGGTGTCAGTCTGGAAATGCTGAGTAACTGTGCCCACTCAGACTTGATCTGTTAACTTGTGTGTGCGCATTGTGTCTGACTGTATTTTATTGTTGCCCTGCTGAACTAAGCTTCGTGCTGAGTCCATGGCCAGGGAGGGTGTCAGCTTAGAAGTGCTGATTGACCCTGCCAGCTCAGATGTGCTCTGTTCCTGTGCTGAGTCTGGGGCCCATGAAGGTATCAGCCTGTAAATGCTGAGTAACCCTGTCCAGTCAGACATGCCTCGTTAATCTGTGTGTATGTATGTGTTCAACTGATTTAGTAGCTGGAGGAACCCAGACCTTTTGAAACTAAGCCCTGCAAGATAGCTCCATTGGGGGTGAGGACTTGCAAAAGGAGAGAGAGAGCTCCGTATAGAAACACAAGTGACACAAGCAGTACGTTGATAGGGTTACAGAGACACCAGAAATGTAACTCTGCTAAATGAGCGCACCCCAAAAGGGATGGACAAATCTGGTAACAATCACTATTCCATTTTCAATAAATAAGTAAACTTTATTATCCCAGTAATATTAGCAAATGAGAAAACATATTTATTGGCTTTTAGGGCAGGAGATATTCCTTACTCTCTTTTACAACCTATAAAGATGCTTATGATACACTTTAACCATTTACTAGTTATAAAAAGGATTTTTTTCCCCCCAAATATAGTTAAATAGGGTATCAGCATCTCAGGCATGGCATTTATTATTAGTGTGCATTTTTCAAAAATCTCAGTCTGACTTAAGGTCACAGGCTCCATAGACTTCGATGGGATTCATGTTTTTATGGACTGTAGTATGTTATACTTAGAGCACAATTAATATGTTACTTGCACCATAAATGGTAAGAGTGCTACAGTACACTTGATTTATGAGATATAGCAGAAGTGTGGACATGATTTAAGGTACCATGAAATAGCAAACCATCCATAAAAATGTGCCACATATTACTGTTGATTTGTATAATGTTTTTCACTGAAGATATGTCATGCCCACACATTGGTGCTGTCTGGGGATGAGTTGCGGGGGTGGGATGCAGAACATGACAGCAAACCTGCTAGGTCCCAGCAAGCCCAGGGGCCTCACATGGACCCAGAACTTTAAAGTGCCTATTTTCATCCCATTCTCAGAATTATCCCTGAACATCCCATATGTCCTGGCCAGGAGCAGCCATGGGTCTCCAGCCAGCCCAAGAATACCCTAATGCTCCCAGCAGAGGAGCTCCCCACAGATGAGAAGTACATTCCAGCTCCTAGCATGCCACTGGGGCTGTCAGGCATGGAAGATCAGACTCCTGGCCAGGGCTGGGTTAACCCTGTAGTGGGCCTGAGGCAAAAAAAAAACAACTTGTGGTCAAGACCCCCCTGCCCACCCCGGCACTGCTGCCCATGGGAAGCAGGGCTTGCAGCCACAGCTAGGAAGCAACCACTGTGTTGGTGAGGCCAGCGGAGGGGAGGTAAAGGGAAGGGAAAGCAGGCAGATGGGATCATTCATGCTGCTGCTGCTGTGGAGGGAAGGACTGCCTCCCCCACCTCCAGCTCAGGGCCCTAGGCATGTATTTAGCTTGCCTGTGCATTAATCTGGTCCTCCTCCTGGCAGTATTTTGATACTGATTATTTTCAGCATCAGGACTTTCAATAAGATTATTTTCAGCATCAGGACTTATATGGCCCCTGACCTGGAACCTGCCTGAGTGTTTCCCTTGACCTGTTGTTGTCAATTCCTGATTGTCAGCATTGTAACACAGCTTGCCAGGTCTCTGCTGGTTTGCTACTTTGCCCTGCAGTTCCCAGGAACTGCAGCCAAGAACCTTTAAGGTGCCAGGTCCCTGTGAGCCTCCCAGACTTGCTAGTACTGGCCAGGTTTTCTGCCTTGACCTGCAGTCCCTATGGGGAATTCAAGGGAAGACAGCAAGACTACCAGGTTCCAGTGAGCCTGTGAAGCTTACCAGAGCCCTACACTTCATCACAATTGTATGGGAAAGCACTGGAGTCAGCCAAAAGAGAGAAAAAATCAAACAAAACCAAAAACTAACATTAAGAGCTTGTATTTAAAGTGACCTCAGTTAATTTATACATTGAAAATTAAAATCCAAAGATCTTAGATTTTATCTTTTTTTTTTTTCCTTTGGGTGTGGTTTAAATGTTTATAATTTACTTTGATTAAAGAATAATAAGGCATTTCAATGCTAGAAGGATCTCTTTGGAGAATTTCCTATATCTAATTAAAGGCAAAATTGATGCTTTGAAATAGAAATCAGTACTTAGGAGATAGCAATGACCTTATCCAAACTGCTAAATACATTTAACACTATAAAGAAGACTTAAATGGATGTAGCCATTTTTGATCAATTCTAAACATGAATTTGCACTTAGTTGATCAATGAAAAGGATGTTAATAATGGTAATTTTGGTTACTAGAATAAATAGTGAGTGGACTGGCTGCATTTTGCTGTCGAAAGGGAAAAAAGGTTTATTAAATGATTCACATACTTTCTGCTGCAGTGATTATTCTGTTAGTACAATGGTGATAGAAGGGGACTTACACATTTAAATATATAGCAAGTAGTAAGATTTTGCTCAAGTTAAAAGTTATGGACCTGTTTGTTATATAAATCAGACCAGGTAAGCACTAAGGGGCCTGATAGATACCAGGACATGGCGTGCACTAAAGGCACCCACTGAGGGGCTTAAATGTCTCTATACTAAAGCTAGGAACATGGGAAACAATCAGAAGGAACTTTCACTCCTGCTTGCAAGCAACAATTTTGACCTGGTTGGACTAACTGAAACTTGGTAGGACCCTACTCACAATTGGCTGGTAGGCTTTGAAGATTACAGGTTGTACAGATGAACTAGAGTGGGGGGAAAAGGGAGGGTGTTGCTCTCTATGTTAAGGAGAAATATACATCTTCTATAACAAGATGGGATCAGAGGATGGTCAAACTAAGATACTGTGGGTTAGGATGCAAGGGGGTCGGTGGGGGAAAGGACTTGGTAGTGGGGGTCTACTACAGACCACCAAACCAGGAGGATGAGTTAGACCTGGAATTCTCTATGCAGCTCTCAGAGGCCATATGGTCAAGAGATACAGTCATCATAGGTGATCTAAACTACCCTGACATCTGCTGACATCTGCTGGGAGGATCAGTCAGCCAGAACTAACCACTCATGTAGGTTCTTAACCTGCAACCCCATAGAGACAGGTGGGTGGCCGGCATGAGATCCGGCCCCGAGAGTTGCCCCCTGTCACAATAGCTTAGGCAAGGTGAAGGTGGCAAAATATTTTGGATAATATTCCTTATGATTTTAAATGGATTGGGATTTCACAACAAATTCAAAATGGTAAAATAGGGCCAGAAAACTCACTGTGCATATCTAAGTGATATAATCATGCCCATGTAACTGTAGGTTCTAGCACTTATGGTTTTGAATTCTATTTTGCCTTGCATGCATACCTGCTGGAAATGGAGGAAGATGAAGATGATCCTTTCATCTTTAGCACAATAGCTTAGTGGTTAGGGAACTTGTTCAGAAGTTAGGATATCTAGGTTCCAACCCCTCATTCCCACTCTGAGGAGGGTTAAGACTCTCCTCTTGGTTTTCAGAAAAGTGTTCTACTTACTAATCCATGGACCAGGTATTACAGGGCCCTCTCTTCATGATTCCCTTGAAACTGGTTCACTGGTCAGCTAAGGGAGGAAGCTAAGTGTGGTCAGAAGAAAGACAGCCAGAGGGTGTGTAGCTCATTGACATAGATGCTACCTTGGAAGGGTATGAATCCCACGTTATAGGTTTGATATTTGCTATCAATGGGTGCACAAAGTTTAGAAACCAGGTCTCCTGCTCCCAGAGAACATTCTCTAGCTTCTATGTTTTGGGTTAAAAGATGGAAGAAGCCTCTTAATCCCTGTTCATTGTGGTTTTTACTCAATTATAATTTTGTCTTTTGACTATCTTTGCACATTTGATGGTAATTCTGTTTCCCTGCACAGCTGCCTGGCTTTTGAGCATATTTAGTAGGCTAACATAGGCAATTCTGAATCACAAACTGTACACTAAGGGCCAGAAACTGTACTTATGTGGCTACATGTGCACCATTTAGGCACATAAAGTGAAGTAGAATTTAGCCTCAGGTGCCTACATGAGACTTCAAAGGACTTCAGATGGTTTAAGTCATGCAACATGATCCAGATCACAGATCACCCTGCTTCTGGGCAATGACAAAAAAAAAAAAAAAAAAAAAAAAAAAAGATGCTATCATATTCCAAATCCAAAATGCAATCCTTGCCAAGATCCTTGAAAAAAACATTAATACCAAAGATATATGCTTCCTTCTTGTGGCGTTGTGTTTATTTATTTATTTTGTGATTCAGGCCTAAAGGATAGTTACAAGGGTAGATTCATTAATGGATTTGCAGGAACTTGAGTGAGATGGCATAAAGCTGCACTTGGGTACCTAAAGGACTTGTTACATGTTACACTTAGGCTTCTAAAAGTGGCAATTAGTGTTAATGTTAGCTTGAGTTTAGTGGTCATATGATCACACAAGCAGGGCCCTTGAGGACTGAAAGGTAAGAATACCCCCTCCCATCCTCTCCCATTCTAGACTCCCCTCTCTGCCCCTAACCCCTTGAGGCTCCCTCTGTTCCCTTCCCAGTCCCAGGGCATCCTCTCTAAACCTCAGGATTCCCCCTGCCCCTTGGGGTTCCCTCCTGCCTCCATGTCCCTGGGGCTTTACCTGCCCCACCTCTAAAGCTCTCCCTCTGCTCCCCCAGTTGTCATCGATCACCCACATGCCCTGTGTCCCCCAGCTTACTTGCAGCTGCTGGTGCTATCCCAGGGGAGCAGGCATGAAAGGGAAACCTGCCTACCCAGCTGCTGCCACTACCACCACCAGGCTGCAACTGCTCTCCAGGCTGAGCCCAGCCCAGAGAGTGGCAGCAGTTGCAGTGGCAACCAGGAAGATGGGACATTTGGGGGACTGAGTGGAGATCTGCTGGGGTGTAGGAGGGAAGCAGGCTGATCTTAGTTAGTAGGGGTGGGGGAGGGAATAAATCCAATACAGGCTGATGAAGGATGACAGAAGGGTGACAGTGGGCCTGGTATAGATTGGCATGGGAGGCGGTGGGTGGAGGATGGTGGCTCAACTGGGGGGAAAGGGAGGTGCAGCAGGCATGATCAGGGCCAGCAGCAGAGAGGGGGAGAGGGTGGGATGTTACACTAACATGTAGCCTAGACTGGCCACATATTAGTGGAACAAGTGCTAAGTAACACAGATGATAGATAAATCTAGCCTGAAGTGGAATAACTTTAAGATGCCTAATGGGTGCTTAATGCATGGGCATTCCTAGGGTTGAGTTCTGTGAGCTACCTAAAATTAATGTGAAATAAAGCCCTTAGTCCACTTAGGCTTCCTAAGTCACATATTTAACTTAACACTTACTAAGTGCAGTTAAAACATTAGCAAATGAATTTTCAAGCAGCTTAATAAATGCTAAGTGTCTTTATGTCATTAAAAAGTTGCCCCCTTTCAGGCAAGGGTTATCATAAGATCATGTCAGGTATTATGTCCCTTAAAATGTACTAACTTTAATACATCACCTTTAATGTAATGTAATACAGCTATGGGACCTTAACCTGTTCAGCCTTCACAAGAGAAGACTATGAGGGGACCTGTGACTGTCTATAAACTCCCTAGGGGGAACCAGCAGGGTTTGGGAGAGACCTTGTTCCCCCTAGCGCCCCTCCAGGGTACAAGGAATAACGGCCACAAGTTGTTAAAGAGTAGGTTTAGACTAGACATCCGAAGGTACTACTTCACAGTCAGGGCGGCTAGGATCTGGAACCAACTTCCAAGGGAAGTGGTGATGGTTCCTACCATGGGGGTCTTTAAGAGGAAACTTGACGTCTACCTGGCTGGGGTCATTTGAGCCCAGTTTTCTCTTCTGCCCAGAGCAGGGGGTCAGACCTAATGATCTACAAGGTCCCTTCTGACCCTACTTATATGAATCTATGAATCTATAATACATGCAATGGTTCCAAAGATTTGCAACCATTGCAGGTGAACGTTTGAGTGCACTTTTAGATGCTCCAAGCAGGAAGTGGATTCTGGCCCTAAGTGTTGAGAAAACATATCTAACTCAGACTAACAATTTGAATAGTACAAATTCAACTGTATTCTCTCAAACTTGAAAATATGGCCAGTGTTTCCAGTTTTTACATAAGAAGCTAGAAGGAATGACTGTAGTCCACTAATGAAAGCAGTTTTATACAACAGTCTCTTGTTGTCAATGTTATTTCTGTTTTGTTTTGTTTTTAAACAATGACACTGTAATGTAAAATGCACAAACAGTTCTGGCTGTTGGCTGACATGGCACAGCTTTAATGGGATGGGTGAAGACTATTTCATGGCTTAATGGATAAAGCCCACTTTGGTGAATAAGTGATATGGGTTTGAATTCCCTTTGCCTGTGGAGAATTCTGGTTCCATTTCCTGGATGAATGCTCTAATTTGGCTATTATATATGGAACAGCTACAAAGCTCACCTGGCTGCAAGCTGAGTGAGTGAGCTCTGCTTAAGAAGTCTGCAAGAAAAGGGCTGCAAAATGCTTGCAGAGGGTGCAATAGGTTTACCAGACAGGAGGGTATGTTGTACACAGTGCATGCTTTTTATTGGAGTGTTTGAATTGTGACCAGAGCCCCCATTGCAAACTGAGGGCTCTGATTGGCTGCTACTGAGCCATAAACAACTGAGGGAGGGAAAAAGTGTGGGTAAGTTGGGGAGGAGCCAACTCCAGTCCTGGAGAGAGGGGCAGAGACTCAACCACCAGCCAGGGGAGATTGAGCTGAAATTTGCCCAGCGAGCAGGCATCAGGATGGAAAAGAGCCTGTGTCATCCCCTGAGAAGCTGATTCCCCACTGAGTTTAGAGATGTGCAACCAGGGACATAGGTGCCAGGGAAAGAGTGGAGAGGGGTTAATAAGCAGAGCCAGCAGGCTTGCTAGAGCTGAGAGAAGCTTCAAGGTCAGAGGCCTGCAGAGGGATGCCCCTTTCTGAGCTGGGAGGCTCCAGCTACAGAATCAAGACTTTCAGAGGGAGGCCCCTGTCTGCAGATGGATGTCCTGGGAAGGGGAGACAGCCCCAAGAGGGAGTGGGCTGAGACAACATAAACCAGCATGGGTTTGTGAAGGTAAATCACTAGTGTCTGCAGCAGCTGTTCAGAGCTCATTTCACTGTATTACCAGGAAAGATTAAAGGGGTCCATTTTCCCCGGAGCAGCAGAAGCCTTGCTTCCGCCACCTAGTGGTGGATCCTAGTTATAGCTGCGTTGCCATTTATTGTTATGGGAAGTGGATTGTGACCAGAAGGAAATCAATTGGGTTATGGCAGAGCCCGGGACGTTGGGGGAAGGGGACTATTTTAAAGGGGTATAACAAGGTGAATTTAGTTATTTAGGTAGTTTAACACAAGTGGGACCACCCAGTGTGCTGGAATTATTAATCTGATATTGTATTTGTAAATTTATTCTAGATTGTTAGCTTTATTAACAATTGGTATTATATTTCTTTATTTTTTTCCTGTGTATAAATTAGTTGCATATAATAAAGA
This sequence comes from Alligator mississippiensis, assembly GCF_030867095.1. NCBI lineage: Eukaryota > Metazoa > Chordata > Crocodylia > Alligatoridae > Alligator > Alligator mississippiensis. The sequence goes on along the minus strand of NC_081824.1, from coordinate 374,374,794 downwards.
ATAATATGTTCATTGGGTTCAGAGCTGATTCCTGGGCAGTGAGGGTGAGGGACATATCTCTCCACTGGACCACTCAGTTAGTAGTCTGTGTTTGGGTCTCCCAGGGCTACTGGCACCCCAAGGACCCAAAATCCAGCACATCACTTAGCCTTAGCATACAGGCTCAGGTTACATGTAAAAGATGGTGATACAATCAACCTTATTTAGCCAGAGATACATCTAATGAGCTGCTGAGTGAGAGTACAAATGCAAACCTCTCTCTGGTATTTCCTGTTGGATAGCTCTAAATGTCTCTCTTCTCATCACTTACTTTCTCAATTGTTATTTCTCTCTTTCACCCCTGTCTATTTAGATCTATGGCCTGGGAAAGGGCAACTATTCTTTAGGAGTGATGAAGCTGAAATGTAGGAACCTACTGGACAGTCTGAATCTGGTCCTTCAGTTTTATCTTGTAATGGCCTCAGTGAAGCATTGTATCAGAAGGACTGTTTCAGAAGCGCTGAGATGTGCCAATATACCCTGAACTGAATGATATATTTCAGCCAAGCTAACCTTTTTATTTCCTGCTTTATTTAGGGGGGATGATATATGTGGAAATTGAGATTCTTTTTCCTTTTTTTTCCAAATTAACTATAACTTCCTTCAAAAACTAAATCAATACTTTCAATCTAAAACTTTAACTTGCTAGAATGTAACATGCAAAAATTAGTTAAATTAATAATAGTGAACTCTTTTCTTTGATGGGAAAAGATCATTCATAAAATATAAGTAATAATTTGTGAGACGGTTATTCTGTACCCATTAGATACATTTCAAACTGACAGACATATGTACAATAACAAACCACAAGGATTTATTAGATATTTTAATTTCTGTAGTAGTCTGTGTCCTTTGCAACAAGTTCAAATGTTCTGAAACAGCTAATACATGTCAAGATAACTGAGAATGATGACTCAGTTTCTATGGGAAACCTGAAGAAAACAGATTTTTTTTTTTTTATTTGTAAGATACTACCTTTTTTTCTAGCACCATGAAATAAATGTTCTACATCTGGAATGCTTTATGGGAGCACAAACTTACACACTGAAACTTTAAATAGCTAATTTGATGTAGTTTGCTTATTTGTTCTCCTTATTTAATGAATAATGCCAGTCCTAAGCATATCAACTAGGCATGAATTAATGCATGAACTAATACAATGCCAGCTGTCTGGACATACGTAAATGCAGAAGTGGCTACTGAAACTATTTGGACAATCTGTCATCATTTAGGATTAACATTCCTAAAGGAGTTTCTCTTTTCTTTTGTCCCCTATACTCCTATTCTTCTTCTTTCACCCATTGAATTCAGCTAAAGAAAAATAAGGGTCTCCATTTTCAAGCAGCTGCATGTATTTCAGCATGAATAGGGAGCTTATTATAAAAAAGTGCATATACCCTTGCAAAGAGATGGAATTGTGTAAAATATTCAGCGTAACTTGAATGTATATTAGAGATGTATATTACAGATTTGAAAATCAAAATATATGCAAAAACAATAACAAAATGCTACTAGTATGCTAGCCAAAAATCAACTGAATCATGCCATCATATGTCATTTGAGGTTTTGCTTTGTTTTGACTCCACACTGAATAAGGGCAACCAGCACAGTACAGACAACCTGAGCTACCTCTGAATGCATCCCCATTAGTGGGAATGTGAATTTCCCTCCAAATAATTAGCAGAGGCACATATGTGTTGTCCCCGGGCACACCCCTGCACATGTGTTCTGGAATGTGACAAATTGACCTGGGTGGAGTAGGGGAGGCTTCAGGTAGCACCTGGGCTGGCCCCAGCAGCCTTATCTGGGGTCCTGGGGCCCCCTGGGGCTGCAGCACTGGCAATCCATGCATGCAGACCCTGACCGGTAGCCAGAGTGTAGCTCTGGCCAGCCAGATCCCAGTTTTCATCTGGCATATGCTACAGTCATGTATGTCATGCCACTTGTTTTTTTTTGGCATGTTGTTTTTTTGACACTGGGATGTTCCACTGTCAGAAAAAACTGCCGTGCTACAAATTAGCAGTACAGTGAAAGCATGTGCATGCCGCACATGCAGTTTGTGGCACTGCAGATGGGTTTGCGGTGCTGTAAACCACATGTGCACACTCATGGGGATGTGCTGTGTATGTAGAGTCTTAGCTGTAGAACTGGAAGCAAAATAGCTGGATTAGTGTGATGCTATGTCTAGGCTAACAGGCCCTGCTTCTCAGCAGGGTTAAATAACTTGAGTCAGTGCCAACCTAACTTCTCCAGAGTTAGAT